>NC_133724.1:0-600000 GCF_048934315.1 Petromyzon marinus
CACCCACTCACCCACTCACTCACCCACTCACTCACCCACTCACTTGCCCACTCATCCACTCACTCACCTACCCACTCACCCACTCACTCACCCACCCATTCACCCACCCACCCACTCACCCACCCACTCACCCACCCACCCACTCACCCGCCCACCCACCCACTCACCTACCCACCCACCGTGCCTAACCCGTTAAGCAATACACAGGCGTAACATATTTACATCGTCAACATCGTCACCATCATCAACATCGGTCGTCAACATCAACATGATCATCAGCATCATCATGGGTAATCGATAAGTAGTATTTACATGCGCAATGTGTGATTATACTCCAGGATCAATACTTAAAATCCACGGCGAGGTCAAAGCGTGGGAAATGGCGAACGTTGGGAAATGATGTTGGGGGCACGTTGGGGGCACGTTGGGGGCACGTTGGGGGCACGTTGGGGGCACGTTGGGGGCACGTTGGGGGCACGTTGGGGGCACGTTGGGGGCACGTTGGGGGCACGTTGGGGGCACGTTGGGGGCACGTTGGGGGCACGTTGGGGGCACGTTGGGGGCACGTTGGGGGCACGTTGGGGGCACGTTGGGGGCACGTTGGGGGCACGTTGGGGGCACGTTGGGGGCACGTTGGGGGCACGTTGGGGGCACGTTGGGGGCACGTTGGGGGCACGTTGGGGGCACGTTGGGGGCACGTTGGGGGCACGTTGGGGGCACGTTGGGGGCACGTTGGGGGCACGTTGGGGGCACGTTGGGGGCACGTTGGGGGCACGTTGGGGGCACGTTGGGGGCACGTTGGGGGCACGTTGGGGGCACGTTGGGGGCACGTTGGGGGCACGTTGGGGGCACGTTGGGGGCACGTTGGGGGCACGTTGGGGGCACGTTGGGGGCACGTTGGGGGCACGTTGGGGGCACGTTGGGGGCACGTTGGGGGCACGTTGGGGGCACGTTGGGGGCACGTTGGGGGCACGTTGGGGGCACGTTGGGGGCACGTTGGGGGCACGTTGGGGGCACGTTGGGGGCACGTTGGGGGCACGTTGGGGGCACGTTGGGGGCACGTTGGGGGCACGTTGGGGGCACGTTGGGGGCACGTTGGGGGCACGTTGGGGGCACGTTGGGGGCACGTTGGGGGCACGTTGGGGGCACGTTGGGGGCACGTTGGGGGCACGTTGGGGGCACGTTGGGGGCACGTTGGGGGCACGTTGGGGGCACGTTGGGGGCACGTTGGGGGCACGTTGGGGGCACGTTGGGGGCACGTTGGGGGCACGTTGGGGGCACGTTGGGGGCACGTTGGGGGCACGTTGGGGGCACGTTGGGGGCACGTTGGGGGCACGTTGGGGGCACGTTGGGGGCACGTTGGGGGCACGTTGGGGGCACGTTGGGGGCACGTTGGGGGCACGTTGGGGGCACGTTGGGGGCACGTTGGGGGCACGTTGGGGGCACGTTGGGGGCACGTTGGGGGCACGTTGGGGGCACGTTGGGGGCACGTTGGGGGCACGTTGGGGGCACGTTGGGGGCACGTTGGGGGCACGTTGGGGGCACGTTGGGGGCACGTTGGGGGCACGTTGGGGGCACGTTGGGGGCACGTTGGGGGCACGTTGGGGGCACGTTGGGGGCACGTTGGGGGCACGTTGGGGGCACGTTGGGGGCACGTTGGGGGCACGTTGGGGGCACGTTGGGGGCACGTTGGGGGCACGTTGGGGGCACGTTGGGGGCACGTTGGGGGCACGTTGGGGGCACGTTGGGGGCACGTTGGGCCTTGCCCAGAACCACCCCTAGCCCCAACCCCCACCCCTAATGCGTCTTTAGTGCAAGATTACTTAGTTTTTTTTAATTTTGTGTACTGTACCAAATCTTACTGTAATGTTTTGCTTTTGCAAAACACGGGCCAATTTGTCAGTTACTCCTGAGATGTATGGAATGTTTTAAATTGTTTTAACAATCTGGTCGCTTTCAGCAGCATTGCTTTGGCGATCGTGATTTGGCATTCAGTTGAGTGATGACGTCACCCTGCTGCTGCTATATTTAAGACCGGGAGCAAGTGGAGAGGGCTTCACCATTCTGGCGAATTGCCCGATGATGCTGGTTGATGTATTTACCAGCGAAACGTCGTACTACTCAAACTGTAAATGTGGATTCACTCTTCAACACACCGGTGGGCTAAAGTAGTGAACTATTTTGTCTTTTTGTCAACGAGACACTTTTTTTACTGATTGCCCGTGTCGGGTGGTGGAGGGTTACGACACATTTATAAATAAACGCGATCTAACACAAAAACCTTTATTATGAATAATATTGGTCGCGAAAACCTACGTCTTAAACTAGTTAGTACTAGTTATAGTACTAACTAGTCTAACTAGTTAACTACTAACTAGTCAATACTAACTAGTTAGTACTAAATTTTGATTTAAAGCTTTCGTGACTGCAGTAATTCATATTCTTAGTTTTTTCGGTAAAGTCACGTTGAAGAGAAACAACAAAATTCTCTTCAACGTGACTTTACCGAAAAAACTAAGAATATATAGTTAGTACTAGTTAACTAGTTAGTAGTTAGTACTATATCTAGTTAACTACTATAACTAGTTAACTAGTACTAAAGGTGTAGGCTAGGGGTGGGGGCTAGGGGTGGGGGCTAGGGGTGGGGGCTATGGGTGGGGGCTAGGGGCGGGGGTGGGGGCTAGGGGTGGGGGCTAGGGGCTAGGGGTGGGGACTAGGGGCAGGGGTGGGGGCTAGGGGTGGGTGCTATGGGTGGGGGCGAGGGGTGGGGGCTATAAGTGGGGGCTATGGGTGGGGGCTAAGGGTGGGGGCTATGGGTGGGGGCTAGGGGTGGGGGCTATGGGTGGGGGCTAGGGGTGGGGGCTATGGGTGGGGGCTAGGGGTGGGGGCTATGGGTGGGGGTGTGGGCTAGGTGTGGGGGCTAGGGGTGGGGGCTATGGGTGGGGGGTGGGGGCTATGGGTGGGGGTGGGCGCTAGGGGTGGGGGCTATGGGTGGGGGCTATGGGTGGGGGCTAGGGGTGGGGGCTATGGGTGGAGGTGGGGGCTAGGGGTGGGGGCTAGGGGTGGAGGCTAGGGGTGGGGGCTAGGTGTGGGGTGGGTGCTAGGGATGGGGGCTAGGGGTGGGGGTGGGGGGTGGGGGCTAGTGGTGGGGGCTAGGGGTGGGGGTGGGGGCTAGGGTGGGGGCTAGGGGTGGGGGTGGTGGGTGGGGGCTAGGGGTGGGGGCTAAGGGTGGAGGCTAGGGGTGGGGCTAGGGGTGGGGGGTGGGGGCTAGGGATGGGGGCAAGGGGTGGGGGCTAGGGGTGGAGGCTAGGGGTGGGGGTGGGGGCTAGGGGTGGAGGCTAGGGGTGGGGGCTAGGGGTAGGGGTGGCGGCTAGGGGTGGGGGTGGGGGCTAGGGGTGGTTCTTGGCAAGGCCCGACGTCCCCCCGACGTCCCCCCGACGTCCCCCCGACGTCCCCCCGACGTCCCCCCGACGTCCCCCCGACGTCCCCCCGACGTCCCCCCGACGTCCCCCCGACGTCCCCCCGACGTCCCCCCGACGTCCCCCCGACGTCCCCCCGACGTCCCCCCGACGTCCCCCCGACGTCCCCCCGACGTCCCCCCGACGTCCCCCCGACGTCCCCCCGACGTCCCCCCGACGTCCCCCCGACGTCCCCCCGACGTCCCCCCGACGTCCCCCCGACGTCCCCCCGACGTCCCCCCGACGTCCCCCCGACGTCCCCCCGACGTCCCCCCGACGTCCCCCCGACGTCCCCCCGACGTCCCCCCGACGTCCCCCCGACGTCCCCCCGACGTCCCCCCGACGTCCCCCCGACGTCCCCCCGACGTCCCCCCGACGTCCCCCCGACGTCCCCCCGACGTCCCCCCGACGTCCCCCCGACGTCCCCCCGACGTCCCCCCGACGTCCCCCCGACGTCCCCCCGACGTCCCCCCGACGTCCCCCCGACGTCCCCCCGACGTCCCCCCGACGTCCCCCCGACGTCCCCCCGACGTCCCCCCGACGTCCCCCCGACGTCCCCCCGACGTCCCCCCGACGTCCCCCCGACGTCCCCCCGACGTCCCCCCGACGTCCCCCCGACGTCCCCCCGACGTCCCCCCGACGTCCCCCCGACGTCCCCCCGACGTCCCCCCGACGTCATTTCCCAACGTTCGCCATTTCCCACGCTTTGACCTCGCCGTGGATTTTAAGTATTGATCCTGGAGTATAATCACACATTGTGCATGTAAATACTACTTATCGATTACCCATGATGATGCTGATGATCATGTTAATGTTGACGACCGATGTTGATGATGGTGACGATGTTGACGATGTAAATATGTTACGCCTGTGTATTGCTTAACGGGTTAGGCACGGTGGGTGGGTAGGTGAGTGGGTGAGTGAGTGGGTTGGTGAGTGAGTGGGTGAGTGAGTGGGTGAGTGGGTGGGTGGGTGAGTGAGTGGGTGAGTGAGTGAGTGGGTGAGTGAGTGGGTAGGTGAGTGGGTGAGTGAGTGAGTGGGTGAGTGAGTGGGTGGGTGGGTGTGTGAGTGGGTGGGTGAGTGGGTGAGTGAGTGAGTGGGTGAGTGGGTGAGTGGGTGGGTGAGTGGGTGAGTGGGTGGGTGGGTGGGTGAGTGAGTGGGTGGGTGGGTGAGTGAGTGGGTGGGTGAGTGGGTGGGTGGGTGAGTGAGTGGGTGAGTATGTGGGTGAGTGAGTGAGTGGGTGGGTGAGTGGGTGAGTGAGTGAGTGAGTGGGTGAGTGAGTGAGTGGGTGAGTGAGTGAGTGGGTGAGTGAGTGAGTGGGTGAGTGGGTGGGTGGGTGAGTGAGTGGGTGGGTGGGTGAGTGAGTGGGTGGGTGAGTGGGTGGGTGGGTGAGTGGGTGGGTGGGTGAGTGAGTGGGTGAGTGAGTGAGTGG
The DNA here is from genome assembly GCF_048934315.1 of Petromyzon marinus. Taxonomy (NCBI): domain Eukaryota; kingdom Metazoa; phylum Chordata; class Hyperoartia; order Petromyzontiformes; family Petromyzontidae; genus Petromyzon; species Petromyzon marinus. The sequence goes on from NC_133724.1 coordinate 4,891, forward strand.
GTGAGTATGTGGGTGAGTGAGTGAGTGGGTGGGTGAGTGGGTGAGTGAGTGAGTGGGTGAGTGAGTGAGTGGGTGAGTGAGTGAGTGGGTGAGTGAGTGGGTGAGTGGGTGGGTGGGTGGGTGAGTGGGTGGGTGGGTGGGTGGATAGGTGAGTGGATGGGTGAGTGGGTGGGTGAGTTGGTGGGTGGGTGAGTGTGGGTGGGTGGATGAGTGAGTGGGTGGGTGGGTGAGTGAGTGGGTGAGTGGGTGGGTGGGTGTGTGCGTGGGTGGGTGGGTGGGTGAGTGGGTGGGTGGGTGGATGAGTGGGTGGCTGTGTGTGTTGGTGAGTGAGTGGCTGCGTGGGTGTGTGAGTGGGTGAGTGGGTGAGTGAGTGAGTGGGTGAGTGAGTGAGTGGGTGAGTGGGTGGGTGAGTGAGTGGGTGAGTGGCTGGGTGAGTGGCTGGATGATGGCAGCCTCGGCCGGTTGGTGCGCCCTGTTTTGTCCAGTTTTGTCTTGAGAGAGGCCTGCTGTTCAACACACTCGTGCTGGTGAGAGAGGCCTGCTGTTTATCACACCCGTGCTGGTGAGAGAGGCCTGCTGTTGAGGGGCCTGCTGTTCATCACACCCGTGCTGGTGAGAGAGGCCTGCTGTTCAGTACACCCGTGTTGAGGGGCCTGCTGTTCAGCACACCCGTGCTGGTGAGAGGGGCCTGCTGTTGAGGGGCCTGCTGTTCAGCACACCCGTGTTGGTGAGAGAGGCCTGCTGTTGAGGGGCCTGCTGTTCAGCACACCCGTGCTGGTGAGAGGGGCCTGCTGTTCAGCACACCCGTGTTGAGGGGCCTGCTGTTCAGCACACCCGTGCTGGTGAGAGGGGCCTGCTGTTGAGGGGCCTGCTGTTCAGCACACCCGTGCTAGTGAGAGAGGCCTGCTGTTCAGCACACCCGTGCTAGTGAGAGAGGCCTGCTGTTCAGCACACCCGTGTTGAGGGGCCTACTGTTCAGCACACCCGTGCTGGTTAGAGGGGCCTGCTGTTCAACACACCCGTGCTGGTGAGAGGGGCGTGCTGTTCATCACACCCGTGTTGGTGAGAGGGGCCTGCTGTTCACCACTCCCGTGCTGGTGAGAGGGGCTTGCTGTTCAGCACACCCGTGCTGGTGAGAGAGTCCTGCTGTTCAGCACACCCGTGCTGGTGAGAGGGGCCTGTTTTGTCTTGTTTTGTCTGTCAATTCAGTGTTTTGCCAAGATTTTCGGAGTTCTCTAACAAGAGACGAACTTTTAAATATCAGGGAAACAACTCCTGTGGATTTAATTCCTACTTTTCTGCTTCCAGCGGCAGAATTAGTGGGCATTCTAGTCAATGCCGCGCTAGGCTTTGCTCAAGCAGCGAAACGCCGCCCAAGGGGTAAACGGTCGGGGGCTCTCGTACGGCTACGCAGACGCGGGATCCGAACAGTGCTTCCGAGCTTTTTCCTCTCCAACGTACGTTCACTGTGCAACAAAATGGATGAACTTCAGCTACTGATGGTGAAAAAACAAAGACTTTCTTTCAGCTTCTGTTTTGTGCTTCACGGAGACATGGCTGCGTGATTTGATTCCGGACACCTCGCTGCAACTAGCAGGATTCCATCTTGTTTGATCGGATCGTGACATAGCACTCTCCGGCAAGACGAAAGGCGGTGGTATTTGTTTTTACATTAACAGTGGCTGGTGTGTAGATGTCACAGTGATTCTGCAACATTGTTCTCCACTCCTTGAATCAATATTTATAACCTGTAAACCGTTTTACTCGCCTCGCGAGTTCGCGTCGCTCATTTTGGTCTGAGTTTATTTGCCGCCGTGTCCTCAGGTTAAAGAGGCCCAACGCATGCTCGCCGATCAGATTCTGAGTGTGGAGCGAGCAAATCCAGATTCGTTGGTTATCGTACTTGGCGACTTTAACAAAGGTAATCTCAGCCACGAACTCCCCAAATACATACAATTCATTAAATGCCCAACCAGAGAAGGGAACACTCTGGATCACTGCTTCACTACAGTCAGTAGAGCCTACCACGCCATCCCCCGAGCAGCACTAGGACACTCTGACCATGCCATGGTCCACCTGATTCCTGCATACAGGCAGAAACTAAAACTCTGTAAACCTGCTGTGAGGACATCTAAACAGTGGACCAGTGAGGCTGTGGAAGATTTGCGGGCATGCTTAGACTGTACTGACTGGGATATGTTCACGACTGCTACCAATAGTCTGGATGCACTCACAGAGGCTGTGACGTCCTACATCAGCTTCTGTGAGGACTGCTGTATCCCAACACGTACCAGGGTGAACTTTAACAACAATAAGCCCTGGTTCTCAGCAAAGCTCAGAAGGTTGAGGTTGGAGAAGGAGGAAGCGTTTAGGAGTGGAGATAGAGACAGATTCAAGGAGTCGAAGAACAGGTTTAGCAAAGCGGTGAGAGAGGCTAAACGACTGTACTCAGAGAGACTAAAACACCAGTTCTCTACAAACGACGCTGCTTCTGTCTGGAGAGGGCTCAGGCAGATCACCAACTACAAACCCAGAGCCCCCAACACCACTAACGACTCCCGCCTATCCAACGACCTGAACGAGTTCTACCGTAGATTTGAAAGACAATTGGACTGTCCTGAACCACCCCTTCCAACCCAAGAGGCCCCATCCCCCACCAATACTACAGAGACGACTATCTCCTTTCAGGAGGGAGAAGTTAATAGACTTTTTAAGAGGCAGAATCCACGCAAAGCAGCCGGGCCGGACTCTGTCTCTCCAGCCACTCTCAGCCACTGCGCTGACCAGCTGTCTCCGGTGTTCACCAACATCTTTAACACCTCCCTGGAGACATGCCATGTACCAGCCTGTCTCAAGTCCTCCAACATCATCCCTGTGCCCAAAAAGCTAAGGCCAACAGGACTAAATGATTACAGACCGGTCGCCCTTACATCTGTGGTAATGAAGTCTTTTGAGCGCCTGGTCCTGGCACACCTCAAAGCCATCACAGACCCTCTCCTGGACCCCCTTCAGTTTGCCTACAGAGCCAACAGGTCTGTGGACGACGCAGTTAACATGGCCCTCCACTTCACCCTACAGCATCTGGACGCCCCAGCATCCTACGCCAGGATCCTGTTTGTGGACTTCAGCTCTGCCTTCAACACCATTATCCCTGCCCTGCTTCAGGACAAGCTCTTCCAGCTGAACGTGCCCTACACCACCTGTAAATGGATCACAGACTTCCTGTCTGACAGCAAGCAGTGCGTTAAGCTGGGAACACAAGTCTCTGACTCCAGGTCCATCAGCACCGGAACTCCTCAGGGCTGCGTCCTTTCCCCTCTGCTCTTCTCCCTGTATACCAACAGCTGCACCTCCAATCATCTGTCCGTCAAACTATTGAAGTTTGCGGATGACACCACCCTCATTGGGCTGATCTCTGGTGGGGATGAGTCTGACTATAGGTGGGAAGCTGACAATCTGGTGACCTGGTCTAGCCAGAACAACTTAGAGCTAAATGCTCTAAAGACAGTTGAGATGGTTGTGGACTTCAGGAAGAATACAGCCCCACTCACCCCCATCACCCTGTTAGACTCCCCAGTCAAAATTGTAGAGTCCTTCCGCTTCCTGGGCACTATTCTCTCCCGGGACCTCAAGTGGGAACTGAACATCAGCTCCCTCACCAAGAAAGCTCAACAGAGGATGTACTTTCTACGGCAGCTGAATAAATTCAACCTGCCAAAGACAATGATGGTGCAATTCTATACAGCGATCATTGAATCCATCCTCACCTCCTCCATAACCGTCTGGTACGCTGCTGCCACTGCCAAGGACAAGAGCAGACTGCAGCGTATCATCCACACTGCTGAGAAGGTAATTGCCTGCAATCTACCAACCCTCGAGGACCTGCACACGACAAGGTCCATGAGGCGAGCGAGGAAGATTATGGCCGATTTCTCCCACCCTGGACACTCTCTGTTTCAGCTACTCCCCTCTGGCAGAAGGCTTCGGTCCATCAGGACCAAAACCTCACGCCATAAAAACAGTTTCTTCCCATCTGCTGCTGGCCTGTTAAACAAGGCCAAGGACTAACACTGTTTTTAACATTTGATCTTCATAACGACACCTTGCCGATATTAACTATGTTACCCTATTTGTATTTTTTATTTTTAAATTATATCTTAAAGCGATTTTATATTCGATATTTATTTAATTTTATATACTTCAGCCCCTTGGTGTTAGACTTTTAACCCTTATTATAGTAAGACTTGTTTAAAACTTATTTAAGATTTTAGATTCCTATATGTTGAATGTATGCACCATCCTGCCAAAGTAAATTCCGTGTCGGTGTGAACTTACATGGCGAATAAAACCCTTTCTTCATAATATTCATAATAAAGGTTTTTGGGTTAGATCGCGTTTATTTATAAATGTGTCGTAACCCTCCACCACCCGACACGGCCAATCAGCAAAAAAAGTGTCACGTTGACAAAAGACAAATAATTCACTACTTCAGCCCACCGGTGTGTTGAAGAGCTAATCCACATTTACAGTTTGAGTACGACGTTTCGCTGGTAAATATATCCAGCATCATCAAGCAATTCGCCAGAATGGTAAAGCCCTCGCTTGCTCCCGGTTTTTATATAGAGCAGCAGGGTGACGTCATCACTTAACTCATATCAGGTGCAGTGATTAGAGGCGGAGGGGGGGGTATTGTAATTATATAATCGATTAGTAATCAGTCATTGGTTATGATTAGTAATGAGTTGTAGATTAGTAATTCTTTAAATGTAATGTGTATTATTTAATAATACGCTTCCAGGCCGCACTAAGCCGGTAGCTGTCAGAGCGATTAAAGTTATTCTTGTTCCTCTCAATTTCAATGGATTCTATAATTAGTCTTTGCCAGTAATAATTAGTTTTACACACCACTGCAACATTGTCAAAATCAATTGAGTGTCCTTGTTGACAAGCATGTTCTGCCACTGCCGACAGTTGTGTTTGAGATAATTTAATATTTCTCTGATGTTCTTTTAGTCTTACGCTGATGTTACGTCCCGTCTGCCCAATGTAGCAGCTGCCACATGAACAATTAATCCGATATACACCTTCTGTTGATAGTTTAGGTAATGCATCTTTAGTGCAAGATACTAGTTTTTGAATTTTGTGTACTGTACCAAATCTTACTGTAATGTTTTGCTTTTGCAGAACACGGGCTAATTTGTCAGTTATACTGATGTACCCCCCCTGGTGAGACATTGATTAACCAACACATACTTCACCTGGAATGGAACTTTCTACAAACAAACTGAGGGCACCCCAATGGGCTCCCCCCTATCTCTGGTTGTAGCCAACGTATTCATGGAAAATTTTGAAACTGACGCCATCCAGACTGCCACTCTACGCCCGACCTTATGGAAGAGGTACGTGGATGACACCTTTGTCATCTGGCCACATGGCCAGCCTGCTCTAGACCAATTCCGCGACCACATCAATTCCATACAGCCATCAGATTTAACATGGAGGTCGAAAAAGATGGCAAACTATCCTTTTTGGATGTTTTAATTAAAAGGAGACATGATGGTTCAATGAGCCACTCTGTCTACAAGAAAGCTACCCATACAGATGCTTACTTGAAACCGGATTCCCACCACCATCCATCCCAGAGGAATTCCCTCATCAAGACTCTATACCATAGAGCCCAATGCATTTCCGACCAGGAACACATTACCAGTGAACTCAAGCACGTACACCAGGCTCTCAGGGCTAATGGTTACTCCGACTACATAATCCGCAAAGCCATCACTCCAGTCATGAAGAAGGATCCTCTTGTGGAGCCACTCAAAACCATCACCTTACCTTACATTGCAGGGGTCACTAAAACGATCTCCAAAATCCTGAATAAACACAAGTCCGATTCAACACAGTACATAAAATCCGTGATCTAGTTCCATCTGTAAAGGATGCTGTTCCAGACATACAGTACCCGGGCATTTACAAACTAATGTGCCTCTGTGGTAGTAGCTACATTGGAGAAACCAAACGACATATGTCGGACCGCATCCGCGAACATAAAGCAGACTTGAAACACGGTAGAACGAACTCCTCTGCCGTGGCAGATCACTGTTATAATTCAGTGGGCTCACATGACATTGACTTCTCCAAGACGGAGGTTCTTTGCAAACCAACCGGCTACCATGAGAGAATCGTTCATGAGGCCATTCACATATACAAGCACAGAGACAATTTCAACCGAGAAGATGGATTCTGGCTTAGTAACCATTGGAAATATGTTTTAAACCATTTCCGTTCTTAATTAATTGTATTTTACGATGACCTTCAGACCGCAGCTCTTTCGCTGGCATTGATTGTTAATACCTCTCACACCACGGTTAATGGTATGGTTTACAACATGGAGTATAACAGCGCCTCACAGCTGTCTCTCTCCCCCTCCTCTGTTCCGACCATGGATGAACTTGTCCGTCTGAACGGGGCCCGTTAGCTATCCGTGTTGCTAAAGTTGAGGGTAAGAATCCACCCATTTTTTCGCCATATAGCATTGTGATATATATAACGACTTATTGTTGGTAGCTTAGCTGATTGGAGAATATATAGAGTTTATTGATAACATTGAGGTAATTTATATTTTCGTTTTTTATTGTTTTTTATTGGTTCACTATGTAGTATTCATTATATATTGTAGTGTATACCCAGTTACTGTGAATAGCTCAGATGTGTAGGCCTTAACTACAACATAGCCATTTCTGTGACCAGTCACAAGCTAATCACTCAGTTATTTCAATGCTAAATTCGCCTAGTTATTTCAATGCTAAATTCTCCTGTTTGATTTGTACTAGGTGCCTCTGTGAATGTGTATGCTCTGACTTTAACATAGCTATTTCTGTCACCAGTTACAAGCTAATCACTCAGCTATTTCAATGCTAAATTCTATGCTAATTCCTTTGTCAAGGGGTGCCTCTGCGGATCAGAATCAGAATCAGAAAGGATCCACACACCGAAAAGATAGATGTCAACAAAGTCGTAATTAATCGCAGTAACAGTTCCATTTCTGATGGTCTGAAATCCGTTTTAGCTAAAGGTCTAAACTTTGCTGTCACACCGAGACACATACCAGTTAATGATATCATTGCCCATGTCGACGTTGCACTCAAGGGCTTGAGTCACATCTCTGCAGACGTAGCAAGATCTGAAATCGCTGCAACCCTCAAAAGCGCTAAGTTGCCACCCAGCAACATCAGCAAAGATGAACGCTTTGAATTATCTCAATTAAAAAAGAGAGATGATATTGTCGTCCTCTCAGCCGACAAGGGCAATGCCACTGTCATCATGGACAAAACAGAATATAACAACAAAATTCAAGAACTACTCAACGATGGCAGCTATACAAAAATAAAAAGAGATCCCACCAACAGCCTGGTTACCAAAACGAACAAAATCATCTCTGATTCAACAGCATTAATTGATGAGACCAAACAGTTCTCGTTGAAACCCTCTGCTGCCAGACCACCAAGATTATATGGCCTTCCAAAGATACACAAAGAAGATACACCCCTTCGTCCCATCATCTCTACTATCAACTCCCCCACCTATAAACTGACACGTTTTCTTGCTGATATACTGCCACCTTTCACTGGAAAAACCACCTCTGCGGTACTAAATTCTACTCACCTGGTATCGACAATCAAAGGCATTTCCCTGTCCCCAGACGACCTGCTTGTCAGTTTTGATGTGGTGTCCTTGTTCACCAAAGTCCCGGTACCTGACACTATCGCTATCATTGAAGACCTGGTTCATCAAGGACTGCATACTGATGTACCCCCCCTGGTGAGACATTGCTTAACCAACACATACTTCACCTGGAATGGAACTTTCTACAAACAAACTGAGGGCACCCCAATGAGCTCCCCCTTATCTCCGGTTGTAGCCAACGTATTCAAGGAAAAATTTGAAACTGACGCCATCCAGACTGCCACTGTACGCCCGACCTTATGGAAGAGGTAAGTGGATGACACCTTTGTCATCTGGCCACATGGCCAGCCTGCTCTAGACCAATTCCGCGACCACATCAATTCCATACACCCAGCCATCAGATTTAACATGGAGGTCGAAAAAGATGGCAAACTATCCTTTTTGGATGTCTTAATTAAAAGGAGACATGATGGTTCAATGAGCCACTCTGTCTACAAGAAAGCTACCCATACAGATGCTTACTTGAAACCGGATTCCCACCACCATCCATCCCAGAAGAACGCCCTCATCAAGACTCTATACCATAGATCCCAATGCATTTCGACCAGGAACACATTACCAGTGAACTCAAGCACGTACACCAGGCTCTCAGGGCTAATGGTTACTCCGACTCCACAATCCGCAAAGCCATCACTCCAGTCATGAAAAAGGATCCTCTTGTGGAGCCACTCAAAACCATCACCTTACCCTACATTGCAGGGGTCACTAAAAGATCTCCAAAATCCTGAATAAACACAAGATCCAGGTCCGATTCAACACAGTACATAAAATCCGTGATTTGGTTCCATCTGTAAAAGATGCTGTTCCAGACATACAGTACCCGGGCGTTTACAAACTAAAGTGCCTCTGTGGTAGTAACTACATTGGAGAAACCAAACGACATATCTCGGACTGCATCCGCGAACATTAAGCAGACTTGAAACACGGTAGGACGAACTCCTCTGCCGTGGCAGATCACTGTTATAATTCAGTGGGCTCACATGACATTGACTTCTCCAAGACGGAGGTTCTTTGCAAACCAACCGGCTACCATAAGAGATTAGTTCATGAGGCCATTCACATATACAAGCACAGAGACAATTTCAACCGAGAAGGTGAATTCTGGCTTAGTAACCATTGGAAAGATGTTTTAAACCATTTCCGTTCTTAATTAATTGTATTTTACGATGACCTTCAGACCGCAGCTCTTTCGCTGGCATTGACTCTTAATACCTCTCACAGCACGGTTAATGGTATGGTTTACAACATGAAGTATAACAGTGCCTCGCAGCTGTCTCTCTCCCCCTCCTCCGTTCTGACCATGGATGAACTCGTCCATCTGAACGGGGTCCGTAGCTATCCGTGGTGCTAAAGTTGAGGGTAAGAATCCACCCATTTTTTCGCCATATAGCATTGTGATATATAACGACTTATTGTTGGTAGCTTAGCTGATTGGAGAATATGGAGTTTATTGATAACATTGAGGTATTTTTTTATATTTTAGTTTTTTTTTATTCGTTCACTATATAGTATTCATTATATAGTGTAGTGTATACCCAATTACTGTGAATAGCTCAGATGTGTAGGCTTTGACTTCAACATAGCCATTTCTGTAACCAGTCACAAGCTAATCACTCAGTTATTTCAATGCTAAATTCTCCTAGTTATTTGAATGCTAAATTATCCTGTTTGATTTGTACTAGGTGCCTCTGTGAATGTGTATGCTCTGACTTTAACATAGCTATTTCTGCGACCAGTCACAAGCTAATCACTCAGCTATTTCAATGCTAAATTCTTTGCTAATTCCTTTGTCAAGGGGTGCCTCTGTGGATGTGGATGCTTTAACTTTAACATAGCCATTTCTGTGACCAGTCACAAGCTAATCACTCAGCCATTTCAATGCTAAATTATATGCTAATTCCTTTGTCAAGGCGCTTTGTTTCTTTTCACACAGCTTAAAGGTCGCGATCTGAGCGTGGCTTTTTCACTCCAGCGCTGTCCTCCAGACAGTCTCGTCCCTTCACCTGATGAAGGCCGCTTGTGTTGTGGCCGAAACGTCGTGAGAATTTTATTGCGTTATTTTATTTTATCAATTTATTATTTTATTCTCATTCTACGTGGTGACTTTACCGAAAGAACCAAAGAAGATAAGCGATCTTACTCTCATTAATCTGACGATGGAAAATGCTGAGGAAATGAAAGAGATTCTGCAGATGGTTGTACATGCTTTCCTAAGGATGACAGTGGCAAATAAAAAGCCACATTGCGTGTTCGTTCATCAAAATCTTGGAGATGTATCTGCTGAAGAAAACAACATGCTAGCTAAAAAGGAATTGCTTGATCAGTTCAACGCATTAACGATATCTGCTGCGGAAATGGAGCACAAACAGCTGTACTGTAAAGAGTTCAGTGATGTTATTAAATATGATCTGATGCAAGACAACTACTTCATCCCTGGATTGTTGCATGGCACTTCTTGTATGGCTTTGGTTAGTGATGGATACAGTGAGAAGGTTTATCAATTAAAGATATATCTTATCAGGTAATCTAAATGAAAAAAATGCGTCAGAATGTTGTTGCACAATATCAGAATGGAGCCAGTGGATAAACGACATTTGGCGCAATGTGAAAAATGAAACATATATTCCAATTCAGAAACACACTTGTTGTTAAAGCCTACAATGAACTTAATCAAAAGTTTGCAGAATGGGAGTGGATCTTCCGTAAGAGCATGATTGATTTCTTACATGTTGCAGAGCTCGGCATAGAAAAGGCCTCACAAGAAACAGTTGCTAATCTGCATCAAACATTAATAAAACAAGCTACAACTGAAGCAAAAAATGGCAAAGACATGATTATAAAACACATAAATTATTTATTTGAACAAAACTTCAAAACTTTCAAAGTTGTTGTAAAATACAAGCAGGATCTTTGCATTAGTGCTGATCATTTACAAAGAGAATTTCTGGCCAACACTCTTGCTAAATGTTCAGACTTTCTCGCTAGGAAAAAATCAAATGCATCTTTAGAAAAAATAAGTAACGATTGCTCCCAAAATATATCAGATAATGTTCACAAGCTTCTGAAGAAACGTGAAGGAAACCCTTTGGGACACGAACAGCTTAGACAGGAATATGAGTGCATTTGGTTAACATCAGTGACAAAGCACGACAAGACTTGACATGGAAAACTCCTTTTGCAAAAACCTAAATCAGCACGAAGGAATGGTAAACGCAATATTAAGTAATCCAACTACAGCTTCCTCAAACAAGGGTAAATTCGAGGTATAAAATTAACATCTAGCCAGTTTGTCTAATAAACGTTTACCAACTCGTCGTCTTGTCACAGACCCTAAAGAATTATGGAACATTTCAGATGAATTAATAGAAAATTGTGAAACTTTTGTCGAAATAAAATGTAACAATAATACAGATTACTATCCTTATTACTGGGACGAACTGCTGAAGAATGTAGATGACTTCTTGAATCAACAACCTGATAAGAAATACAACAATATGTTCATAATAGACATTAAATATTATATTTGTTGTATCGCTATTGCACGTTTCACAAGCCACCATGAGACCTTTTAAAATCAAAATGATCCATCAATTAAACTTGAAGAAATGAAAGTGAAGTATTTCAATAATTTCACAACTTTGTATGAGGCTGGAAATAAGAAAGACAAGGATGAGAAATTAAAGTGGTTGACTGCATTAATTTACAAAGACTGCCTTGGCCCTGCAGTGTCAAAACACTTAAACAAACGTCTGGGGGAAGAGATAGTGAAGAACATGAGAAAGGTTGGGTCTTATTCCAGCCGTAAAACTCTTCAATTGAATACTCTCTTGCAACTGTTGGAAATAGACGATGGTTCATGTTATCTAGACTTTTTAGACAACAATGACAGTTTCACAAAATCGTGTATAAAAAACAAAGTTTTAGAGTATTCTAAAGAGAAACCTACAAATGTGCTCCATAATATATGCCACTTAAAAAATACCATTTTGAGTCAAATGGCTAAACAGATCAAGGCATCTCTGAAAAAATCAGAAACACATATCCGAGATGCGACATTGTTAACTATTTTAAGTTGTATAAATACGAATTTGCCGAATGAAATACGGTTAGATTTCAACACTGTTATTGGTTTCTTACAATCTGAGGAGACATGTGACGCCAGCACGTTTTCTGATGAACTAAATAAATGTCTCGACAGAGAGATGAGCGCTGTAGGTGAATGCAATGAGTCGTGTGATGTTGAGGGGATGCTGGAAGTTCTATCCGTGAAGCCACATGAGAAGCTCCTCAAGGTGGCTGCTGGCTGTGGTGAAAAGTGTCCCCGGTGCGGGGCTCCCTGTGACGAGATTGGCCATCATCATAGAGAACACAGGGCCACGATGCACTACCCTCAGTCTGTTTAAGCAGCAACGCAACACGAATCAGTTGTCCGCTGAAGTATGCACAACTTCTGTAGCAAGAAAATAAACTTTGTGGTTTATCGGACGCCATACATTCAAAAATGCAAGTACACAATGGAAAGATATAGAATACAGTCAGTACCGCACTGTCAACAAAATCTACGAATCCTGGGACATCCCTGCAGCGGCAGACATGGAGATCCCATCCTTCTGGAAGTTCGTGCTGTGGAAGCACAATGAGAGATTTGCTGCAGAACGAGGACTCAAGCCGGCAGTTATTCCTGATGACTGGAAATTCATCAAGGACGTGAAGCAGGATGTGATCCAGATGTTTTCTGGATAAAGGGGGCAAAGCCAAATCCCTTTAAAATCTACCACATCTCCCAGAGGAACATATCATAAGTTACTTATTTTAATTGTGCGTTAGTGTGTTTGTGAAACGAATCCTTTATGTGTGTGTGTGTGTGCGCTTTTGTATGATGACACAAGTCCCAGGCTATTGTCAGCTTGCCTCCATCAAAAAGGTGCTCCCACCAAAGATGGCCAAATCTGGCTATCGCCTGATGAAGCTAGTTGTAGTTACTGGCGAAACATCGTACTAAGATTGTAATTGTTGTGGATTTGCTCTCCAATACACAACCGGTGTGCTGTACTAGTGACGAATTGGCCACGTTCTGTTTACGTGACAAACCTCACTAATTGGCTATGTCGGATGGTGGCGGGTTTAATGACATTTATATTCATGCGATCTAACCCAAAATAACTGTATTATGGATGATATTGGTCGCAAAAGCCTCCGTGTTAAACCGTCCTCAAGGTTATCCATACAGGCCTTTTTTGCAAGAGGGCAACTTACAGATATCTACGACAATACACCAGATGAACGTCCAAGACATCAGTTCCATGACACTGTGCTGCACGACCACGTCTATCTGTTCTACATTAACCATGAGATCGTTTTACTGTGCAGTCTACATTCTGCTCCATCAACCCATGAAGACATCACAACATCAAAACGCGAGTACATCATGAAGACATGGGTTTAGAGTGGACAGATATCGATAGTCACCACTGAGACAGTTGAAGCACTGAAGCCAGACATCACCAGTTGATATCAACATGGACATCAATACGGGAGGCGTCATTGACACAGCGAGCCCGTTGTATTCAAGGACCAGAGCTCCCACGTGCCCAAGTTGATAGCCAAACAAAATTGCACTGTTATTAAAAAATACTCTTGTAATGGAAAACAACACTGCTCTACATTGGAGCTCATGCAGTGAATGGGCTCTGTGGATGAGAGCCCATTCAATGGATAGAGATGGGGTGAAGGGTAGGTTTAAGGCCTCCGAGTCACTGCAGCATTACTTTCTAAACATCGGTATCTAAAATAAAGTGCGCACCTGTTACTCAGAGCTTTTGAGGCACGGGTGGTGGGTAAAGCAGCTCATGTGTGTGGTAGCCATCGACCAGCAGGCCAACCAGTTGATCTACAGAGCCAAGTACAGTAATCAGGTTCCTCAACTAAATGTGGAATTTTGATTTAAAGCTTTCGTGACTGCAGTAATTCATATTCTTAGCTCTTTCGGTAAAGTCACGTTGAAGGGAAACAATAAAATAATAAAATATATATAAAACAATAAAAATTCTCACGACGTTTCGACCATAACACAAACGGTCGTCATCAGGTGTGTCGGTTTGCATTATTGTTTTATATATATTTTATTCTTTTATTGTTTCCCTTCAACGTGACTACCGAAAGAGCTAAGAATATAAATGTGGAATTGTTTAGTGGTTTATTTGACTGCCTGATGTAAGTAGATATTTGTCAGGCACTCCGAGGCTCAACATCTTTCCTGATCACACAGCTGTGATTATCAACAAATAATATGGCCACATGTCACCTAGCTAGATAAAAGAACATCAGTGGGTCAATATTAGGTCGGCAGAACATTCCAGTAAAATAAAGTGGTAAAGGCATAAAAGCATCAATGATTAAAATCAAGTGATCAATACATAATCGGTGAATATGCCCAATAAAGCCTCGCTGACTTTGTCGACTCTTTTAGAAGCTTCCCACATTCGGATGTTTGTTTTGCTGTGGAGCAAACCTGAAGTATTCGATAGAAGCCGAGCCCCATTGTGGCAATCCTTTAACCTGGTCACCTCGCCGGCTTGTGGGATGGATATTGTCACACACCCACCAACCCTTGCTTTCAAAGCGCTGAACTAAGAGGAGTGTGCACCACCACGCTCAAAAAGCGAATGTGTGATTTGTTTTTGTTTGTTGAAATTAAGCAAATGATGTTGGCTGAGGAAATTATCTGAGGCGGGATGTTGAGTCCTCGATGGATTCGTGCACGAGAGCAGGAAACCGTCTCGCGTCCAGAGGACTCAAGAGACCGCTTCGTATTTCCACCAATAGCTGGTGGATGGAGTCGACGCATTTGTCTGGAAAGTGATGACTCGCAAACCGTGTGGTTAAATATTGCACGTAAAAGCATGATACGGTAGTATGTAAAAGCATTATATAGTAATTGTGTGGTTTGTAATGATTGCACAGTTACTCTTTAAAATTACAAACATATAAATATTGTTACGGTTGTCATGTATCCTTAGTTTGCCGGTTAAATCGCATTCATATCGATAGGCCTCTCTTTGTAAAATTATTTGCATTTGGTGCATGCTTTTTGACAGTGGTTTGTATTTACTCTGCATCTAATCGAGCTTTTATTTATCCACATACTATACGAGTGGGATTTAATAAACGGTGCAAAGATTATTGGAAACTATGTCTTGTGGAATGCATTCTGAAGATCGAGTCGCCCAACCCGCATTGCTCAGGAGAACCCGCTGTGATAATGTTCAACACAGAATAAAGTCTCTCCACTATGAATGTTTTTTTTATCCTCCAGGGTGTGTGCAAAAGTGGCGTCACGCCTGTGAGAGTGTCACGAGCAGCACGTGAAGACGTCAAATGGATACACAGAAATGAGTGGGAATGATGTATAACTAAATCTTGACTTGAAGCTTTCGTGACTGCAGGAATTCATACTCTTTGGGTATTTTGGTAAAGTCACGTAGAAAAATAATACTAAAAAATCACGACGCTTCGATCGCAACACGAGCAATTGTCTTCAGGTGAAACAACACAGCTGGTGAATTGCTGAGGCAGGAGAAATATTGCGGAAGAGCTGCTGCAGCAAGAGGTTATATAGGTTTCATAAGGGTGCAACCCAAGGGTAAGTGGGCAGGGCTAGAGATGGAATTTACATGTCTCGTCCCTTCACCTGATGAAGGCCGCTTGTGTTGTGGCTGAAACGTCGTGAGAATTTTATTGTGTTATTTTATTTTATCAATTTATTATTTTATTCTCATTCTACGTGACTTTACTGAAAGAACCAAAGAAGAAGGTAATGTAACTCAGAAAGTCGAAAATAACTGCTAACATCGGCAGGTAAGATGGAAGCATCACAGCCAGTTATGACTTTGCCTGGTTAATAACGTCCTTCCAATGATTGCTCAGTTTGTACCCATCTCGGTTTAAATTGTGTCTGTGTTTATATATCTGGATGGCTTCATGAATAAATCTTTTTGAGAGCCAGTGGGTTTGCAGAGTACCTTCTTTGGAAGGACGTTATTAACCAGTTAAAGTCATAACTGGCTGTGATGCTTCCATCCTTCCTGCCGTTTGTCTATTATCTCCGACTCTCTGAGTTGTATTGCCCTGTTAGGTGCCTTTGCATTAACGGGCTGGGGTCTCGCTAACACGGCCACCTCTGCTCCCTTAGCCTCAATGTATCGATGGTTCTTAATGTTTTATTGGCTGTGTGTCTCACTGGCATGGCCACTGTTGCGGTGTTTCTCTTGCGTTGACGCTCTTGCCTCTCACAGCGCAGGCCTGGCCACAGCTTGCGCTACACATAGACTTGACATTAACTTGCTAATCTCCCCAATCTCTCTCCCTAATATATTTTTATTAACATAGTGCTAATCTCCCATTAACACTGCTGCTCTGCGCATGTACGGCAACGGTGCTCTTATACGGTGACGAAAGCTCATTTACTTTGACATGCCAATCTCTCTCCCTAATCTCTCTCCCCCTAATCTCCCCGATTAACAACACTGATGTGCTTGCGTGCGGGAATGGGAATCCGTTCCAGCTAAGACCCCGCTTGCTTGCCTTTGAGCTAAAATGCCCCTCAAACATAAAAAAAACTTTGTTGTAGCAACTCTCTCGCTGTGTTCTTCCTGGTTCAGCACTTCTACTGCTTTATTATTTATATTTTATTGTTTACCTACGTGACTTTACTGAAAGAACCAAAGAGTAGAAAAACTAAGGCTAAACAAACCGAGGATTGCACTTTTTTTGAAAAATAAAGCTGTAAAAATTTGGCCAGTATTGGCCAAAACGGCATTGGTGAGTATGCCGAAACTGTGAAAGTTGGGCTTATTTAGGCTAAAAACGGAACAGTATTCCCATTTACTTTTCATTCTCGAAAATTTCATGTATGAAATTCCCCACCTTTTTAACATAATATATATGATACTAAGGCTAAACACAACCAAGGAATGCACTTTTTATTGAAAAATAAAGCTATGAAAATGGGGCAAATTTTGACAAAAAACGGTATGCCGATTTGCTTTTTTTACTTGAAATGTTCATGGAGAAATTTCCCACTTTTAATGTAATATATAGGATGCTCAGGCTAAACACAACCGAGAAATGCACTTTTGTTGAAAAATAAAGCTGTAAAAATTTGGCCAGTATTGGCCAAAACGGCATGGGTGAGTATGCCTATTTTCTTTTTGTTGGACAGGAAAATTTCATTGTGAATGCACTTATTTTTAATCGTGAAATTTTCCACTTTTAATCTAATACATAGCATAATAAGGCTAAATACAATAAAGGAATGAACTTTTGTCCAAAAAAAACTGAAAGTTGGGCTTATTTAGGCTAAAAACGTAACAGTCTTCCGATTTATTTTCATTCTCGAAAATTTCATGGATGAAATTCCCCACCTTTTTTACATAATATATAGGATACTAAGGCTAAACACAACCAAGGAATGCACTTTTTATTGAAAAATAAAGCTATGAAAATGGGGCAAATTTTGACAAAAAACGGTATGCCGATTTGCTTTTTTTACTTGAAATGTTCATGGAGAAATTTCCCACTTTTAATGTAATATATAGCATACTAATGCTCAATAAAATGGAGGAATTTACTTTTTCTTGGAAAATCTAGCTATGAAAATTATTAAAATTTTGGTCAAAAACGGCATAGGTTAGTATGCCGATTTGCTTTTTTTTACTTAAAAATTGAATGGTGAAATTTTCCACTTTTAACGTAATATATAGGATACTCAGGCTAAACACAACCGAGAAATGCACTTTTGTTGAAAAATAGAGCTGTAAAAATTTGGCCAGTATTGGCCAAAACGGCATTGGTGAGTATGCCTATTTTCTTTTTGTTGGATGGGAAAATTTCACTGTGAATGCACTTATTTTCATCGTGAAATTTTCCACTTTTAATCTAATACATAGCATTATAAGGCTAAATACAATAAAGGAATGCACTTTTGTCCAAAAAAAACTGTGAAAGAGTTGGGCTTATTTAGGCTAAAAACGGAACAGTATTCCCATTTACTTTTCATTCTCGAAAATTTCATGGATGAAATTCCCCACCTTTTTAACATAATATATATGATTCTAAGGCTAAACAAAATCAAGGAATGCACTTTTTATTGAAAAATAAAGCTATGAAAATGGGGCAAATTTTGACAAAAAACGGTATGCCGATTTGCTTGTTTTACTTGAAATGTTCATGGAGAAATTTCCCACTTTTAATGTAATATATAGCATACTAATGCTCAATAAAATGGAGGAATTTACTTTTTCTTGGAAAATCTAGCTATGAAAATTTTGAAAATTTTGGTCAAAAACAGCATAGGTTAGTATGTCGATTTGCTTTTTTTTACTTAAAAAATTCATGGTGAAATTTTCCACTTTTAACGTAATATATAGGATATTCAGGCAAAACACAACCGAGAAATGTACTTATGTTGAAAAATAGAGCTGTAAAAATTTGGCCAGTATTGGCCAAAACGGCATTGGTGAGCATGCCTATTTTCTTTTTGTTGGACGGGAGAATTTCATTGTGAATGCACTTATTTTTCATCGTGAAATTTTCCACTTTTAATCTAATACATAGCATAATAAGGCTAAATACAATAAAGGAATGAACTTTTGTCCAAAAAAAACTGTGAAAGAGTTGGGCTTATTTAGGCTAAAAACGTAACAGTCTTCCGATTTACTTTTCATTCTCGAAAATTTCATGGATGAAATTCCCCACCTTTTTTACATAATATATAGGATACTAAGGCTAAACACAACCAAGGAATGCACTTTTTATTGAAAAATAAAGCTATGAAAATGGGGCAAATTTTGACAAAAAACGGTATGCCGATTTGCTTTTTTTACTTTAAATGTTCATGGAGAAATTTCCCACTTTTAATGTAATATATAGCATACTAATGCTCAATAAAATGGAGGAATTTACTTTTTCTTGAAAAATCTAGCTATGAAAAATATTAAATTTTGGTCAAAAACGGCATAGGTTAGTATGCCGATTTGCTTTTTTTTACTTAAAAAATTTATGGTGAAATTTTCCAGTTTTAATTTAATATATAGGATGCTCAGGCTAAACACAACCCGAGAAATGCACTTTTGTTGAAAAATAAAGCTGTAAAAATTTGGCCAGTATTGGCCAAAACGGCATTGGTGAGTATGCCTATTTTCATTTTCTTGGACGGGAAAATTTCATTGTGAATGCACTTATTTTTCATCGTGAAATTTTCCACTTTTAATCTAATACATAGCATAATAAGGCTAAATACAATAAAGGAATTAACTTTTGTCCAAAAAAAACTGTGAAAGAGTTGGGCTTATTTAGGCTAAAAACGGAACAGTATTCCCATTTACTTTTCATTCTCGAAAATTTCATGGATGAAATTCCCCACCTTTTTAACATAATAAATGATACTAAGGCTAAACAAAATCAAGGAATGCACTTTTTATTGAAAAATAAAGCTATGAAAATGGGGCAAATTTTGACAAAAAACGGCATGCCGATTTGCTTTTTTTTTACTTAAAAAATTCATGGTGAAATTTTCCACTTTTAATGTAATATATAGGATGCTCAGGCTAAACACAACCGAGAAATGCACTTTTGTTGAAAAATAAAGCTGTAAAAATTTGGCCAGTATTGGCCAAAACGGCATTGGTGAGTATGCCTATTTTCTTTTTGTTGGACGGGAAAATTTCATTGTGAATGCACTTATTTTCATCGTGAAATTTTCCACTTTTAATCTAATACATAGCATAATAAGGCTAAATACAATAAAGGAATGCACTTTTGTCCAAAAAAAACTGTGAAAGAGTTGGGCTTATTTAGGCTAAAAACGGAACAGTATTCCCATTTACTTTTCATTCTCGAAAATTTCATGGATGAAATTCCCCACCTTTTAACATAATATATATGATACTAAGGCTAAACAAAATCAAAGAATGCACTTTTTATTGAAAAATAAAGCTATGAAAATGGGGCAAATTTTGACAAAAAACGGTATGCCGATTTGCTTTTTTTACTTGAAATGTTCATGGAGAAATTTCCCACTTTTAATGTAATATATAGCATACTAATGCTCAATAAAATGGAAGAATTTACTTTTTCTTGGAAAATCTAGCTATGAAAATTATTAAAATTTTGGTCAAAAACGGCATAGGTTAGTATGCCGATTTGTTTTTTTTACTTAAAAATTTCATGGTGAAATTTTCCAATTTTAATGTAATATATAGGATGCTCAGGCTAAACACAACCGAGAAATGCACTTTTGTTGAAAAATAAAGCTGTAAAAATTTGGCCAGTATTGGCCAAAACGGCATTGGTGAGTATGCCTATTTTCTTTTTGTTGGACGGGAAAATTTCATTGTGAATGCACTTATTTTCATCGTGAAATTTTCCACTTTTAATCTAATACATAGCATAATAAGGCTAAATACAATAAAGGAATGCACTTTTGTCCAAAAAAAACTGTGAAAGAGTTGGGCTTATTTAGGCTAAAAACGGAACAGTATTCCCATTTACTTTTCATTCTCGAAAATTTCATGGATGAAATTCCACACCTTTTTAACATAATATATATGATACTAAGGCTAAACAAAATCAAGGAATGCACTTTTTATTGAAAAATAAAGCTATGAAAATGGGGCAAATTTTGACAAAAAACGGTATGCCGATTTGGTTTTTTTACTTGAAATGTTCATGGAGAAATTTCCCACTTTTAATGTAATATATAGCATACTAATGCTCAATAAAATGGAGGAATTTACTTTTTCTTGGAAAATCTAGCTATGAAAATTTTGAAAATTTTGGTCAAAAACGGCATAGGTTAGTATGCCGATTTGATTTTGTTTACTTAAAAAATTCATGGTGAAATTTTCCACTTTTAATGTAATATATAGGATGCTCAGGCTAAACACAACAGAGAAATGCACTTTTGTTGAAAAATAAAGCTGTAAAAATTTGGCCAGTATTGGCCAAAACGGCATTGGTGAGTATGCCTATTTTCATTTTCTTGGACGGGAAAATTTCATTGTGAATGCACTTATTTTTCATCGTGAAATTTTCCACTTTTAATCTAATACATAGCATAATAAGGCTAAATACAATAAAGGAATGAACTTTTGTCCAAAAAAAACTGTGAAAGAGTTGGGCTTATTTAAGCTAAAAACGGAACAGTATTCCCATTTACTTTTCATTCTCGAAAATTTCATGGATGAAATTCCCCACCTTTTTAACATAATATATGATACTAAGGCTAAACAAAATCAAGGAATGCACTTTTTATTGAAAAATAAAGCTATGAAAATGGGGCAAATTTTGACAAAAAACGGTATGCCGATTTGCTTTTTTTGCTTGAAATGTTCATGGAGAAATTTCCCACTTTAATGTAATATATAGCATACTAACGCTCAATAAAATGGAGGAATTTACTTTTTCTTGGAAAATCTAGCTATGAAAATTTTGAAAATTTTGGTCAAAAAACGGCATAGGTTAGTATGCCGATTTGCTTTTTTTTACTTAAAAAATTCATGGTGAAATTTTCCACCTTTAACGTAATATATAGGATACTCAGTCTAAACACACCCGAGAAATGCACTTTTGTGGAAAAATAAAGCTGTAAAAATTTGGCCAGTATTGGCCAAAACGGCATTGGTGAGTATGCCTATTTTCATTTTCTTGGACGGGAAAATTTCATTGTGAATGCGCTTATTTTTCATCGTGAAATTTTCCACTTTTAATCTAATACATAGCATAATAAGGCTAAATACAATAAAGGAATGAACTTTTGTCCAAAAAAAACTGTGAAAGAGTTGGGCTTATTTAGGCTAAAAACGGAACAGTATTCCCATTTACTTTTCATTCTCGAAAATTTCATGGATGAAATTCCCCACCTTTTTAACATAATATATGATACTAAGGCTAAACAAAATCAAGGAATGCACTTTTTATTGAAAAATAAAGCTATTAAAATGGGGCAAATTTTGACAAAAAACGGTATGCCGATTTGCTTTTTTTACTTGAAATGTTCATGGAGAAATTTCCCACTTTTAATGTAATATATAGCATACTAATGCTCAATAAAATGGAGTAATTTACTTTTTCTTGGAAAATCTAGCTATGAAAATTTTGAAAATTTTGGTCAAAAACGGCATAGGTTAGTATGCTGATTTTCTTTTTTTTACTTAAAAAATTCATGGTGAAATTTTCCACCTTTAACGTAATATATAGGATACTCAGGCTAAACACACCCGAGAAATGCACTTTTGTTGAAAAATAAAGCTGTAAAAATTTGTCCAGTATTGGCCAAAACGGCATTGGTGAGTATGCCTATTTTCATTTTCTTGGACGGGAAAATTTCATTGTGAATGCACTTATTTTTCATCGTGAAATTTTCCACTTTTAATCTAATACATAGCATAATAAGGCTAAATACAATAAAGGAATGAACTTTTGTCCAAAAAAAACTGTGAAAGAGTTGGGCTTATTTAGGCTAAAAACGGAACAGTATTCCCATTTACTTTTCATTCTCGAAAATTTCATGGATGAAATTCCCCACCTTTTTAACATAATATATGATACTAAGGCTAAACAAAATCAAGGAATGCACTTTTTATTGAAAAATAAAGCTATGAAAATGGGGCAAATTTTGACAAAAAACGGTATGCCGATTTGCTTTTTTTACTTGAAATGTTCATGGAGAAATTTTCTCACTTTAATGTAATATAGCATACTAATGCTCAATAAAATGGAGGAATTTACTTTTTCTTGGAAAATCTAGCTATGAAAATTATTAAAATTTTGGTCAAAAACGGCATAGGTTAGTATGCCAATTTGCTTTTTTTTACTTAAAAAATTCATGGTGAAATTTTCCACTTTTAATGTAATATATAGGATGCTCAGGCTAAACACAACCGAGAAATGCACTTTTGTTGAAAAATAAAGCTGTAAAAATTTGGCCAGTATTGGGCAAAACGGCATTGGTGAGTATGCCTATTTTCTTTTTTGTTGGACGGGAAAATTTCATTGTGAATGCACTTATTTTCATCGTGAAATTTTCCACTTTTAATCTAATACATAGCATAATAAGGCTAAATACAATAAAGGAATGCACTTTTGTCCAAAAAAAACTGTGAAAGAGTTGGGCTTATTTAGGCTAAAAACGGAACAGTATTCCCATTTACTTTTCATTCTCGAAAATTTCATGGATGAAATTCCCCACCTTTTTAACATAATATATATGATTCTAAGGCTAAACAAAATCAACAATGCACTTTTTATTGAAAAATAAAGCTATGAAAATGGGGCAAATTTTGACAAAAAACGGTATGCCGATTTGATTTTTTTACTTGAAATGTTCATGGAGAAATTTCCCACTTTTAATGTAATATATAGCATACTAATGCTCAATAAAATGGAGGAATTTACTTTTTCTTGGAAAATCTAGCTATGAAAATTTTGAAAATTTTGGTCAAAAACGGCATAGGTTAGTATGCCGATTTGATTTTGTTTACTTAAAAAAATCATGTTGAAATTTTCCACTTTTAATGTAATATATAGGATGCTCAGGCTAAACACAACCGAGAAATGCACTTTTGTTGAAAAATAAAGTTGTAAAAATTTGGCCAGTATTGGCCAAAACGGCATTGGTGAGTATGCCTATTTTCTTTTTGTTGGACGGGAAAATTTCATTGTGAATGCACTTATTTTCATCGTGAAATTTTCCACTTTTAATCTAATACATAGCATAATAAGGCTAAATACAATAAAGGAATGCACTTTTGTAAAAAAAAAACTGTAAAAGAGTTGGGCTTGTTTAGGATAAAAACGGAACAGTATTCCCATTTACTTTTCATTCTCGAAAATTTCATGGATGAAATTCCCCACTTTTTTAACATAATATATGATACTAAGGCTAAACAAAATCAAGGAATGCACTTTTTATTGAAAAATAAAGCTATGAAAATGGGGCAAATTTTGACAAAAAACAGTATGCCGATTTGCTTTTTTTACTTGAAATGTTCATGGAGAAATTTCCCACTTTTAATGTAATATATAGCATAATAATGCTCAATAAAATGGAGGAATTCACTTTTTCTTGGAAAATCTAGCTATGAAAATTTTGAAAATTTTGGTCAAAACGGCATAGTATGCCGATTTGCTTTTTTTTACTTAAAAAATTCATGGTCTTTTTTTACTTGAAATGTTCATGGAGAAATTTCCCACTTTTAATGTAATATATAGCATACTAATGCTCAATAAAATGGAGGAATTCACTTTTTCTTGGAAAATCTAGCTATGAAAATTTTGAAAATTTTGGTCAAAAACGGCATATTATGCCGATTTGCTTTTTTTTACTTAAAAAATTCATGGTCAAATTTTCCACTTTTAACTTAATATATAGGATGCTCAGGCTAAACACAACCGAGAAATGCACTTTTGTTGAAAAATAAAGCTGTAAAAATTTGGCCAGTATTGGCCAAAACGGCATTGGTGAGTATGCCTATTTTCTTTTTGTTGGACGGGAAAATTTCATTGTGAATGCACTTATTTTCATCGTGAAATGTTCCACTTTTAATCTAATACATAGCATAAAAAGGCTAAATACAATAAAGGAATGAACTTTTGTCCAAAAAAACCTGTGAAAGTTGGGCTTATTTAGGCTTAAAACGGAACAGTATTCCCATTTACTTTTCATTCTCGAAAATTTCATGGATGAAATTCCACACCTTTTTTACATAATATATAGGATACTAAGGCTAAACACAACCAAGGAATGCACTTTTTATTGAAAAATAAAGCTATGAAAATGGGGCAAATTTTGACAAAAAACGGTATGCCGATGTGCTTTTTTTACTTGAATTGTTCATGGAGAAATTTCCCACTTTTAATGTAATATATAGCATACTAATGCTCAATAAAATGGAGGAATTTACTTTTTCTTGGAAAATCTAGCTATGAAAATTTTGAAAATTTTGGTCAAAAACGGCATAGGTTAGTATGCCGATTTGCTTTTTTTTACTTAAAAATTGAATGGTGAAATTTTCCACTTTTAACGTAATATATAGGATACTCAGGCTAAACACAACCGAGAAATGCACTTTTGTTGAAAAATAGAGCTGTAAAAATTTGGCCAGTATTGGCCAAAACGGCATTGGTGAGTATGCCTATTTTCTTTTTGTTGGACGGGAAAATTTCATTGTGAATGCACTTATTTTCATCGTGAAATTTTCCACTATTAATCTAATACATAGCATAATAAGGCTAAATACAATAAAGGAATGAACTTTTGTCAAAAAAACTGAAAGTTGGGCTTATTTAGGCTAAAAACGTAACAGTCTTCCGATTTACTTTTCATTCTCGAAAATTTCATGGATGAAATTCCCCACTTTTTTTACATAATATATAGGATACTAAGGCTAAACACAACCAAGGAATGCACTTTTATTGAAAAATAAAGCTATGAAAATGGGGCAAATTTTGACAAAAAACGGTATGCCGATTTGCTTTTTTTTACTTGAAATGTTCATGGAGAAATTTCCCACTTTTAATGTAATATATAGCATACTAATGCTCAATAAAATGGAGGAATTTACTTTTTCTTGGAAAATCTAGCTATGAAAAATATGAAAATTTTGGTCAAAAACGGCATAGGTTAGTATGCCGATTTGCTTTTTTTTACTTAAAAATTTCATGGTGAAATTTTCCACTTTTAACGTAATATATAGGTTACTCAGGCTAAACACAACCGAGAAATGCACTTTTGTAGAAAAATAAAGCTATAAAAATTTGGCCAGTATTGGCCAAAACGGCATTGGTGAGTATGCCTATTTTTTTTGTTGGACGGGAAAATTTGATTGTGAATGCACTTATTTTTCATCGTGAAATTTTCCACTTTAATCTAATACATAGCATAATAAGGCTAAATACAATAAAGGAATGCACTTTTGTCCAAAAAAAACTGTGAAAGAGTTGGGCTTATTTAGACTAAAAACGGAACAGTATTCCCATTTACTTTTCATTCTCTAAATTTTCATGGATGAAATTCCCCACCTTCTTTACATAATATATAGGATACTAAGGCTAAACACAACCAAGGAATGCACTTTTTATTGAAAAATAAAGCTATGAAAATGGGGCAAATTTTGACAAAAAACAGTATGCCGATTTGCTTTTTTTACTTGAAATGTTCATGGAGAAATTTCCCACTTTTAATGTAATATATAGCATATTAATGCTCAATAAAATGGAGGAATTTACTTTTTCTTGGAAAATCTAGCTATGAAAATTATTAAAATTTTGGTCAAAAACGGCATAGGTTAGTATGCCGATTTGCTTTTTTTTACATAAAAAATTCATGGTGAAATTTTCCACTTTTAATGTAATATATAGGATGCTCAGGCTAAACACTACCGAGGAATGCACTTTTTTTAAAAAAATACAGCTGTAAAAATTTGGCCAGTATTGGCCAAAACGGCATTGGTGAGTATGCCTATTTTCTTTTTGTTGGACGGGAAAATTTCATTGTGAATGCACTTATTTTTCATCGTGAAATTTTCCACTTTTAATCTAATACATAGCATAATAAGGCTAAATACAATAAAGGAATGAACTTTTGTCCAAAAAAAACTGTGAAAGAGTTGGGCTTATTTAGGCTAAAAACGGAACAGTATTCCCATTTACTTTTCATTCTCGAAAATTTCATGGATGAAATTCCCCACCTTCTTTACATAATATATAGGATACTAAGGCTAAACACAACCAAGGAATGCACTTTTTATTGAAAAATAAAGCTATGAAAATGGGGCAAATTTTGACAAAAAAGGGTATGCCGATTTGCTTTTTTTGCTTGAAATGTTCATGGAGAAATTTCCCACTTTTAATGTAATATATAGCATACTAATGCTCAATAAAATGGAGGAATTTACTTTTTCTTGGAAAATCTAGCTATGAAAATTATGAAAATTTTGGTCAAAAACGGCATAGGTTAGTATGCCGATTTGCTTTTTTTTACTTAAAAATTTCATGGTGAAATTTTCCACTTTTAACGTAATATATAGGTTACTCAGGCTAAACACAACCGAGAAATGCACTTTTGTAGAAAAATAAAGCTATAAAAATTTGGCCAGTATTGGCCAAAACGGCATTGGTGAGTATGCCTATTTTTTTTTTGTTGGACGGGAAAATTTGATTGTGAATGCACTTATTTTTCATCGTGAAATTTTCCACTTTAATCTAATACATAGCATAATAAGGCTAAATACAATAAAGGAATGCACTTTTGTCCAAAAAAAACTGTGAAAGAGTTGGGCTTATTTAGACTAAAAACGGAACAGTATTCCCATTTACTTTTCATTCTCGAAAATTTCATGGATGAAATTCCCCACCTTTTTTACATAATATATAGGATACTAAGGCTAAACACAACCAAGGAATGCACTTTTTATTGAAAAATAAAGCTATGAAAATGGGGCAAATTTTGACAAAAAACAGTGTGCCGATTTGCTTTTTTTACTTGAAATGTTCATGGAGAAATTTCCGACTTTTAATGTAATATATAGCATACTAATGCTCAATAAAATGGAGGAATTTACTTTTTCTTGGAAAATCTAGCTATGAAAATTATTAAAATTTTGGTCAAAAACGGCATAGGTTAGTATGCCGATTTGCTTTTTTTTACTTAAAAAATTCATGGTGAAATTTTCCACTTTTAATGTAATATATAGGATACTCAGGCTAAACACAACCGAGAAATGCACTTTTGTTGAAAAATAAAGCTTTAAAAATTTGGCTAGTATTGGCCAAAACGGCATTGGTGAGAATGACTATTTTCTTTTTGTTGGACGGGAAAATTTCATTGTGAATGCACTTATTTTTCATCGTGAAATGTTCCACTTTTAATCTAATACATAGCATAATAAGGCTAAATACAATAAAGGAATGAACTTTTGTCCAAAAAAAACTGTGAAAGAGTTGGGCTTATTTAGGCTAAAAACGGAACAGTATTCCCATTTACTTTTCATTCTCGAAAATTTCATGGATGAAATTCCCCACCTTCTTTACATAATATATAGGATACTAAGGCTAAACACAACCAAGGAATGCACTTTTTATTGAAAAATAAAGCTATGAAAATGGGGCAAATTTTGACAAAAAACGGTATGCCGATTTGCTTTTTTTACTTGAAATGTTCATGGAGAAATTTCCCACTTTTAATGTAATATATAGCATACTAATGCTCAATAAAATGAAGGAATTTACTTTTTCTTGGAAAATCTAGTTATGAAAATTATGAAAATTTTGGTCAAAAACGGCATTGGTTAGTATGCCGATTTGCTTTTTTTTTACTTAAAAATTTCATGGTGAAATTTTCCACTATTAACGTAATATATAGGTTACTCAGGCTAAACACAACCGAGAAATGCACTTTTGTAGAAAAATAAAGCTGTAAAAATTTGGCCAGTATTGGCCAAAACGGCATTGGTGAGTATGCCTATTTTCTTTTTGTTGGACGGTAAAATTTCATTGTGAATGCACTTATTTTTCATCATGAAATTTTCCACTTTTAATCTAATACATAGCATAATAAGACTAAGTACAATAAAGGAATGAACTTTTGTCCAAAAAAAACTGTGAAAGAGTTGGGCTTATTTAGGCTAAAAACGGAACAGTATTCCCATTTACTTTTCATTCTCGACAATTTCATAGATGAAATTTCCCACCTTCTTTACATAATATATAGGATACTAAGGCTAAACACAACCAAGGAATGCACTTTTTATTGAAAAATAAAGCTATGAAAATGGGGCAAATTTTGACAAAAAACGGTATGCCGATTTGCTTTTTTTACTTGAAATGTTCATGGAGAAATTTCCCACTTTTAATGTAATATATAGCATACTAATGCTCAATAAAATGGAGGAATTTACTTTTCTTGGAAAATCTAGCTATGAAAATTATTAAAATTTTGGTCAAAAACGGCATAGGTTATTCATAATAATTCATAATAAAGGTTTTTGGGTTAGATCGCGTTTATTTATAAATGTGTCGTAACCCTCCACCACCCGACACGGCCAATCAGCAAAAAAAGTGTCACGTTGACAAAAGACAAATAATTCACTACTTCAGCCCACCGGTGTGTTGAAGAGTTAATCCACATTTACTCAAACTGTAAATGTGGATTAACTCTTCAACACACCGGTGGGCTGAAGTAGTGAATTATTTGTCTTTTGTCAACGTGACACTTTTTTTGCTGATTGGCCGTGTCGGGTGGTGGATTAACTCTTCAACACACCGGTGGGCTGAAGTAGTGAATTATTTGTCTTTTGTCAACGTGACACTTTTTTTGCTGATTGGCCGTGTCGGGTGGTGGAGGGTTACGACACATTTATAAATAAACGCGATCTAACCCAAAAACCTTTATTATGAATAATATTGGTCGCGAAAGCCTACGTGTTAAACTGGCATAGGTTAGTATGCCGATTTGCTTTTTTTTACTCAAAAAATTCATGGTGAAATTTTCCACTTTTAATGTAATATATAGGATGCTCAGGCTAAACACAACCGAGAAATGCACTTTTGTTGAAAAATAAAGCTGTAAAAATTTGGCCAGTATTGGCCAAAACGGCATTGGTGAGTAAGCCTATTTTCTTTTTGTTGGACGGTAAAATTTCATTGTGAATGCACTTATTTTCATCGTGAAATGTTCCACTTTTAATCTAATACATAGCATAAAAAGGCTAAATACAATAAAGGAATGAACTTTTGTCCAAAAAAACCTGTGAAAGTTGGGCTTATTTAGGCTTAAAACGGAACAGTATTCCCATTTACTTTTCATTCTCGAAAATTTCATGGATGAAATTCCCCACCTTTTTTACATAATATATAGGATACTAAGGCTAAACACAACCAAGGAATGCACTTTTTATTGAAAAATAAAGCTATGAAAATGGGGCAAATTTTGACAAAAAACAGTGTGCCGATTTGCTTTTTTTACTTGAAATGTTCATGGAGAAATTTCCGACTTTTAATGTAATATATAGCATACTAATGCTCAATAAAATGGAGGAATTTACTTTTTCTTGGAAAATCTAGCTATGAAAATTATTAAAATTTTGGTCAAAAACGGCATAGGTTAGTATGCCGATTTGCTTTTTTTTACTTAAAAAATTCATGGTGAAATTTTCCACTTTTAATGTAATATATAGGATACTCAGGCTAAACACAACCGAGAAATGCACTTTTGTTGAAAAATAAAGCTGTAAAAATTTGGCCAGTATTGGCCAAAACGGCATTGGTGAGAATGACTATTTTCTTTTTGTTGGACGGGAAAATTTCATTGTGAATGCACTTATTTTTCATCGTGAAATGTTCCACTTTTAATCTAATACATAGCATAATAAGGCTAAATACAAAAAAGGAATGAACTTTTGTAAAAAAAACTGGAAGTTGGGCTTATTTAGGCTAAAAACGTAACAGTCTTCCGATTTACTTTTCATTCTCGAAAATTTCATGGATGAAATTCCCCACCTTTTTTACATAATATATAGGATACTAAGGCTAAACACAACCAAGGAATGCACTTTTTATTGAAAAATAAAGCTATGAAAATGGGGCAAATTTTGACAAAAAAGGGTATGCCGATTTGCTTTTTTTGCTTGAAATGTTCATGGAGAAATTTCCCACTTTTAATGTAATATATAGCATACTAATGCTCAATAAAATGGAGGAATTTACTTTTTCTTGGAAAATCTAGCTATGAAAATTATGAAAATTTTGGTCAAAAACGGCATAGGTTAGTATGCCGATTTGCTTTTTTTTACTTAAAAAATTCATGGTGAAATTTTCCACTTTTAACGTAATATATAGGTTACTCAGGCTAAACACAACCGAGAAATGCACTTTTGTAGAAAAATAAAGCTATAAAAATTTGGCCAGTATTGGCCAAAACGGCATTGGTGAGTATGCCTATTTTTTTTGTTGGACGGGAAAATTTGATTGTGAATGCACTTATTTTTCATCGTGAAATTTTCCACTTTTAATCTAATACATAGCATAATAAGGCTAAATACAATAAAGGAATGCACTTTTGTCCAAAAAAAACTTTGAAAGAGTTGGGCTTATTTAGGCTAAAAACGGAACAGTATTCCCATTTACTTTTCATTCTCGAAAATTTCATGGATGAAATTCCCCACCTTCTTTACATAATATATAGGATACTAAGGCTAAACACAACCAAGGAATGCACTTTTTATTGAAAAATAAAGCTATGAAAATGGGGCAAATTTTGACAAAAAACGGTATGCCGATTTGCTTTTTTTTACTTAAAAATTTCATGGTGAAATTTTCCACTTTTAACGTAATATATAGGATACTCAGTCTAAACACAACCGTGAAATGCACTTTTGTTGAAAAATAAAGCTGTAAAAATTTGGCCAGTATTGGCCAAAACGGCATTGGTGAGTATGCCTATTTTCTTTTTGTTGGACGGGAAAATTTCATTGTGAATGCACTTATTTTTATCGTGAAATTTTCCACTTTTAATCTAATACATAGCATAATAAGGCTAAATACAATAAAGGAATGCACTTTTGTCCAAAAAAAACTGTGAAAGATTTGGGCTTATTTAGGCTAAAAACGGAACAGTATTCCAATTTACTTTTCATTCTCGAAAATTTCATGGATGAAATTCCCCACCTTTTTAACATAATATATATGATACTAAGGCTAAACAAAATCAAGGAATGCACTTTTTATTGAAAAATAAAGCTATGAAAATGGGGCAAAGTTTGACAAAAAACGGTATGCCGATTTGCTTTTTTTACTTGAAATGTTCATGGAGAAATTTCCCACTTTTAATGTAATATATAGCATACTAATGCTCAATAAAATGGAGGAATTCACTTTTTCTTGGAAAATCTAGCTATGAAAATTATTAAAATTTTGGTCAAAAACGGCATAGGTTAGTATGCCGATTTGCTTTGTTTTACTTAAAAATTGCATGGTGAAATTTTCCACTTTTAATGTAATATATAGGATGCTCAGGCTAAACACAACCGAGAAATGCACTTTTGTTGAAAAATAAAGCTTTAAAAATTTGGCCAGTATTGGCCAAAACAGCATTGGTGAGTATGCCTATTTTCTTTTTGTTGGACGAGAAAATTTCATTGTGAATGCACTTATTTTTAATCGTGAAATGTTCCACTTTTAATCTAATACATAGCATAATAAGGCTAAATACAATAAAGGAATGCACTTTTGTAAAAAAAAAAACTGTGAAAGAGTTGGGCTTATTTAGGCTAAAAACGGAACAGTATTCCCATTTATTTTTCATTCTCGAAAATTTCATGGATGAAATTCCCCACCTTTTTTACGTAATATATAGGATACTAAGGCTAAACACAACCAAGGAATGCACTTTTTATTGAAAAATAAAGCTATGAAATGGGGCAAATTTTGACAAAAAACGGTATGCCGATTTGCTTTTTTTACTTGAAATGTTCATGGAGAAATTTCCCACTTTTAATGTAATATATAGCATACTAATGCTCAATAAAATGGAGGAATTCACTTTTTCTTGGAAAATCCAGCTATGAAAATTTTGAAAATTTTGGTCAAATAACGGCATAGGTTATTATGCCGATTTGCTTTTTTTTTCTTAAAAATTTCATGGTGAAATTTTCCACTTTTAATGTAATATATAGGATGCTCAGGCTAAACACAACCGAGAAATGCACTTTTGTAAAAAAATAAAGCTGTAAAAATTTGGCCAGTATTGGCCAAAACGGCATCGGTGAGTATGCCTATTTTCTTTTTGTTGGACGGGAAAATGTCATTGTGAATGCACTTATTTTTCATCGTGAAATTTTCCACTTTTAATCTAATACATGGCATAATAAGGCTAAATACAATAAAGGAATGAACTTTTGTAAAAAAAAAACTGTGAAAGTTGGGTTTATTTAGGCTAAAAACGGAACAGTATTCCCATTTACTTTTCATTCTCGAAAATTTCATGGATGAAATTCCCCACCTTTTTTACGTAATATATAGGATACTAAGGCTAAACACAACCAAGGAATGCACTTTTTATTGAAAAATTAAGCTATGAAAATGGGGCAAAATTTTGACAAAAAACGGTATGCCGATTTGCTTTTTTTACTTGAAATGTTCATGGAGAAATTTCCCACTTTTAATGTAATATATAGCATACTAATGCTCAATAAAATGGAGGAATTTACTTTTTCTTGGAAAATCTAGCTATGAAAATTATGAAAATGTTGGTCAAAAACGGCATAGGTTAGTACGCTTATTTTCCTTTTGAGACATGAAAATGTAATCGTAAAATTTCTCAAATTTAATGTAATATATAGCTTACTAATGCTAACCCCAACCAAGGAAAGGACTTGTTGCAGAAAATACATCTATGAAAAGTTGGCCAATTTTTGGCAAATGTCACGTAGATTAGTATGCCATTTGCTTTTTTTTTTCATAAATTGTCATGGTGAAATTTCCCACTTTTAATGTAATATATAGAATACTCAGGCTAAACACTACCGAGGAATGCACTTTTTGTTAAAAAATACAGCTGTAAAAATGCGTCCAATTTTTGCAACAAAAGGCATAGGTTAGTGTGCCGATTTTCTGTTTGGGACGTGAACATTTAATCGTGAAATTTTCCACTTTTAGTCTAACACATTGCAAACTAAGGCTAAATACAATGGAGGAATTAACTTTCATCGAAAAATAAAGCTGTAAAAATTTGGCCAATATTGGCCAAAAACGGCATAGGTTAGTATGCCGATTTGCTTTTTTTTACTTCAAAATTTCATGGTGAAATTTCCCACTTTTAACGTGATATATAGGATACTAAGGCTAAACACAACCGAGGAATGCACTTTTTGTTGAAAAATAAAGCTGTAAAAATTTGGCCAATATTGGCCACAAACGGCATAGGTTAGTATGCCGATTATATTTTTTGGGACGTGAACATTTCATCATAAAATGTTCAACTTTAAATCTAATACATAGCATACTAAGGGCAAATACAATGGAGGAATGAACTTTTTCTTCGAAAATGTAGCTATGAAAATGTGGCTCATTTTGGGAAAAAACTGCATAAGTGGCCTAACCCTAACCCCTACCCCTTACCCTAACCCCTTACTCATGACCTTAACCCTAACCCCTCATCTAAACCCTAATCCATATGCCTTTAAACGCGTCTCAGCGAGATGAGTTGAATCGTTTATGGCGTGACTCTGTCGAGTAGAGTCGAAGGGCAAACACTACTTGCTTGTGTGACTTGTGGAACCGGGGCGGCATTTGCATTGAAGTCGATGCTGGGTGTGATTGTTGCCGATTTGTAGCGCACTGTTTGGGAATTCAGCGCGTTTCACTACTTTAGCACCGATGTTCACCAAATATTCAACAGAGGAAACGTATGGGACAGCTTGGGATGTCAATGCAGTAGTTTGTTACTTGAAAATCCGTGAAGAAATAAAGAATTGCAGTGCAAATCGGCCAGTTTCGTTTTTATTACCGGCGCTTGATGTGTTACCTGTGCCCTCTGGTGGACAAGTGCAGTACCACAACCATTCAATTCGTGGTTGCGTCTGCTATGTTGTGGACATGTGTAGTACAGGCCAACACAGTAGGCCAGCAGTTGCCGCTGTCAGGCGTCACCCGCGCATTCCCCGCAGTTGTGAGTCGCTGGTGCTGCGGTGTCCTGGCGTTAGTGCCAAGCGCGGTTGGCCGCAATGAAGCCGTGAAGACTCCGCACAGTGCCACTACTGCTGTTACCGCGCCGAGGCACTGCAGTTGTACCATGTGACCACACGGTGGCGATACAGCACCATGTTGGTTAAGTTGTTTAGCGAGTGTCCATAATGGTTAGGTTATTTAGCGAGTGTCCATGTTGGTTAAGTTCTTTTAGCGAGTGTCCATGCTAGGGAATTTAGCGAGTGTCCATGTTGGTTAGGTTATTTAGCGAGTGTCCATGTTGGTTAGGTTATTTAGTGAGTGTCCATGTTGGTTAGGTTAATTATTGAGTGTCCATGTTGGTTAGGTTATTTAGCGAATGTCCATGATGGTGAGGTAATTTAGTGAGTGTCCATGATGGTTAGGTTATTTAGCGAGTGTCCATGATGGTTAGGTTATTTAGCGAGTGTCCATGTTGGTTAGGTTATTTAGCGAGTGTCAATGTTGGTTAGGTTATTTAGCGAGTGTCCATGCTGGTTAGGTTATTTAGTGAGTGTCCATGTTGGTTAGGTTATTTAGTGAGTGTCCATGATGGTTAGGTTATTTAGCGAGTGTCCATGTTGGTTAGGTTATTTAGCGAGTGTCCATGATGGTTAGGTTATTTAGCGAGTGTCAATGATGGTTAGGTTATTTAGCAAGTGTCCATGTTGTTTAGGTTATTTAGCGAGTGTCCATGTTGGTTAGGTTATTTAGCGAGTGTCCATGTTGGTTAGGTTATTTAGCGAGTGTCCATGTTGGAAACCTACCATTAAAATTATAGACTGATCATTTCTTTGTCAGTGGAAAAACGTACAAAATCAGCAGGGGATCAAATACTTTTTTCCCTCACTGTACATGTCCAACGCCAAAATGAAGCTTAGATGTTCTCTGGGCTGATTCGCCGTGCTCAGACTCGGCTGAGCTTTCGGGTTCACAGCAATGTAAATTGCAATCGCTTTTGTTGGAATTCACAGATATTTTTAGCAAAGGTAAATTCGACTTAGGCCGAACTAACCTTTTGAGCCATCATACTAACACAAAGGATGCGGCTCCCATTCGCCAGAATCCGTACAGGTTGTGTCCCACTGAGAAAGATCATGTTCGGCTGGCCGTTGATGACATGTTGGCAGCCGACATCATCTCACCATCCAACAGCCCGTGGGGTGCGCCAATAGTCCTAGTTAAAAAGCACGATGGAAGCCATCGCTGACTTTCGTAAGTTGAATACAATAACTGTTGCAGATGCGTACCCGCTGCCAAGAATGGATGATTCTCTAGATGCATTAGCCGGCGCTAAGTATTTTTCAACTTTGGACCTCCTTTCCGGATTCTGGCAACTGCCACTCGATGAGGCGTCCAGACCCAAAACGGCCTTTCGAACACCTCAAGGTCTTTTCAAATTCAACCGCCTACCTATGGGTCTTCACTCCGCACCAGCAACATTCCAGAGATTAATGGAATTGGTTCTGGCCGGTCTTCAATGGGATTTCTGCTTAATCTATCTTGACGACGTCATCGTCTTCAGCCGCACCTTCGACGAACACCTCGAACGGTTGCGAGCTGTATTCGTTAAAATGCGTGCCGCAAATTTTAAATTTAATCCTCAAAAGTGCCATCTCTTGCAAAAGTCCATCAGATACCTCGGCCACATCGTTAGCGAATCCGGTATTGCGACGGACCCCGAGAAAACGAAATGCGTCCGGACATGGGCCAGACCTACGTCGGTGGGAGAAGTACGAAGCTTCATTGGGTTCGTGTCATATTATCGACGATTTGTTGCTAACTTTGCCACCGTGGCAAAACCACTCCATGTTCTAACAGCTAAAGGAACAAAATTTCACTGGGACAAGGAGGAAGAATCTTCATTCCTTGCACTTCGCATGGCATTGGCTGATGCACCACCACTCTGCTACCCAGACTTTAACAAAACTTTCATTCTTGACACAGACGCTAGCGACACAGGAATCGGTGCCGTTCTGTCGCAGGTCATCGACGGTGTCGAACGTGTGGTTGCTTGCGGAAGCAGGGTGCTCTCACCGACAGAGCAGCGTTATTGCGTCACGCGCCGGGAGTTGCTTGCCATTGTCATCTTCGTAAAAATGTATCGCCCATACCTGTACGGACGTAAATTTCTGGTACGATCTGACCACGCGGCGCTACAATATGCCTTGTGTGTCGACCAACCTTCTGGACAACTGTCCAGATGGTTGGAAA
Source organism: Petromyzon marinus (assembly GCF_048934315.1). Lineage (NCBI taxonomy): Eukaryota > Metazoa > Chordata > Hyperoartia > Petromyzontiformes > Petromyzontidae > Petromyzon > Petromyzon marinus. Next base: position 41,608 of record NC_133724.1, read on the forward strand.
TTTTACAAGATTTTTCCTTCGAAGCCACGTACAGGAAGGGAACGAAACACTCTAACGCAGAGGCACTATCGCGGTTGCCGCAAGATAGCGAGTGTACCTGCTTGTCAGGCTCAGGCTGTTGCAAGCTGCCTACGGGTCACACTATCCATCCACCACGCGGCCTCAGTTGGGATGGAAAAGCCATCCGCAACCAATGATGGCTGCTCCATTCCTCGCGACGCTGTCCTACACCTGGATTCTGCCGAGTGGGGACGCCTCCAAATGGAGGATGTGTCCCTACTTCCTATGTGTTGTCGGGTAACCATGCAGAAAGGGTCACATCCTGGACTTTCGTCGCCGGTATTTGTTCTCCGCCTTGGGTTGTTGATGCGCTGGGACGAAAGGGCCCAGAAACACCTTCTTGTGGTCCCAACGATACTCAGGGGAAAAATCGTTCGTCTCACACACGAACGATTGGCTCACTTGGGAGTTCACAAAACTCTAAACACGATCGAAAATGATTTATTTTGGCCGGGTATGTCTGCCGAGGTCGAAAATATTTTGAAGGGATGTGTTCCGTGCGCCCGCCGGAACCAGCCGGCGCAACCCTGCCGACCCCCACTGCAATCCATCAACGTTACACGGGTTAATGAGATTGTCACTTTGGACATTTTGGGCCCTTTCCCCACCACACCTCAGGGAAACAAATTTATTTTGGTTGGGGTCGAATACCTGACCCGATGGCCCGTAGCATGGGCCCTTCCAAACCAATCGGCACAGTCCATCATAGAGGCCTTCGTCAATGGCTATGTTATGGACAAGGTGCCCCCAGAAAAATTACTAACTGACCAGGGGAAAAACTTTTCCTCAAAGCTTTTGAAGGAAGCGTGCCTTCTGCTGGGGACGCAAAAGATCAAGACTTCACCATACCATCCACAAACCGATGGTATGGTTGAACGCCTGAATCGCACCTTGACAGCAATGCTGAGCCATCGGGTTGATGAGACACTGTGATGCCGCCGCCACGGAGCCGATCGGCGGGTGGCCCACCTGCGATCTCGCCACCCCGAGCGGCGAGGCCGACATTGCTCCACCCCACCACCTCCCCACCCCCCCCACCGGAACACACACGCACGCACTCCCCCCACCATTAGAGCGCGTGGGGAGACACCCTGGCCGACAGGTTTTCACCCAGAAGCCCTCGTAAAGGGATAATCTTCACGGTTTCCTGCGGCCAGGGAATTGGACGTCTCCTCCGACGCTAACACACACCGTGGCGCCGTGACTTGAGTAGAAATGACATGTTCACGGCGGGGCTGCCCCGCCACCGCGGTTAGTACGCACCTCACGCACACGGGTCGGCAGGGCAGGCAGGTAGGAGGGCAGAGCCACGAACGGCAGGAAAGCAGGGTCGCCCTCCGGCTGGAGGGCCGCTGAGCAGGTAAATTTAGATGCGGACGTCGCTGAAAGCAACGGCCCGGGGGATGCTGGGATACAGATGGGCCTACCGATTGGCGGGTGATCTCAGCGAGCTGATTGGCCCGCGAGTCGGCACCAGGTAGCCCCTTTGATGTAGAAAGAATAAAGCGGGTCAGGGCGAAGGGAAAAGGTTCTCTGGCTACTCGAGTCAACCCCAGGTCCGTCAACTCCCGAGTCCAGCCGCGCGAACGTCCGTGGGACGTATCGACGCGCCGCGAGGACCAGCCGGCAGTGACGATGAACCGTGAGTAAGAGAGAGAGAGAAAGAGGGAGTTGGGACTTAGCTTAAGAGGAAAACCGGAGAGGGTAAAGGGGAGAAGGACAGGTAGAGTGTAGCGCCGACTATCGAGAGATAGATTGGTCCTGCCCCGCTGATCCCGACTGACTCGGTTAAATAAGGGCTCGCCGACGCGGTGGAATAAATCGTCGGCGGTTACATAACGGACTGGTGTGGTTTTTGCGAGGGTGTGGAAAGAGAGTGGAAGCGTGGGTGCGCTTGCTGTTCTCGGTGGTCGCCGCGTGTGTGGAGCGGCGCCGCGTGGAGTGTGTGCGCTACAAACCGTCGGCTGCGGACTCCCACGTTGCGAGCGGATACCCATCTCGCACGCATGCCCATCGCATAGCCCTTTAAACCCGTTTAATCCAATCCCCCCAATCGCCGGAGTGAGCACGAACGACGTCGCTTACCCTCCGACCTTTAACCCCCTGTTACCCGCGTGTGATTGGTGCGTGGGACTGCGCGGGCGGGGAGCATCGCGTTTGGGTGCCGGCGAAGCGCTAGCGGGTCCCAGGGCGGTCGAGGGTGATGCCTCACCGGCAGGAAACCCGGACTCGGGGGGGGACAGCACAGGGGGGGGAACAGGAGCGCGACGACCTTTCCCCGCCCGGAGAGGAGTGCGGCGGCGGCAGCTCCCACACTAGTGGAGAGTCTGGGAGCGTCGGTACTTCGCGGACAGGGTCGCAGGCAGGAGAGATCCCGGGGGCCGGCGACCCTAACAACACACCTCAATTGGGATTTGCAAATTAACGGGGTCCTGGCAGCATACCGTATGGCCCCCCATGCATCAACGGGGTATTCGCCTTTTTTTCTAATGTATGGCCGCGACAGCGAACCCCCCGTGACGTACAATTGGGCTTGGTCCCCTCAAAAGATGCTAATAGAATTGAGGAATAGCTCCGGTTCAACCTCGATAGGCTCCGGGAAGCACGTGAGGCTGCATTGGCGAACACGACCAAGAGGCAGCTCGCCAATGAACGATTCATGGGCCGACATACCTCAAACCACAAATGGACCGTGGGTCACAAGGCGTGGCTCCACTGCCCACAAGTTCCTGTGGGTACCTCGCCTAAGTTGACACAACTGTGGAGGGGCCCGATTGAGATCGTTTGCGTCGTTCGCCCACAGTGTGTGCAAATCCGGTGGGGTCGTCGCACGTTTTACGTGCACCCGTCTCGCCTTAAGCCTTTTTCTGGCGCACATGATTCACATTCATCTCCAACATGTCAGAATGGCCGAGAGTGTGATGTGCCCGACAAACCTGACACACCTTCCCCAAAACTAACGTCTGTACCTACAACAGGTGCAACGCGACTGACGCTGAGGCCGGAACCTGCCAAGAAATCTCCACCCAGCGGTGACAACCCGGCGTCACCAGGAGCCACTGCCTCTGATGGGGGCCTCCCGTCACTTACCTTAATTGCCCCTGCTCCGCAGGAATCCAAGGAAACACGACCAAATGGGGGCCCAGCAACAAGAACACGATCTAAAACTCACAGGTTCTCCTGAACCTCTCGTTACTACCCCACTCCTCCCCAAACCACTCGCATCACATATGAAAGAAAAGACAGTTGGGTGGATCACTTTTGCATCGCTGTTTAATTGATGGGTTTTCGACATTTGTTATTGTTATGTGTTGCAGCACTTACCTTTTGGAGTGGCTTACCTTGATAGATTTTTTTACTAATGTTAATTGTAGTTTTTTATTTATTTATGGACAGCCGAGACGGCTGGATGCTAAGAAGGGGGGGGGGGGGGTAATGTAGTGCCATGGATGGGCTGCACTTGCAGGCAATGACAGGCTGCCCTATGATCCCTCGCAAACACTCCCAAAGGCCGAAGGGCTGCAGCTGCACTGACCTGCAACGGCAGACATGCGGACCTCAGTGGGGTCCGCACCTCGGCTGAGAAACGGATATAAGGCGAACCTCTGTAGCGGTCCAGGCAGTTTAAAAACCGAAGCAGTTGGAGATGGAAGCAGTTGGAAACCGGAGAAATTGAAGATAACCAGTTGAAGAAGGAAGACCTGCTAGAGTAGGACTCTGAACCCCTAGCTTCGCCGTCCTTTTAAGGGCCGAAGCTCTGTGAGGTCAGTGTTGGACCTGTACCTTGGCTGGGTCAGGTCAGGTAGTCTCACATAGTTTATTATAGCTGGAGGACCTGGAACGTAGCTGGGTTAGGCACGCTACACAGGAGGCGTATAATATACCAAGTGGAAGAGGTCCTCAAGATCAACTGTATGAAGAATTAATGTATAGTGGTTAGGGTACGTGTGGAAAATAAAGACGTGCCCCCCCTACGAAGTGTCTCCGGAGCAACACTACATATAATCCTGGTTGTCTCTGAACTGTGCTCCTGACACAGATATTCTGCGTTGACTTTTCCACCTGAAGACAGAAGCTTGTGTTGCCTCCGAAACGTCGTGATTTAATTTTCTTTTATTTTGTTTTATTTTATCTACGTGACTTTACCGAATAAAACCAAAGAATATGAATCCTTGCAGTCACGAAATCTTCAAATCTGGAATGTGTATACGATATTATACAGTGTAGTATAGATTGGAAGGTATATTGTAATGTATAGTAGTCTAGTTTATAGCATATTTGTGTAGAGGTGTTAACTACTCACTGTTCGGTAACCTGCATTGCCACTAGGCATCAAAGGGGCAGTGCAGCGTTACCTCTGTACATAACGGTTGGGGTCAGACGAGGTGAAGTGGATCGTAGCCACAGTTTGGTAAGAACCAATCAGAAAGTTCCATATGGGAATGTGGGATTGGTTACACCTGGCCACAAACGGGTATAAGAAGGGTGACCGCGCAGAGCGCGGGGAGTTCTCTCCCTACACGAAGACTGAAGCCCGGGCTGAAGATAGCCAGGACTCTGGACCCAGCCTTCCAGCCCTTCTGAGGGCTAAGGCTCGGCGTATCCAATGGTCAGGACCCGCCGGGCCAGCGGTGGGTCAGATAGCCTCCCCTAGGTCCCAGCCGGAGGACTCTAGGATAGCGGTAGACTCGAGAGTAAGTCCCACCAAGATAGGAGGCTGTACCTCCTTAGGTTAGGAAGAGACCTGTGTGTAGGTCACGCTAATTCAGGAGGCTGTACCTTCTTAGGGTATCGGGTGAGAGGACCGTATACCCCTCTGTGTGTTAAGGACTGTGTAAGAGAAGTATTACAATAAACAGAATGTGCCTCCTAAGAAGTTTATTCGTCATTGTAAACACTACAGTTGTAACGCAACACAGGACAGAGCAGCGCATCATGGTTGTTTCTTTCTATCTCCCCCTTCCATTCCGAGCATAGATGGACTCGTCCATCTGAACAAAGCTTGCCGCTTTCGTTGAGGAAAACGAAACCGCCACTTTTTTCGACATAGAATTGTAATGTATAGTGACTTATTGTTAGTAGCTCAGCTGATTGGAGAGTATATTGAGTTTATTGATACTATTGATGTAGTTTATATTTGAGTTTTTTTTTATCAGTTTACTATATGGTATTCATTATATAGTGTAGTGTATACCCAGTTACTTTATGTTAATAGCTCAGCTTATTGGAGAGTATATTGAGTACATTGATTATATTGATGTAATTTCGATTTAAAGCTTTCGTGACTGCAAGGATTCATCTTATTTGGTTCTTTCGGTAAAGTCACGTAGAATGAGAATAAAATAATAAAATAAAATAAGACAATATTCTCACGACGTTTCAGCCACAACACAAGTAGCATTCTTCAGGTGAAAGAACAGAACTGTCGGGACGACAGAGCTTGAATGAACGCTGTTAAGATTCGTAGCATCTTTTAAGCTCGGTGAGAGGCGTGGAGAGCCTTGACAAAGGAGTTTAACCTATCAAAGCAGGAGAATTTAGCATTGGAATAGCTGAGGGATTAGCTTGTGACAGAAATAGCTGTGTTAAAGTCAAAGTTTACATATCAACAGAGGCATTTAGTATATGGACGCTAAAGGCCTCCAACTACCAACTATCATAAAGTAAACCGATGTGAAAAAAAATCTATATTACATCAATATAATAAATGTACTTAATATATTCTTCAATAAGCTGAGCTATTAATCACAAAGCAACTGGGTATACACTACACTATATAATGAATACCATATAGTAAACCAATAAAAAAACAAAATATAAGCTCCCTCAATGTTATCAATAAACTCTATATACTCTCCAATCAGCTGAGCCACCAACAATAAGTCGTTATATATCAATGCCATATGGCGAAAAATGGTGGGGGTTTTTTTCCCTTCACCTCAACGCCAGCACCACGGACAGCGATGTTCAGGCGGACGAGTCAATCCATGCTCGGAACGGAGGAGGGGGGAGAGGGAAACAACTACAATGCGAAATTTCGATTTAAAGCTTTCGTGACTGCAAGGATTCATCTTCTTTGGTTCTTTCGGTAAAGTCACGTAGAATGAGAATCAAATAATAAATTAATAAAATAAAATACAATTCTCACGACGTTTCGTGAAAGGAACAAACCTGTAGTTCCGACAGGTCTGTTCCTTTCACCTGAAGAAGGCCACTTGTGTTGTGGCCGAAACATCGTGAGAATTTTATTGTGTTATTTTATTTTATTAATTTATTATTTTATTCTCATTCTACATGACTTTACCGAAAGAACCAAAGAAAACTATAATGCGCTGTAATACTCCAAGTTATGGTATGGTTTATAACTACTTATTCCGCAAGGAGTGACTAACCCCATATCTGCTTTGTCATCAATATGCTAAATTCCTCTGTTGATATGTAAACTCCTTCGTCAAGGCTCTCTCGTCCTCCCACCCAGCTTAAAATACGCTGCCAAGCTTAGCAGTGTTCATTGGAGCGCTGTCTTTCCGACAGTTCTGTTTCTTCACCTGAGGACGGCTGCTTGCATTGTGGCCGAAACGTCGTGAGAATTTTATTTATTATGTTTTATTTTTATTATCTTATTATTTCCCTTCTACGTGACTTTACCGAAAGAACCAAGAAGATGAATCCCTGCAGTCACGAAAGCTTTCAATCGAAATGCCAATACAGTTCCACCTTCTCTCCAATATAATCCCGTGGCCCACAGTATGAAAAGGAGCAGAAAGATAAAGAACGAAACATAGACAATAGTGAAAGATCAACACATGGTAGAAGATCATTATAGAGCATCAATAAGGCAATCTTAGTCTTTGGACCTGAGCAAAAGCAAGGTTAAACTTTTCGATGAAAGTAATGATTGCGTTTCTACAATCTTCCCAATGTTATAAGAAACCCCGCATGTCATGTAGATCATGGGGCTATGTGAGACCACGTTTGTCTATGTTGGTCACCTCTGTGTGGTTTTGTGGAAAGTATCTTCATGCAGGAACTTTAAAATGCAGATACTTGGTTAAACATTACCAATTAACCAAAATATCTAGTTTATCTTAAATGCGGTGTTCAGTTCAAAGATAACTGAGTTATGGTGCCTTCAAATTTTCATGTCAGATGGCAATGGATATCCGAAGAGCTTGTAGTCTCCATAATAGAATGTGTAGAGCTGCTGTCTCACTTTCGAGCTCAGCTGTGCCAGGTAGTATCCGGTGAGCGCAGCAGAAGAGCGTTTGTCTTTTGGGCTCGAGTAAAACACCGATTCCGGTGCCCTAACGCGCGCCAGCAAGTCGGCCGCGTCGCGCCCTAACGTCTCCACTTTGCCGAGGTAGTCATAGCGCAGCAGACAGGGCTGGCAGAGGTGGTGAGCTGGTAGCCAGTGCACGTCCTGCACCAGAGGGCGCTCGGGGTCGAGGATGAAGCGCACCATCTCGGGGAAAGTTACGTCATGGCCGCCTGTCAGAGACACACGACTGGGGTTCTTCCTGTAGTGCGAAATGATAGCTCGTCCATACACTTTCTGCACACGCCGTCATTGGTTTTGGAGAGAAAGGAAAAAAGGTTATGCTGGTTTATTTTAAGAGTGGATAGTAGAGTGGGGTAAGAGGCATACGTAGGGTGAAAGTACTTTTTGCCCTGGTGTTCGCATGTGGCTTGGTCAGTTAAGCTGCAGATACGAGCAGTAGCAGCCAGTGCCTCTAGAGGATGGCATTAATCTGCATCTCAACCTGATTAGAGCTGATGACTTAATTTCCTGCTTGCACCAGGACAGAAAGTACTTTTATGCCACGTAGGCCTCTTAGCTCACCTGACCCTGCCTTCTATCTTATATGAAGATATCACTTTACGTCTGCGGCCTACCTACAGGGTGTTTAAAAAAGATAGACCCAATTTCAAAGCAGTATATTTCACGATGGCAACATGTTACAATTATACAAAAAGTTACAAACGGTTTAATGAGTTACCAAGTTTTTCTAACCATTTTATAAATGCTCTATGTGCCCTCCACCTACTGTATGGACAACATCGAGACGATAGTTGAATTTGTCCCAAACGCCTCCCTTCTCACGTTTTTCTCTGAGGTGCGTGGTCACCCTGTGCTCTTCCCCTTACATACACAGCCTGTTTCATCAAATTGTCGGTACCAATGACGAATGTTCTTTGACATTGGCGGATTAAGGCCAAAACGCCGTTGAAACGCTCGCTGCACCGCAATTACGGATTCAGTCTTGCTAAACTGCAGAACGCATTACGCCTTGTGTTGCGGGGTCACCATCTTGCGAATGACTGAGGCTAGGGGCTGTTTGTGCGCTGGGAGAGGCATCAATCGGTAATCATTTGAAACTCTATGCCCCGCCCTTTCAAGTGGTAAGAGTGTCATTCATGGGCGGTTCGTGGTTGCAGATATGTATCGATTTCAAATCGGGTCTATCCTTTTCAAACACGCTGTATTATGAATAAATCTCTTATAATACATTGTGAATATATCTATACTAATCTTACATCTTTCTTATCTAACTCATTATTTTTACTGTCTGCATATCTCCTCTGCTTGTCCACCGCAAACACATTCAATTTGTTTGACTTTGGCAGAGTGGAGGATTTTGACAATACAGATTTGGCCAGATCACTTTGTGGCCTCACCCACAAAGCAATGGTGAATCATTATATTGTCTGCTTATGATTTAATCATGAATTCAGCAATGAAGTAAATTTTCACTGAGAGCAGGGGTGTAGTTGTAAGTTAAATGGACGATGAACCCAACCAGTTCAGTTACATTCTTGACTACGACGAACATCAGTGGTGAGTGATCACAACTGGTTATAGGCCACTCCACTCCTTTACCAACCCAGACTGGCCAACATGGTGAAAAATGGTCAAACAATCCCTATGACATATATAGTGGCATCGGTGGAGGCCACTGCATGAGGTATAAGCCGGCCTGTGTGAGGCACGATGCGCGCCGCTCACACCGGCCATATGCAGTGCCAGCCTCTGGTGGTTAGGGGGCGAGAGTGCCAGGGACGGCGCAGGGGTTCAACGGGGGCCATGGCACTCCAGGTGAACCTGGAGGCCTGGTGCCCGGAGGTACCGGCTAAGGGGCCCCAAGGAGGGAGCTGGGGGGACTACGGGACCAGGACCAGGTCCCTCTTGAAGGCTTGAGATGGGAGGCGTGGCCACGGCTGGAGGAAGCCCCGAGACTGGCAATATAAGCCGGACCCCTGAACGAGTCCGGCAGCTGTTGCAAGACTGAAGACCGAAGCCGTCACCTGGAGAAGACCTGCCCGACTACAGGACCCGGACCCGAGCCAGGGCCCGGTCCGAGATACCCACCCCGTGTGAGCTAAGGTTAGCTAGCCTGAAGGAGATACCTCCCTAGGGTAGCTGGTGAAGAGGCAGTTATGCCCCTGCGTGTTTTAGGGCTTATTGTAATAAACTCTTGCCTCCAAGAAGTATCTGCCTTCCTCGTGTAAACCACTACACATATACGAAGTGGTTGAAGAGGGGGGAGGGGCTCCATTCAGTCGTAGGTTGATATGGCGCTGCACGTTTACATTCACAGACTGGTACGCACCTTGTAGTGCTTGGAGTGCAGAAACTTGTCCCGGTAGGCGGACACGAGGCGCTCCATGGGCTCCCTCACAAACATTACCATCGAGTAGTTATCTAGCCGCGAGCGCTGACCAGAGATGTCAAACGAGCTCAGCTTTGTATAGTTGAAGCTGTGCACTTGATTCTGCGTCATCACCTTGGACGACTTGATGTTCCCCATCAACGCCAGGAAGGTCCTCTTCCAGTTGGTGCAGCCGGTCTTGGGCACCTCACAGTACATAAATGCATAGCGATCGGCCACGTAGATGCGGGATGCGAGCCACTCCGGGATGCGTGGCAATGGCGACAGCGGCAGGATGCCCCTCTCCCTGAGCTGCTTGCACTCTGTATTGAGAGTCGAGAGCCGCTCTTCCTGATTCTCTTCCAGCAATTTATCCATGACCAGGGTTCCCCGGCTGTCTGCTGCACACACACAGCACACCCAGGAAGGAACAACAACGATGCAATGGCATTAATCATTAAAATCACTGCGGCAGTGTGCGGAGACTGTGGTCACACAGAAAATATCATGGAACGTACAATTTGACGAAATAATTGCGATTATTAAGTTAGTTTTTTTTTTTATCTGTAATGTTGTCTGCCGACCGAGTCGCCCTTAAAAAATACTTTCTTAGCTCAATGGGCTTTATTCGGGAAATTAACTTTTGATTCTGATAAGTCAATGCCCGATTCACAAATGCGAAAGAGGAGGCGTCATCACAACAATAAAACCACTTCACTACTCCTGATGCACTCATTAGCTGTTGCTCTCTACATCGACTTGAGCCACACAAAGAAGACTCGTCGAGGCATGATGGCTGTGTGGCTCACAGCGCGAATGCCCACGCAAGAGCACCAAGCCAGCATCGTCGTTTGTATAAATCCTCCAATCCGCGGTTATGGTTAAGCGCACCCCCAATTGATCTGCAAAAACTCCTGCTACCCACGGATCGCTTCGCCCCTGTTATCCACATTTGTATACCACCACCAGAGACAGTGCATGCCGTGAGTCTGCACGTCCTCCACCACGACTTACGACTGGGAGAGGAAGCCACTTCGGAGTGTCTGGCATCGTCCTCCCCTGTACGGGGAGAAGGACAGCCGGTGCCACCACGCGAACAATCTCCCGAGGTTTGACCCTGGAGCTGAGGGGAGCTGTTCTGCGCCATATGAGGGAGAACACAAGCTACTGAACACGTTGTGTAATGACAAGCCACGAGAGAGAATATACAAGCTAATAAACATGTTGCAAATTCACAAGCTGTGAGAAAGAGGACACAAGCTAATTTACAAGCCATGAGAGAGGACACGAGCTAATTAATACGTTGCATGAGAATTGTGGCTGATATCTGTTTTTGATTCTCTCTGCCCCGACTACCCCCCACATACTAAATAAATTTTGCAATTCATGTCATGTGAATTGAAGATATTCCCATCCAGAACGCTCGTGGTGTGTCTAATAATAGTGGTATATTCCCCCAGTGTTAAATAAAGTTCGCATTAGATGTCGCTCGTATTAGATGCCGCTCGTTTTCGATGCCACTAGTGTTAGATGCAACTCGTGTTAGATGCAGCTAGTGTTAGATGTTGCGAGTGTTAGATGCCACTAGTTTTAGATGCAACTCGTGTTAGATGCCGCTAGTGTAAGATGCCACTAGTGTTAGATGCAACTCGTGTTAGATGCCGTTCGTGTTAGATGTCGCTCGCGTTAGATGCCGCTAGTGTTAGATGTCACTAGTGTTAGATGTTGCGAGTGTTTGATGTAGCTCGTGTAAGATGCAACTCGTGTTAGATGTAGCTCGTGTAAGATGCAACTCGTGTAAGATGCCACTAGTGTTAGATGCAGCTTGTGTTAGATGAAACTCGTGTTAGATGGCATTCGTATTAGATGGCATTCGTGTTAGATGCAGCTAGTGTTAGATGCTGCTAGTGTTAGATGCAACTCGTGTCAGATGCAACTCGTGTTAGATGCAGCTCGTGTTAGATGCAGCTCGTGTTAGATGCCGCTAGTGTTAGATGCCGCTAGTGCTAGATGCAACTCGTGTTAGATGCAACTCGTGTAAGATGCAACTCGTGTAAGATGCCACTAGTGTTAGATGCAGCTCGTGTTAGATTTAGCTCGTGTTAGATGCCGCTAGTGTTAGATGCAACTCGTGTTAGATGCCGCTAGTGTTAGATGGAGCTTGTGTTAGATGCCGTTCGTGTTAGATGTCGCTCGTGTTAGATGCCGCTAGTGTTAGATGCCACTAGTGTTAGATGTTGCGAGTGTTAGATGTAGCTCGTGTAAGATGCAACTACGTGTAAGATGCCACTAGTGTTAGATGCAGCTCGTGTAAGATGCCGTTAGTGTTAGATGCAGCTTGTGTTAGATGAAACTCGTGTTAGATGCAGCTAGTGTTAGATACCGCTAGTGTTAGATGCAACTCGTGTCAGATGCAGCTCGTGTTAGATGCAGCTTGTGTTAGATGCCGCTAGTGTTAGATGACGCTAGTGTTAGATGCAACTCGTGTTAGATGCAACTCGTGTTAGATGCCGCTCGTGTTAGATGCCACTCGTGTCAGATGCAACTCGCGTTAGATGCAACTCGCGTTAGATGCAACTCGCGTTAGATGCAACTCGTGTTAGATGCCGCTAGTGTTAGATGCCACTAGTGTTAGATGCCGCTAGTGTTAGATGCAACTCGTGTAAGATGCCACTAGTGTTAGATGCAGCTCGTGTTAGATTTAGCTCGTGTTAGATGCCGCTAGTGTTAGATGCAACTCGTGTTAGATGCCGCTAGTGTTAGATGCAGCTTGTGTTAGATGAAACTCGTGTTAGATGGCATTCGTGTTAGATGCAGCTAGTGTTAGATGCAGCTAGTGTTAGATGCCGCTACTGTTAGATGCAACTCGTGTCAGATGCAACTCGTGTCAGATGCAGCTCGTGTTAGATGCAGCTCGTGTTAGATGACGCTAGTGTTAGATGCCGCTAGTGTTAGATGCCGCTAGTGTTAGATGCAACTCGTGTTAGATGCAACTCGCGTTAGATGTAACTCGTGTTAGATGCCGCTCATGTTACATGTGTAGAGGTGTGACGGGAGGGGGGACACGCGGTTGTAGGACAGTGGTTACAACCTCGTCCGATACGGACCACCCTGGGAATCTGTGGGGGATGCTGGGATCCCTCCCGAGCCCCACCCCTGAGTGAGGAACTGTATAAAAGGTGGGACCCGGGGTGCTGGAGTTCGACTCAAGCAAGATGAAGCACCAGTGAAGAAAGAAGATCAACTACCTAGACCCTGAAACTCCTTTGGCCCGCTGTCCTTTTGAGGGCCGGGCAAAGCAAGCCAGGGTGCGACCCCAGAGCCGCGAGGCCCGATGTCCTTTTCAGGGCCGGACTCGTGTGGCTGGTGGTCGTGACCTACGCCGAAGCTGGGCTAGGTCAGATAGCCTCGGGAGATAGGGCCAGGTTAGAGGGAACCAGAGAGCTAGCGTAGGCTTGAGCTCCCTCTGTAGAGTACCCGTGGAGAGGCCGTTACCTCTCCAAGTATTAGATTCGTTACTGTGATCGAAGTGTTGGTAATAAATGCGTGTTGCCTCTACGAACAGTCTCCGACGTCATTAAGGCCACTACACATGCAACTAGTTTTAGATGCCGCTCGTGTTAGATGCCGCTCATATTCGATGTAGCTCGTGTTTGATGCCACTCGTGTTAGATGCAGCTAGTATTAGATGCAAACTGTGTTAGATGCCGCTAGTGTTCGATGTAGCTCGTGTCAGATGCAACTCGTGTTAAAAGCAACTCGTGTTAGATGCCACTCGTGTCAGATGCAACTCGTGTTAGATGCCACTCGTGTTAGATGCCACTCGTGTCAGATGCAACTCGTGTTAGATGCTGCTCGTGTGAGATGCAAATCGTATCAGATGCAGATCGTGTTCAATGGAGCTAGTGTTAGATGCAGCTCGTGTTAGATGTAGCTTGTGTAAGATGCAGCTGTTAGATGCCGCTAGTTTTAGATGCAACTCGTGTTAGATGCCGCTGGTTTTAGATGCAGCTAGTGTTACATGCAACTCGTGTTAGATGCAGATCGCGTTCAATGGAGCTCGTGTTAGATGCAGCTAGTGTTAGATGCCGCTAGTGTTAGATGCAACTCGTGTCAGATGCAACTCGTGTTAGATGCAGCTCGTGTTAGATGCCGCTAGTGTTAGATGCAGCTAGTGTTAGATGCAGCTCGTGTTAGATGCAGCTCGTGTTAGATGCTGCTAGTGTTAGATGCCGCTAGTGTTAGATGCCGCTAGTGTTAGATGCAACTCGTGTTAGATGCAACTCGTGTTAGATGCAACTCGCGTTAGATGCAACTCGTGTTAGATGCCGCTCGTGTTAGATGTGTAGAGGTGTGACGGGAGGGGGGACACGCGGTTGTAGGGCAGTGGTTACAACCTCGTCCGATACGGACCACCCTGGGAATCTGTGGGGGATGCTGGGATCCCTGCCGAGCCCCACCCCTGAGTGAGGAACTGTATAAAAGGTGGGACCCGGGGTGCTGGAGTTCGACTCAAGTAAGATGAAGCACCAGTGAAGAAAGAAGATCAACTAGCTAGACCCTGGAACTCCTTTGGCCCGCTGTCCTTTTGAGGGCCGGGCAAAGCAAGCCAGGGTGCGACCCCAGAGCCGCGAGGTCCGATGTCCTTTTAAGGGCCGGACTCGTGTGGCTGGTGGTTGTGACCTACGCCGAAGCTGGGCTAGGTCAGATAGCCTCGGGAAATAGGGCCAGGTTAGAGGGAACCAGGGAGCTAGCGTAGGCTTGAGCTCCCTCTGTAGAGTATCCGTGGAGAGGCCGTTACCTCTCCAAGTATTAGATTCGTTACTGTGATCGAAGTGTTGGTAATAAATACGTGTTGCCTCTACGAACAGTCTCCGACGTCATTAAGGCCACTACACATGCAACTAGTTTTAGATGCCGCTCGTGTTAGATGCCGCTCATATTCGATGTAGCTCGTGTTTGATGCCACTCGTGTTAGATGCAGCTAGTATTAGATGCAAACTGTGTTAGATGCCGCTAGTGTTCGATGTAGCTCGTGTCAGATGCAACTCGTGTTAAAAGCAACTCGTGTCAGATGCCACTCGTGTCAGATGCAACTCGTGTTAGATGCCACTCGTGTCAGATGCAACTCGTGTTAGATGCCGCTCGTGTTAGATGCAACTCGTATCAGATGCAGATCGTGTTCAATGGAGCTAGTGTAAGATGCAGCTGTAAGATGCCGCTAGTTTTAGATGCAACTCGTGTTAGATGCCGCTAGTTTTAGATGCAACTCGTGTTAGATGCCGCTAGTTTTAGATGCAGCTAGTGTTACATGCAACTCGTGTTAGATGCAGATCACGTTCAATGGAGCTCGTGTTAGATGGAGCTCGTATTAGATGCAACTCGTGTTAAATGCAGATCGTGTTAGATGAAGCTCGTGTTAGATGGAGCTCGTGTTAGATGGAGCTCGTGTTAGATGCAGCTCGTGTTAGATGAAACTCGTGTCAAATGCAACTCGTATTAGATGTAGATGGTGTAAGATGCAACTAGTGTTACATGCAACTCGTGTTAGATGCAGATCGCGTTCAATGGAGCTCGTGTTAGATGCAGCTCGTGTTAGATGCAACTCGTGTTAGATGCAGATCGTGTTAGATGTAGCTTGTGTAAGATGCAACTAGTGTTACATGCAACTCGTGTTAGATGCAGATAGTGTTCAATGGAGCTCGTGTTAGATGGAGCTCGTGTCAGATGCAGCTCGTGTTACATGCAACTCGTGTTAGATGTCGTTAGTGATAGATGCAACTCGTGTTAGATGCAGCTAGTTTTAGATGTAGCTTGTGTAAGATGCAGCTAATGTCAGATGCCGCTAATTTTAGATGCAACTCGTGTTAGATGCCGCTAGTTTTAGATGCAACTCGTGTTAGATGCCGCTCGTGTTAGATGCAGATCGCGTTCAATGGAGCTCGTGTCAGATGCAGCTCATGTTAGATGCAACTCGTGTTAGATGCAGATCGTGTTACATGCAACTCGTGTTAGATGCAGATCGTGTTAGATGGAGCTCGTGTTAGATGCACCTCGTGTTAGATGGAGCTCGTGTTAGATGCAGCTCGTGTTAGATGCAACTCGTGTTAGATGCAACTCGTGTTAGATGTCGCTTGTGTGGGATGCAACTAGTGTTACATGCAACTCGTGTTAGATGCAGATAGTGTTCAATGGAGCTCGTGTTAGATGGAGCTCGTGTCAGATGCAGCTCGCGTTACATGTGTAGTGGAGTAGAAGATACACATGAGTAAATTGGCCATATACAGTACATACAAACAGCGTGGGTCATGTAAGGTCGGGCAGGTGATGAAGTCACAGGTGGCGTAAGCAAGCCAAAGTAATTAAGGGAGTCAAGGGACGAGGGCTGTGATTGGTCGAGCGGCTGTTAACGTTAAATGGCGGCGTCACGGAGTCTGGGCCGTTGGACAGGTGTGGAGCTGGCGGGAAAATGCCAGCGAGGCACGTGGCAATTAATTAAGGCTGATTGGAAAGGGAATAAAAACGCTAGGTGATTTGGACGGCGGGGGATTTGTTGGCGAGAAGTGGAGACAGCAGCGGGTAGAGAGAGATGCGAAGAGGGAAAGCCGGCAAGTGTTAGTGGGAAATAGATTGAGAGCCGAACCCAGAGGACAATAAATAGCGATAGCGAGAGTTAGCATTAGCAGAGTTGAGATTACGGTATAAGTAAGGTACAGGGAGAGTTAGCGATAGACAAGTCACTGTGTGTGAAGAGATAGACAAGTCACTGTGTGTGAAGAGATAGACAAGTCACTGTGTGTGAGGAGATAGGTCACTGTGTGAAGAGATAGACAGAGTCACTGTGTGTGAAGAGATAGACGAGTCACTGTGTGTGAGGAGATAGAGCTAGAACCACTGTGTGTGCGGGGAGAGAAGAAGAGACTGTGTGGGGAGACAAGGAGTATGAGCGGACGGTGCTGAGGGGAATTCGAGTGTTCGAGTTGGCAGAGCGCGGAGAGGGGAAATTATAGTGTGCGGAACGATGGAAATATAAGTGACGGTGGAAGAAAGGCGATTGTCGTCCGAGTGAATCCAAGGCACTACATTTGGTGTCAGAAAAAGTACGGAACACGCCACGATGTCAAAAAAAGCGGCAAAGAAAACAAATGTGCCAGTGGACTCGGGTGGCGACAGCAACAACGACGATGTACAGCCTGGCCAGATGGCCGGCAGTACTCCTGACTGGGACAGAGGTTCGGGTGGTGCTGAGGGCCTGGGATCGCCAGAGGATTGGCGCGTCCTCATGACCCAGTGGGAGGCCAGGATGGAGAAGTTGTCGGAGGAGTTCCGGAACTTTTTGACGGAGAACCGCATTCAACAACCAGTACCGGGTCTACCGCCGGAGGTTGCCGCTCAGCCGGAGTGGGTGGAGGACTCTGACGACGAAGACGACTGGTCGGCGGGACCGCCACGATGGCTAAACGTACAACGATTTGAGGCCAAAGTGGGAGATTAGACGGCGTTCATACGAAGATTCCGTGCAGCTTACGAGTCGCTGAAATGGATGGAGAGTGCCGCGTTACGAGCACTGCCGACGGCATTGGATGACGACTCCTTTGCGACTTTTAACGGACTCCCTGCCGCTGTCAGAAAAACATTGGACGGTGCTATTGCGGCAATGAGTAAAGTCTACGAGCCGCGGTCGTTCGCCAAACGTCGATTTCAACAGAGGAAACGGGAGGCCACGGAGTCCCCCCTGGCATTCCGCAGCGCCTTGCTGGCCCTCACCCAGGTTGCGTACCCGGCGATGGACGAGGAGGGCTGGGACTCCCTGCTGCAGGAGAAGATGCTACAGCTGGCGAAGGAGCTGAAAGTCGTCTTGTCACTCCCGGACAAGGATGATGACGACGACGTGTCGTCGTTGCTGATCGCCAGGAACATACAAGTCAACCTTGACATACGAGACGAACCAGCGGCGGCGGTGGCGCAGCCGTCGCTGACAACCCCTGCCGGGGCCGGGAGCACGGTGGCGGGGGTGGTGGACGAGACGCCGCCGATGGCAGCGGCGGCCGGGTGTCGACCGGAGAACGACGGTATCATCCCGGGGTATATAGAGACGGCGTGCATCGGACATGCTACGAGTGCGGGCGGAGGGGTCATCTCACCCGCGACTGCTGGAGACGGAGAGGTGGTCCTCCAAGGGCGCCGAACATCTACAGCGGGCGGTTCCCCCAAGGCCAAGGATCCCGGGTGAGTCGAGATGCATTCAATACAGGGCCGCCCTATCCACATCACTCATCTGCGTCATCTCACCCGTATTCATCGGGTTCGGATAGTACGCATGGCCGGGATACGTGGGGCGCGTTGGTACATTGTGTTGGGGGCCGCGCCGGGATCATCGGATGTGATGGCATGCATTCAAGGTGTTATGGTACGGGTTATTGTAGATACCGGGGCGTCGGCGACTCTCATTTCGTTGCAAACTTTTCGGTCGCTGCCGACGTCGCCTGGATCGTTGGGGCCGGTGGAAGGGCCATGCGTAGTGGCAAATGGGGGTAGTTTGGGCATTATGGGCTGCGTGGTTGCGACAATTCAAATTGGGGAGGTGATTGTGACGGGAAGTGTTTTGGTTTCAACAGCCTTGGCGGTACCGTGTTTGTTGGGCACGGATTTTTTGCGAAAGATGCCGATTAAGATTTCAGTGGAAAAAGGTTGTTTGGAATTACCGTCGGGGAGATGTATGAAATTTTTGGGGACGCCTTCGAAATTTGCGGTGGCGAACGCTGTGGTGCAGGCCGTGATGAGCCGCACCGTGCGCGTCCCACCTGCATCGCAAATATTGGTACCGCTACGGTTAAAGAAGGAATTGCCTTGGGATGAGCTGCAGGAGGGAGTGCTGTTAACACCCTCAAATGCTGTATCGAGAATGCCCACCGTGGTAGGGGCTTTGACCATAATACCAACATATTGCGATCTTTTCATTCAAATTGTAAATGCGGGGCACGAAGAGGTTGTTATTCAAGAGGGCACTACGTTGGCGCACGCGACGGGTGCGCCGGGTCCAGAAACGAAAACATGTTTTGCTACGGAACAAGATGAAATGTTGTCAAGGGAGGAAGATGATCCGGAATGGTTAAGGGATCTTTACAAACAAAACCCAGAGTTATCGCCTGTGCAACGGTCGAGTTTGCATGCGTTGCTAGTGGAATTTAAAGATGTGTTCAGTTCAGGGAAATACGACGTGGGTCAAACGACGTTGCGGCATCGTATTAACACAGGAAACGCACCCCTGATCAGGTTAAATTGGCATCGTGTAGGTCCTCTTGAGAAAGAATGTATTCGGCGATCTGTTGATGAAATGCTAGAGCAAGATATTATTGCCCCATTGTCCAGCCCGTGGGGAGCCCCTATTGTCCTCGTTAAAAAACGTGATGGAACCATGCGATTTTGTGTTGACTATCGAAAATTGAATAAAGTTTCGGTGGCGGAAGCGTACCCGCTTCCACGAATTGATGATTCACTGGACGCCCTGTCCGGCGCCAGAATTTTTTCGACCCTCGATCTGTTGTCGGGCTTTTGGCAATTGCCCCTGGATGAGGAGTCAAGACCTAAAACGGCATTTCGGACACCACAAGGATTGTATCAATTTAACGTGCTCCCGATGGGACTCCACTCCGCGCCGGCGACCTTCCAGCGATTAATGGAACTCGTGTTGTCGGGCCTGCAGTGGGAGTCATGCTTGATATATCTAGATGATGTGATTGTTTTCAGTAGGAATTTCGATGAACATTTGCTACGACTGCGCGCCGTTTTTGGCAGAGTGCGGCGCGTCGGATTGAAATTTAAACCACAGAAGTGCCAATTGTTAAGAACATCGGTGAAGTATTTGGGGCACGTTGTTAGCGTGTCAGGAGTGGCCACTGATCCGGAAAAGACGAGTTGTGTGCGAACATGGCCAGTGCCGAGAACAGCAGGGGAAGTGCGTAGCTTTGTGGGCTTTGCGTCGTATTATCGGCGGTTCGTTAAGGATTTTGCCACGATTGCTCGACCATTGCATACGCTGACCAGGAAAGGTGTGAAGTTTCAATGGGGGATTGCAGAACAAAAATCGTTCAAAGCGTTGCGGGCCGCACTGGCGGACGCACCGCCGTTGGGATACCCGGATTTTACGAAGCGATTTATACTTGACACGGATGCCAGTGATATGGGCATAGGCGCGCTTTTGTCACAGATGGTTGCGGGCGTCGAGAGTGTGGTGGCATATGGCAGCTGGGTGTTATCGCCGGCGGAGCAAAAATACTGTGACGCGTAGAGAATTGTTGGCGATTGTCCATTTTGTTCGGCAGTACCGACCGTATCTGTACGGCAGGGAATTTTTGATCCGCACTGATCACGCGGCACTACAGTACTCGCTGCGCGTGGATCAACCGTCGGGGCAGATGGCTCGCTGGCTTGAGACCCTCCAGGAGTACTCTTTCACGATCCAACATAGGAAAGGAACACGCCATGTAAACGCGGATGCTTTGTCGAGGTTGCCGCGATCGGCTGAGACGTGTCGGTCCACAGAGGGCTCGCTGCGTTGCGGCCTGCCGCTGCAGGAGGTTCCGCAAACGGTCGCTGCAGCGGGTTCGGGAGTGCCAGGGATAATCCCTGGAGCAGAAATTGGATTGCTGGGGTTGTCATTGAAACAGTGAAAGCAACTGCAGGTAGAGGATTCCTCGCTGACCAGGATGAGGCTGCGTGCCTCTCGTTCAAGGGGATCGGACGATCGCCCATTTTTGATGTTGACGGAGGGGTTGCTTGTTCGCTGGGATGTGGAAGCACAAAAATGTTGTATTATCGTCCCGAGGGTGTTGCGGGGGAAACTCATTAACGAGATACATGAGAAATTGATGCATTTGGGGGAGAAGAAGACCGCGTTGACAGTGGGGAATGAATTTTACAGGCCGGGAATGTTTAATGATGTGAAACAGCATGTAAAAGCATGCTAGGAATGTGCGCGGAGGAAAGCGCCGGCACGGTCATATCGTGTCCCATTGCAATCGATTCAAGTTTCGAGAGTGAACGAAATTGTGGCACTAGATATTTTGGGTCCGTTCCCCATCACCCCCCGAGGGCACAAATATTTGCTCGTCGGGGTGGAATACTTAACTCATTGGCCGATGGCCTGGCCGCTAGTAGACCAGTCAGCGACGTCGATCGCTGAGGGTTTCTTGAAAGGGTACGTCTTAGATAAGGGGGCCCCGGAACAATTGCAAACTGACCAAGGCAGAAAATGTTTCATCGAAATTGATTAAAGACGTGTGTGACTCGCTGGGGACCAAAAAGATCCGGACGTTCCCGTACCACCCGCAGACTGACGGGATGGTCGAGCGGCTGCATATGATGCTGACGTCCATGCTTTGTCACCAAGTAAACACCGCTCAAGATGATTGGGACCTGCATGTTGCAGCGACGCTGGCCGCGAATAGATTGGCCCCGCATGCCTCAACGGGGTACTCGCCATTTTTTCTAATGTATGAACGGGAACCAGACGTGCCGGCTATTGTTAAATTGGGAATTCGGCAGCGAGAGAAATCTACGACGGTGCCTGCTCCAATGCAGGTGGCTTTAGACCGTCTGAAGGAAGCCCGGGAGGCTGCATTGAAAAATACGGCACGACGACAAGCCGCTAACGAAAGATTGTACGGCAGACAGCAGCCACGAGAGCCATGGAGTGTTGGAGATAAAGCCTGGTTGCACTGCCCCATGGTGCCGGTGGGAACATCCCCAAAGTTTCACCGCCCCTGGCAGGGGCCCGTTGATATTGTGGAGGTTTTACGGGATCAGAGTGTGTGAATAAAATTTGGTCGTCGGACATGGTTTGTTCACCCGTCGTGCCTGAAGAAATTTGTGTTACCATATGACGCGTTATCCCCCATCCGAGAGCGGCCTGTATTGGATGTGTCCGACGAACCTGTGGGGAGGTCACAAGTGCGCGTGTTCCAGAGATCTGCCCCCCGTGTGCCTGCAGGATCGCCCTTTTGGGCAGGGTTGCTGACCGGATGCCGACTGAACGGCCACAGATCCGGACCAATGTCCATCCCGACCGGGAACGTCGGACAGTCCCGCCAGCAGAGTGTCGCTGCGACAGGGATGGGCGCAGAGTGGAGCCCAGGAGCGCCTCTCGTTGGCGAGACGAGCGAGGCCCTCCCTTACCGCGGGGTGTCCCGTGCAGGGGAGATGGGCCGGCAGCGGGAACCCGTTCCAGGAGAAGTACACTACGTTGACTTTGGGGGGTTTGGGGATTCTGTATAAAAGTGTTGTGTGAGTGTCGTTGTGTGGTGCGTGTCGGGTGGTTGTACAAAATGGTTATGTGTTGCGAGTGCGTTCTGTATATATGTTATCATCGTTCCGTCCGCTTCACTCCACTACTCCAATTCGAGTATAGCGTAGCCGGGGGACGGCTAGGTTCTTTCATCATGGGGGGGGGGGGGGGGGGGTGATGTAGTGGAGTAGAAGATACACATGGGTAAATTGGCCATATACAGTACATACAGTGTGGGTCATGTAAGGTCGGGCAGGTGATGAAGTCACCGGTGGCGTAAGCAAGCCAAAGTAATTAAGGGAGTCAAGGGACGAGGGCTGTGATTGGTCGAGAGGCTGTTAGCGTTAAGTGGCGGCGTCACGGAGTCTGGGACGTTGGACAGGTGTGGAGCTGGTGGGAAAATGCTAGCGAGGCACGTGGCGATTAATTAAGGCTGATTGGAAAGGGGATAAAAACGCTAGGTGATTTGGACGGCGGGGGAGTTGTTGGCGAGAAGTGGAGACAGCAGCGGGTAGAGAGAGATGCGAAGAGGGGAAGCCGGCAAGTGTTAGTGGGAAATAGATTGAGAGCCGAACCCAGAGGACAATAAATAGCGATAGCGAGAGTTAGCGTTATAAGAGTGGAGATTACGGTATAAGTAAGGTACAGGGAGAGTTAGCGATAGATAAGCCACTGTGTGTGAAGAGATAGACAAGTCACTGTGTGTGAAGAGATAGACAAGTCACAGTGTGTGAGGAGATAGACAGGTCACTGTGTGTGAAGAGATAGACAGAGTCACTGCGTGTGAAGAGATAGACGAGTCACTGTGTGTGAGGAGATAGAGATAGAACCACTGTGTGTGCGGGGAGAGAAGAAGAGACTGTGTGGGGAGACAAGGAGTATGAGCGGACGGTGCTAAGGGGAATTCGAGTGTTCCGAGTTGGCGGAGCGCGGAGAGGGGAAATTATAGTGTGTGTGTGAAATTATAAAGTGTGTGTGTGTGAAATTATAGTGTGCGGAACGATGGAAATAAAAGTGACGGTGGAAGAAAGGCGATTGTCGTCCGAGTGAATCCAAGGCACTACACATGCAACTCGTGTTAGATGTCGTTAGTGATAGATGCAACTCGTGTCAGATGTAGCTCGTGTTTGATGCCACTCGTGTCAGATGGAGCTCGTGTTAGATGCAACTCGTATCAGATGCAGATCGTGTTCAATGGAGCTAGCGTTAGGTGCAGCTCGTGTTAGATGTAGCTTGTGTAAGATGCAGCTAATGTTAGATGCAGCTAGTTTTAGATGCAACTCGTGTTATATGCCGCTAGTTTTAGATGCAACTGGTGTTAGATGCCGCTAGTTTTAGATGCAGCTGGTGTTAGATGCAGCTCGTGTTAGATGCAACTCGTGTTAGATGCAACTCGTGTTAAATGCAACTCGTGTTAGATGCAGATCGTGTTCAATGGAGCTCGTGTTAGATGCAGCTCGTGTTAGATGCAACTCGTGTTAAATACAACTCGTGTTAGATGCAGATCGTGTTCAATGGAGCTCGTGTTAGATGTAGCTTGTGTAAGATGCAGCTGTTAGATGCCGCAAGTTTTACATGTGTAGTGGAGTAGAAAGGCACGTATTGCATGGAAACAAAGACAGTGCAGTTTATGTTAGGTCAGCCTGTTGTGAAGGCAAAGTCATTGGGGTTCATGTTGGGTCAGCCTGTAGCGAAGGCGAATACAGTGCAGGTTATGTTGGGGCAATTAAGCTGTGAGAGCCGTGGACGGCTGTGATTGGTTGGTGCTGTTGCCGGGGCTGGAGAGGCGTCTAAAGGTCTGGAGGAGAAACAGGTGACGGTCACGCGGAGTGCCGTTGGGACGCGGATTAATTAATTGGGGGTGTAATGAGAGCGGGTATTAGAGCGGGAGTCGGAGTCAACAGAGGGGGTTGAATGGTGGAGAGCTTGGAGAGAGGTTGAAGAGCGGAGAGCTTGGAGATGAGTTGAAGTGTGGAGAGAGTAGGAAACAAAGTTTGGAAACAGAATTGGAAACAGAGTTTGGAGACAAAGTTGGAGACCGAGGTTGGAAACAGTGTGGAGCGAAGCTGAAGAGAAGCGGCCAGCAGTAGAGAGAGCGTAACGATAGCGGAGCTGAAGAAGAGAGGAGCTAGCAGTAGGGAGAGCGTAACGATCGCGGAGCTGAAGAACAGAAGTTAGCAGTGGAGAGAGCGTAGTGATAGCGGAGCTGGAGACGAGAATAACCAGTATTGGAGAGAGCGTAGCGATAGCGGAGCTGAAGACGCTGTGTGCGAAGTTGCTGTGTGCGAAGACGCTGTGTGCGGAGTTGCTGAGTGCGGAGTTGCTGAGTGCGGAGTTGCTGAGTGCGGAGTCGCTGAGTGCGGAGCAAGCGAAGTAATCGTGGGGAGTGGAGAGACAAAGGTGGCGAGCGAGTCGAGTGAAGCACGGCGAGCGAGCTGTGGCGACCTGGATATTGTGGAATGTGGAGGACATGCTGGGAGTTGTAAATAAGGCGGTGTTCGAAGAAAGACAGAAGTTGTCCGAGTGCAATCGAATACTACATTTGGTGTGAGAATGTCTACAAACCACGACGACATGTGGAAGACGTCGGCCAAGAAAAGAGACGTGCTGACAGACTCGTCCGACGACAACGAGGTGAACATGATTGCCGCATCGGGGCAAGTGGGTGCCGCTCCCCTGGCGGGCGGAACGAGCGTTGCCGACGGGGCTAAGCCAGCCCGCTGCCGTTCCCGCGCCACCGGGAAACGCCGACGACGGAGCTGCACCTCCCGCGGCGCTACAGGTGGGGCAGCAGGACGCACAGCACGCCGCTGCTTCGCTGCCATCGAGAGGGAGAGCGCCGGAGCTGGAGGAGAAAGAATGCTGCTGCCGCTAATGCGGGTGCCGGGGCGGGAAAATTGTGCGCATCGTGCGCGCGCGACCGCCATCGTGGCGGCCGGTCGGGACGCGGTTCCCGCCGAAACGCCGTTCCCGCCATTCTCAACGCCTGTGGAGGAAGATGTTCAGCCATCTTGGTGGCATCCTGTTGCAAGAGGATGCCGTGCTTCGAGTTCCTCACAGCCTCTCAGGCGAGTCGGCACACAACGCACCCGGCCCTAAACACACACCTCACCCATCTTGCGCGCGCTGGGTTGTTGTTTTTGCGTGTGGGTTTTTGTTGCTCGCTGGGCTGCTGAACGGGGTTCTGGCTGTGTGATTGTAGGATGAACGCAATGTCTGTGAACGTGTGTGTGGCTACGGCATCGGGAGTGTTATCTGATGGGGCTGTAAATGATTAATTCGTATGTCGAGTATCCCGAGGGCCTTTAAATATCCTGTGGGTTGCCGTGTTAATAATTCGCGATTGTTATTGTATATGCTGTATGGAGCTTCGCTTGTGATTGGTTATGTGTGACTGTGAGAAACTTTATCGTTATTGTTGCCAAGATATAGACTGTAGTGGACTGTATATGCTAGAAACTTTGATCATTACTATTGCCAAGGTATATACTGTATCGGACTGTATATGCTGCGTGTACTGTATTACCTCATTCGGCAATTCGCGTGATTGTGTATGGTTGTTTTGCTCTCACCTCGGTTGGTACAGCTGTGTGCTGCAATGCGAGTATCTGACATAATGGGTACTGATGCGGGATGTGAAGTGTATTGTGGTGGCCGTTGGGTAATTGAGATCGTCGCAAATTGTGCGTGCTTGTTCGCCATTGGAGATGGTGACATGCTGCCATTGATTTGGTATTGTGCTGGCTGTCAAATCTCTTGGGGCGCAGATCCTGACCGGGATGGCCCAGTACGTGCTGAGTGTCTAACACGGGGATGTGGTCCCGTCATGCTTTGAATGATGGTTTGACCTGACGGCCCGGAGGTTGAGGCCCTCCGAGGTGCGTTGAAACAGTGGGCTGGAGATGTATCCCTCAGTTGTCAGGGTGCATGTTGTGCAGTGGGTGAACTATGTGTCTTCTCAACTCGGTTGGGGCAGCTGATTGCGGCAACGCGAGTCTTGGAGAAACACTGGTTTAAAATTCCCCCCCACCCCGCTACGGCCGATTCGTGCGACGAACGTCGGCGACGCGCAGAGGCGTCGGAGGGTGCGAAATGCGCTGTCTGTCATAATTCCCAGAGGAGTATACTGGGATGGGAGTGCGGGGAGAACCGCAGAGATACAGTGAGGGAAAAAAGTATTTGATCCCCTGCTAATTTTGTACGTTTGCCCACTGACAAAGAAATTATCAGTCTATAATTTTAATGGTAGGTTTATTTGAACAGTGAGAAACAGAATAACAACAAAATCCAGAAAAACGCATGTCAAAAATGTTATAAATTGATTTGCATTTTAATGAGGGAAACAAGTATTTGACCCCCTCTCAATCAGAAAGATTTCTGGCTCCCAGGTGTCTTTTATACAGATGTAGGGGTGCTATGGGGAGTAAACACATGGCACGGGAAGGTGTGGTTCACTCACACCTTGGTGGCTACAACGTCCGGTAAGGCTCCACACCCCCTGTGGGTATAAAATGCGGGGAGGCAGGGAGCTCGGGGCAGTGTTGGGCCCGAGGCTGAAGCAACCAGTGGAGAAAGAAGGCAAGCTAGGTGAGACCCTGGAACTCCTGTGACCGCTGCCCTTTTCAGGGCCGGCACAGCAAGCCAGTGGTGCGGCCCCAGAGCCCCAGAGTCAGAGTCCTTCTAAGGGCCGGTCTGGTCGGCGGCGTGCTGAGATCTGTGCCTAACCAGGGCCAGATCTGACAGCCTCCCTTAGAGCCCTACCCGGAGGAACTGGGAGCCTAGAGCTTAGGCTAGAGAGCCTGGGGTGTATTCCTGAGTTATACGGGTAAAGGGGCCACTACCTCCTTCTAGTGTAACCCTTGTTAAGGTTTAAATAAATAGTGCTGCTTCTACTCTGCCGTGTCCTGGAACCCACTACAACTGGTGTCAGGAGTGGTCTTAAAATGGACACAAGGAGTACAAACCGATCACAGGAACCCCAGGAGGAGGACGGCTCGCCTGGGATTACGCCAGAGGCCGCGGCCGACGATCCTGGGATGCCCCAGACGCCCCAACAGCAGCCGCCGCTGGAGGAGTGGCCGCTGATAGAGGACGGGTTGCAGGCGGCTCACTCTCGACTGGCTGAGCTGCTGTACGCCGCGGCTTCCACGCTGGAGGAAATCAACTGCGCGGGGCTGCGGGCGCAAAGGCGGCAGAGACGAACGCCGTTCAATGGCCATTCCCGCCGAAACACAGCCACCAGATTTCGGATTTGCCGCCATGACAGTGTCCGCCACGGCGATTGGAGGGTCGCAGCACCACGTGGACGCTGTGGGACAATTAGCGGTGGTGACGTCATCACCAACGGACGCCCACTGTCCGGACCAATCGGCGGGCGCATCGTCATCACCTGCGCGACTGCCGATGGGTGTCCCCAGCCCCTCCAACGCCGGTGGAGATGCCGGAAATGGCGCGCGGCACCTCTCAGAGACAGAGCCGTCGTTTAAACAACGCCTGCCGATGTTGAAGGAGTTCATTTCAGACGGCGGCGACTGGGGGGCCTTTCAATGCCGCTTCCTCGCTCATCAAGAGATGGCCGGCTGGATGGACAACGAGGTGTTGCGTGCGCTACCGGCCATGCTGGACGATGACGCCCTTGCTACGCTCATCACAGCTCCCAGGTCGACGCGATCTACGCTACAGTTGGCGCTCCAGGTCCTTACCATAGTCTACGGGCCATCGTCGGACTGCGCAAACTCTTCCAGGAGCGATGCAGGGGCCAGAAGGAGCCACCGCTGGCGTATCGCACGGCTCTCCTGGCCCTCGCAAAAGCGGCTTTCCCGCGGATGGACGGCGAAGGGGTGGACGCGATGGTGACGGAGAAGCTCCTGGCGTTGGCCCAGGAGCTACAGATTGTCATCATCGCAGAGGACGACGCGGACATGTGCTCCTTGCGGGCAGCAAGACACATCCACGCGCACCTGATAGCGCAGTGCCGACCACCTCTCGTCCCCAAGGGCGCAGCTGCGGTGTGCGCTGGGACGCCGACCATCCCCCCCTCTGAGGTCTTCGCGGCGGGTCGCCCGGTGGAGTGGAGATCCGGAGGGAGGCCGACTCGGACAACACCGGATCGCCAGGAGCACCCCAAGGCGCTCATCACGTGCTACAACTGTGGCCGCAAGGGCCACGTGGCTGCGGAATGCCGGGCGCCTCGTCAACGACAGCCGAGACGGTCGGACGGTGCTCCAGCCTACAGGCCTCCGCATCGCAACCCGGCAAGTCGCGGCACCCCACATGCTTGGCCCATGCACACACCTGTCCCCACCTCGCGCGTTTCGGTGTACGGGCCTCGGGGTACGCCCATTGATTTGTTGGGTGGCGGCGGGGTCGAGAGGGTGCTCGGGCTGGGGCAGTGGACGGAATTGGCCCACCGCATTATTGCTGCGTCGGCAGGCTCGTCCGTGGTCGTGGGTCGGATTGACGGGGTCGAGGTGCGTATCCTCGTCGATACGGGAGCTTCGGCGACCATTGTGTCAGACTTGATTCATAATATTCTTCCCGTTCAAAGCCGCCCCTTGCTCCCAGTCACCGTTCCGTGTTACGCAGCGAACGGGGGTTCGCTGGGTATCATAGGCCAAATTCGAGCACAAATTTGCATTGGCGATATCAAACTCTCCGGGCCGATATTAGTCTCGTCCTCGCTGGCGGTTCCGTGCTTGTTGGGGACGGACTTTTTGGGCAAAATGCCGATTAAAATTGTAATTGATCAGGGTTGCATCGAGCTTCCCTCGGGCCGACGGGTAACATTCCTGCCTTCCACTGTCACCTCAAGGGCAGCGTGCGCGTCGATACAAGCGTTCGTCACTCGGACGGTGCGTGTACCTCCCGGGGCACAAATGCTCGTGCCCCTTCGCTTGCGTCGGCCTTTCGCGCCCGGTGTTCCGGACCAGGGAATTCTGTTAGAGCCCTCGAGGGCTGGGGAAAACGGGCTGGATCTGGTGGCCGCTCAAACGCTCGTTAAGGGGAGCGATGACCCGTTTATCGTCGTCCTTAACGTTGGCGTACAGTCGGCCATCGTTCCTAGGGAACTGTGCTCGCGCACGCGACGCCGGTCCCCGTGGTAGATACGGTTATGGGTAATATGGGGACCAATCTTCTGGCTCAACCGCATTCTGAGGGGGATGATAGTTGGATGGACGCACTATGTTCGGGCACAAGTGATCTGTCCGACTCCCAGCGTGCAGGCCTACGCACCCTTCTGGCGGAATTTTCCGATGTCTTTAGTAAACACAAATATGACATTGGGTGCACGAAATTGTTGCGTCACCACATTGACACGGGTGACAATGCCCCAGTACACCAGAATCCTTTTCGGTTAAGTCCGGCCAAAAAGGATCATGTCAAATCAGCAGGGGATGACATGTTGGCTGCAGACATTATAGCCCCTTCCACCAGTCCATGGGGAGCACCCATAGTGCTTGTCAAAAAACACGATGGGTCCTTGCGATTCTGTGTGGATTTTCGCCGCCTTAATAAGATCTCCGTGGCCGACGCGTATCCACTTCCCCGGATGGACGAATCTCTGGATGCTCTAGCTGGCGCACGTTTTTTTTCTACGTTGGACTTGTTATCCGGATTCTGGCAACTCCCATTGGATGACGAGTCCAAGCCAAAGACTGCATTTCGCACACCATACGGCCTATTCCAATTTAACCGGTTACCTATGGGATTACACTCCGCTCCGGCGACATTTCAGTGCCTTATGGAACTGGTTTTGGCTGGCTTACAGTGGAACGTCTGTCTGATCTATCTGGACGACGTCATCGTGTTCAGCAAGACATTTGACGAATACCTTTTGCGCTTGCGCGCCGTGTTCCTCAAAATGCGCACTGCGAATTTGAAATTTAAGCCGCAAAAGTGCCACCTGCTACGGGAATCCGTACGCTATTTGGGGCACATCGTCAGCCGCTCGGGCATATCCACCGATCCCGCAAAGACGCAGTGTGTCAGCTCCTGGCCAACCCCCACCTCGGTGGCTGAGGTCAGGAGTTTCATTGGATTTGCGTCTTATTACCGGCGGTTCGTCGCGAATTTCGCGACCATTGCTAAGCCCTTACACGCTCTGATGGCGAAGGGAGTGAAATTTCACTGGGGCCAGGACGAGGAGGTCGCTTTTTGTTCCCTTCGCGACGCTCTCGTGCGGGCCCCTCCATTGAGCTACCCCGATTTTTCGGAACCCTTCCTGCTCGATACAGACGCCATCAATACGGGCATTGGGGGTGTGCTCTCACAGGTGATCGGTGGTGTGGAACACGTCGTGGCTTATGGCAGTAGGGTTTTGTCTCCGGCAGAACAGAGATACTGCGTCACGCGTCGGGAACTCTTGGCTATTGTATTTTTTATACAACAGTATCGCCCATACCTGTACAGACGGCATTTCACTGTCCGTACGGACCATGCGGCATTACAATATGCCTTGCGGGTGGAGCAGCCTTCGGGGCAATTGTCCCGATGGTTCGAAATCCTTCAGGATTATGATTTCACGACCACATATCAGAAGGGTGCTCGGCACACTAATGCGGATGCGCTGTCTCGCCTGCCGCCCGCCTCAGATTGCGCTTGTCTCAGGGGATCGGGGCGTTATAAGCCGCCAGAGGATAGCCCCCCCCTTAGATATCCCGGTTCTCGCTGCTGCCACTGAGGACCCCTTGCCTGAGGGTCCTGTCGGGGAGGGAGGTGCGGACTCCTTGCTGGGGTTGTCCGTTGCGGAATGGGGGCGCCTCCAGATGGAGGACGCATCCCTCCTCGCGTTGCGTCGTCGCGCAGGGGGTTCCGTGCGGGGGGTCGCGGGGATTGATTCGTACGGGCTGCTCCAGGGGCTCCTGATGCATTGGGATGGGAGGGTCTGCCGTCACAGGCTTGTGGTGCCATCCGCATTGCGGGGTAAGGCCGTTTGGGCCACACACGAGCAGCTTTTGCACCTGGGGACCCACAAGACCCTTGCCGTGCTCCAGCTGGATTTCTTCTGGCCGGGTATGGCAAGGGATGTGGATGACCTCCTGGGTGCATGCACTCAGTGCGCCCAACGAAAACCACCAGCAAAAGGCGCCTGCCCACCGCTACAATCTATCACGGTCTCTCGGGTTAACGAACTCGTCGCACTCGATATATTGGGGCCCTTCCCTGCGACCCCTAGGGGTAACAAGTACCTGCTGGTTGGCGTGGAATATTTCACCCGATGGCCTATGGCATGGCCTCTCGCTAACCAGTCAGCAGCAGCCATTGCCGGGGCCTTTGTACAGGGCTATGTCCTCGACAAGGGTGCTCCCGAATGGCTGCTGACTGACCAAGGGAAGAACTTCTCTGGCGTCTTTCTGCACGAGGTGTGTGCGCTTCTTGGTACGAAAAAGATTCGCACTTCCCCCTATCACCCACAAACCGATGGCATGGTGGAGTGGCTGCATAGGATGCTCACATCTATGTTGTGTCACCAGGTGTGTGACTCCCAGACCGATTGGGACCTTCACATTCCGGGGGTTTTGGCCGCATATAGAATGGCTCATGCGGCAACCGGCTTCTCGCCGTTCTTTTTGATGTACAGTCGCGACGTTGACCCACAAATTGCGACTCAGCTCCGCGTCTCGGAAACCAGCAGAAAATCGAAATTGGCCGACCACGTTAAATTTAATATCCTGAGGTTGACCGAGGCGCGGGAGGCAGCGGCCCAAAACTCTTCCTCTCGGCAGAAGGCCAACGAGAGGTTGCGATCGCGCCAGTCATACATACATGCGTGGAAGCCAGGCGATCAAGCCTGGCCTGCACTGCCCTCAGGTGCCGTTGGCGAGCTCGGCGAAATTGTTGCGGCCTTGGAGGGGCCCTGTGGTTATTGTGAAGGTTATGCGGCCGCAGTGCGTTCGTATCCAGTGGGGGAAACGCCGCTGGTACGTACACCCCTCGCGTCTGAAGCCGTTTGTGGCACCGCGCATCCCTCCACATTACACGGGCCGAGCATGTGATGTGTCCGCTGACTCCCGGACGGCGTCTTCGTCGCCTGCCCCTGATGCTTCGCTAACTGTTCCACCTTCAGGCGCCTCAAGAGTGACGGCTTCCAGCACGCCTGCGCCACCCAGTGGGGAGAGTTTGCCCTCCCGGGGTGACAGAAGACGGTGCACCGGCACAGCCGGTGCCCACTGCCGGGGCGACCGGGCCCTCCCCCATCGATGGACCCGCAAAACGAACTCGCGCCAAAACGCGCCGCTTGTTGTAATAATGGTTCTTGTTACTCTTGTTGTTCACTGTTAAGTTTTCTTGCTGCATTGATGGGGGGGGGGGTACAATGTATATGTGTATAGTGTATTTTTGTATAGGTGGGTTGGGTTCTTTATGGGGGTGTTCGTTCTTATGAGGCACGCACGGGCGGGGGTTTGTTGTGTTTATTGTTCGAGTATTGTTGCAGCCGGGACGGCTGCGGGTTACACGGGAGGGGGTGATGTATGGGTGCTATGGGGAGTAAACACATGGCACGGGAAGGTGTGGTTCACCCACACCTTGGTGGCTACAACAACGTCCGCTAAGGCTCCACACCCCCTGTGGGTATAAAGTGTGGGGAGCCAGGGAGCTCGGGGCAGAGTGTTGGGCCCGAGGCTGAAGCAACCAGGGAAGAAAGAAGGCCAGCTAGGTGAGACCCTGGAACTCCTGTGACCGCTGCCCTTTTCAGGGCCGGAACAGCAAGCCAGTGGTGCGGCCCCAAAACCCCAGAGTCAGAGTCCTTCTAAGGGCCAGTCTGGTCGGCAGGGTGCCGAGATCTGTGCCTAACCAGGGCCAGATCTGATAGCCTCCCTTAGAGCCCTACCCGGAGGAACTGGGAGCCTAAAGCTTAGGCTAGAGAGCATGGGGTGTGTTCCTGAGTTATACGGGTAAAGGGGCGACTACCCCTTCTAGTGTAACCCTTAAGGTTTAAATAGTGCTGCTTCTACTCTGCCGTCTCCGTGTCCTGGAACCCACTACACAGGTAATGAGCTGAGATTAGGAGCACACTCTTATAGGGAGTGCTAATCTCAGCTTTTTACCTGTATAAAAGACACCTGTCCACAGAAGCAATCAATCAATCATATTCCAAACTCTCCACCATGGCCAAGACCAAAGAGCTCTCCAAGGATGTTGCGGACAAGATTGTAGACCTACACAAGGCTGGAATGGGCTACAAGACCATCACCAAGCAGCTTGGTGAGAAGGTGACAACAGTTGGTGCGATTATTCGCAAATGGAAGAAACACAAAAGAACTGTCAATCTCCCTCGGCCTGGGGCTCCATGCAAGATCTCACCTCGTGGAGTTGCAATGATCATGAGAACGGTGAGGAATCAGCCCAGAACTACACGGGAGGATCTTGTCAATGTCAATCTCCCTCGGCCTGGGGCTCCATGCAAGATCTCACCTCGTGGAGTTGCAATGATCATGAGAACGGTGAGGAATCAGCCCAGAACTACACGGGAGGATCTTGTCAATGATCTCAAGGCAGCTGGGACCATAGTCACCAAGAAAACAATTGGTAACACACTACACCGTGAAGGACTGAAATCCTGCAGTGCCCGCAAGGTCCCCCTGCCCAAGAAAGCACATATACATGCCCGTCTGAACATCTGAATGATTCAGAGGACAACTGGGTGAAAGTGTTGTGGTCAGATGAGACCAAAATGGAGCTCTTTGGCATCAACTCAACTCGCCGTGTTTGGAGGAGGAATGCTGCCTATGACCCCAAGAACACCATCCCCACCGTCAAACATGGAGGTGGAAACATTATGCTTTGGAGGGTGTTTTTCTGCTAAGGGGACAGGACAACTTCACCGCATCAAAGGGACGATGGACCGGGCCATGTACCATCAAATCTTGGGTGAGAACCTCCTTCCCTCAGCCAGGGCATTGAAAATGGGTCGTGGATGGATATTCCAGCATGACAATGACCCAAAACACACGGCCAAGGCAACAAAGGAGTGGCTCAAGAAGAAGCATATTAAGGTCCTGGAGTGGCATAGCCAGTCTCCAGACCTTAATCCCATAGAAAATATGTGGAGGGAGCTGAAGGTTCGAGTTGCCAAACGTCAGCCTCGAAACCTTAATGACTTGGAGAAGATCTGCAAATAGGAGTGGGACAAAATCCCTCCTGAGATGTGTGCAAACCTGGTGGCCAACTACAAGAAACGTCTGACCTCTGTGATTGCCAACAAGGGTTTTGCCAGCAAGTACTAAGTCATGTTTTGCAGAGGGGTCAAATACTTATTTCCCTCATTAAAATGAAAATCAATTTATAACATTTTTGACATGCGTTTTTCTGGATTTTTTTGTTGTTATTCTATCTCTCACTGTTCAAATAAATCTACCATTAAAATTATAGACTGATAATGTCTTTGTCAGAGGGCAAACGTACAAAATCAGCAGGGGATCAAATACTTTTTTCCTTCACTGTATGCGGGTGCGCGGGGATTGCGGCATTGCCGTCCAAGCATGTGGCTGTCATTTTGTGTGAGCATGGGTATTTGTGTGATTTTGGGTTGATTGTAGAAAATGTGTATTTTGGTTCCTTCTGCCGGGCGGAATTGATCATCTCCACTTCCCTAGCCGGGTGACTGTTGTGTCCGACGAGCTGAGGCGAGTGTTCGTTGAGTGATGCCTCAGGAGGGTTGGTTTCTCTCGTCACAGGATTCCTGCACCTGCCGCCCTTGGAGTTGCCGGTTGTGCTGGCTGGATGTGGACTTGAAGGGAGGAGTGGAGCGCGTGCTCGCCTCCCCTGGGGACTCGGCCACGCGAACTTGTTGAAGACTGGCCGCTGGAATTTGCTCCCGATGAAGAACTTTCTATTGACTTTTATGCCTCGTATGGCTGTTGTACATATGTTTTCTGTGATGCGTTGTTGTTATGTTTTGTTGTTCGTTGTTATGTCCTAAATACTCCACTACCCAGAGGTCGAAGTGTTGTCATAGCCGGGATGGCTAGATTTTTTCATCACGGGGGGGGGGGGGGGGGGGTGATGTATTGGAGTAGAAAGGTGCGTATTGCATGGAAACAAAGACAGTGCGGTTTATGTTGGGTCAGCCTGTTGTGAAGGCAAAGTCATTGGGGTTCATGTTGGGTCAGCCTGTAGCGAAGGCGAATACAGTGCAGGTTATGTTGGGGCAATTAAGCTGGGAGAGCCGTGGACGGCTGTGATTGGTTGGTGCTGTTGCCGGGGCTGGAAAGGCGTCTAAAGGTCTGGAGGAGAAACAGGTGACGGTCACGCGGAGTGCCGTTGGGACGCGGGTTAATTAATTGGGGGTGTAATGAGAGCGGGTATAAGAGCGGGAGTCGGAGTCAACAGAGGGGGTTGAATGGCGGAGAGCTTGGAGAGAGGTTGAAGAGCGGAGAGCTTGGAGATGAGTTGAAGTGTGGAGAGAGTGGGAAACAGAGTTTGGAGACAGAATTGGAAACAGAGTTTGGAGCGAAGCTGAAGAAGAGAAGCAGCTAGCAGTAGAGAGAGCGTAACGATAGCGGAACTGAAGAAGAGAGCAGCTAGCAGTAGGGAGAGCGTAACGATAGCGGAGCTGAAGAAGAGAAGTAGTTAGCAGTGGAGAGAGCGTAGCGATAACGGAGCTGGAGACGAGAATAGCCAGTAGTGGAGAGAGCGTAGCGGATAGCGGAGCTGAAGACGCTGTGTGCGAAGTCGCTGTGTGCGAAGACGCTGTGTGCGGAGTTGCTGAGTGCGGAGTTGCTGAGTGCGGAGTTGCTGAGTGCGGAGTCGCTGAGTGCGGAGCAAGCAAAGTAATCGTGGGGAGTGGAGAGACAAAGGTGGCGAGCAAGTCGAGTGAAGCACGGCGAGCGAGCCGTGGCGACCTGGATATTGTGGAATGTGGAGGACATGCTGGGAGTTGTATTATAAAGCGGTGTTCGAAGAAAGATAGAAGTTGTCCGAGTGCAATCGAAAACTACACATGCATCTCGTGTTAGATGTAACTCTTGTTAGATGCTGCTCGTGTTAGATGCAGCTAATGTTAGATGCAGCTAATGTTAGATGCCGCTAGTGTTACATGCAACTCGTGGTAGATGCAACTCGTGTTAGATGCAACTCGTGTTAGATGCCGCTAGTCTTAGATGCATCTAGTGTTACATGCAACTCGTGTTTGATGCAACTCTTGTTAGATGCTGCTCGTGTTAGATGCCGCTAGTGTGAGATGCAGCTCGTGTTAGATGCAGCTCATGTGAGATACTGTTTCTGTTAGATGACGATTGCTTGTGTGGCGATCGAAACGTTGTGACCTATTATTATTTTTTCTACCTGCGTGACTTTACCGAAAGAACCAAATTGTATGCCGATGGTGTTAAATGCAGCTCGTATTAGATGCCACTCGTGTTAGATCCAGCTAGTATTGGATGCCGCTCGTGTTCGATGCAGCTAGTGTTAGATGCAGCTCGTGTTAGATGCCGCTCGTGTTTGATGCAACTCTTGTTAGATGCTGCTCGTGTTAGATGCCGCTCGTGTTAGATGCAGCTAGTGTTGGATGCCGCTCGTGTTAGATGCAGCTAGTGTTAGATGCAGCTAGTGTTAGATGCCGCTCGTGTTTGATGCAACTCTTGTTAGATGCTGCTCGTGTTAGATGCCGCTCGTGTTAGATGCAGCTAGTGTTGGATGCCGCTCGTGTTAGATGCAGCTAGTGTTAGATGCAGCTAGTGTTAGATGCCGCTAGTGTTAGATGCAGCTAGTGTTAAATGCCGCTCGTGTTAGATGCCGCTCGTGTTAGATGCAGCTAGTGTTAGA
Organism: Petromyzon marinus; assembly: GCF_048934315.1. Classification (NCBI taxonomy): domain Eukaryota; kingdom Metazoa; phylum Chordata; class Hyperoartia; order Petromyzontiformes; family Petromyzontidae; genus Petromyzon; species Petromyzon marinus. The sequence continues at coordinate 78,367 of NC_133724.1, forward strand.
TGCGACCTACTGTCGCTGGGAGAGCTGTGCTGACCTCACTGTTCTGTGAATCCACACTTTTCAGATGGCTTGGGGTCAATGGACCTGTAGGATCGCAACAAGATGTAAGAATATATCATTAGAACTCCCGTGTGCCACTGAAATTCCCTTTTACATCACACATATCCCAATTGTGATGAATGCATCACGTCATCGCACGTAGAGAAGCACGGCTCTTTATGTTCACTGCTGCATGAGGGTCTCCCTTACACCATGTAGGCTTACTGTTATTGGACCATACTTCATGCTGGTCAGCACGGATTGCTGAAGGTGGGGAGGGTAAAAGTGTGTGCATACAAGTAGGCTCGAGGAACACGTTGCTGCACTATCCCCTGCTCCCAACACCATTGCTGGCGTGTCGTCACGGGATGAACACATTTCCACGTGGAGGAGCTCTTGTAGCTGGTTTTTAACAGCACAGTGACCTGAGTCACAGGATAATACGATACTACTGCTGTAGTTTTTTTTATCGACTTTTAGTATATTGCAGCTATTACATCCCCTGCATAGAATATTAGTTACATGCAAATAAAACCACATCTAGAAAAATCACAGTTCAATACTTCTTAGTGATTAAGCAGCTGAATTAAGTGACAAAAACATTTTTTTTCTATCATGTTTATCTTTTGGTTTGACCTCCATGGCAAAGTGCGCCATTTTCTTCGACACTGGGGGTTGAGGCACTCTCCCATATACCCTGCTGCATGGGCGTATTCCTCACGTAGCAGTCAACCTGATCTTTTTTATTTTCACATTCAGAAATTGAAAATGAGAAAAAAATTCATTCTGATGGTTGTTTTTGCATGGTCATTTGTGGTCAGGCGGAGACAATTTAAACTCACCACACGTTAATTGTCCACTTAATTGGGGACAATTCACAGTGAGATTAGCCTGTTTCCCATGCCGATTCGGTCGTGTGGATTGTTGGATCATACTTCACAACACTGGTCAATAACTCACCATTCATGTGAGAAGTGGTTGTGTATCAATATAGGCAACTAGCTCCATAGCACAGCATGCTAACTGCTGTCCTAGCCATTGGACCGCATCCTACTGCGATCATTCATGATAATTACCTAGGAAACCCCTCACTAGGTCTCAAGTCTCTATTTAAAGAGGGTCCGGCTACTTTTATAGTAAGGGGCAAGTTATATTGCTATGTGTTATCCCAAGTTAGTAATTTGTGAATGATTATTTTTCAAATGTTACCTATAATGCCACCAACCATTCATCACATTAGTTTTCTATTATGTAGTGTTCTATTTCATTCGGACAACTTTTGCCTTGCTTCGAACACCACTTTATTTACAACTCTCCGCATGTCCTCAATATTCCACAGTATCCATGTCGCCACGGCTCGCTCGCCGTGCTTCACTCGACTCGCTCGCCACCTTTGTATCTCCACTCCCCACTATTACTCCGCTTACTCCACCGCTAACTTCTTCGTCTCCGCTCTCCGCTAACACCGTCACTATGCTCTCTCCACTGCTAACTACTTCGTCTCTGCTCTCCGCTATCACCGTCACTATGCTCTCTCCACTGCGAGCTACTTCTGTTCTTCAGCTCCGCTATCATTACGCTCTCTCTGCTAGCTGCTTCTCTTCTTCAGCTCCGCTATCGTTACGCTCTCTCTACTGCTAGCTGATTCTCTTCTTCAGCTCCGCTCCACACTCTGTTTCCAAACTCTGTCTCCAAACTCTCCTCTCCTCCGCTGCTCCACGTCTTACCTCGTCCAGCTCCCAACTCCAACTCTGTCTCCAATTCTCCACTCCCCAATTTAGCCACGCTCTCATTGCACCCCAATTAATCAACCCGCGTCCCAACGGCGCTTCGCGCGCCCGTGCACCTGTTACTTCGCCAGACTTCAAGACGCCACTCCAGCCTTGACAACAACACCAACCAATCACAGCCGTCTTTGGCTCCCCCAGCTTAATTGCCCTAACATAACCTGTACTGTATTTGCCTTCGCTACAGGCTGACCCAACATGACCCGTAATGACTTCGCCTTCACAACAGGCTGACCCAACATAAGCCGTACTGTCTTTGTTACCATGCAATCACACTGTTTGCACTACGCACCTTCCTACTCCACTACATCACCCCCCCCCCCCCCGTGATGAAAAAATCTAGCTGTCCCGGCTACGACAACACTTCGACCTCTGGGTAGTGGAGTACATAGGACATATCAATGAACAACAAAACATCACAACTTTGTACAAGAACCGCAACACGTAGAGTCAATGAAAGATCAGTCCTCGGGAGCGAGTTCCAATTGCCAGTCTTCAACGAGTTCGCGTGGACGAGCCCCAAGGGGAGGCGAGCACGTGGTCCCTGGAGGCCCTGGGGGAATCTGAAAGGGGCCCAAAGAAGGCACGGCCCCTCTCCCGGAGTTGGGCAACAGGATGCGCAGGAGCGACGCACGGGCGGTCCACTCCCCCCTTCAAGTCCACATCCAGCCAGCACAACCGGCGACTCCAAGAGCGGCAGGCGCAGGAATCCTGTGATGAGAGAAACCAACCCTCCTGAGGCATCCCTCGACGAACACTCACCTCAGCTCGTCGGACACAACAGTCATCCGGCCCAGGGAAGTGGAGATGGTCAATTCCGCCCGGCCGAAGGAACCAAAATACACATTCTACAATCAACCCATAATCACACAAATACCCATGCACACACAAAATGGCGACCACATGCTTGGACGGCAATGCCGCAATCCCCGCGCACTGGCATATCTCCACTGTTCTCCCCACACTCCCAACCCAGTATACTCCTCTGGGAATCATAACAGACAACGCAATTCACACCCTCCGATGCCTCTGCGCATCGCCACCGTTCGTCGCACGAATCGGCCGTAGTGGGGGAATTTTAAACCGGTGTTTCTCCAAGACTCACGTTGCTGCAATCAGCTGCCCCAACCGAGTTGAGAAGACATATCGTTCCTCCACTGCACAACATGCACCCTGACAACTGAGGGATACATCTCCAGCCCACTGTTTCAACGCACCTCGGAGTGTCTCGAACTCCGGGCCGCCAGGGCGAGCCTATAGCTCCATCGTATAGCTGCAGACGCACCACGGAGAGCCTCAACCTCCGGGCCATCAGGTCAAACCATCATCCATAGCATGACGGGACCACACTCCCATGTTAGACACTCAACACTTACTGGGCCATCCTGGTCAGGATCTGTGCCCCAAGAGATTTGACAGCCAGCACAATACCAAATCAATGGCAGCATGTCACCATCTCCAATGGCGAACAGGAGGCACGCACAATTTGCGACGATCCCAATTACCCAACGGTCACCACAATACACTTCACATCCCGCATCAGTACCCATTATGTCAGATACTCGCATTGCTGCACACAGCTGTACCAACCGAGTTGAGAGCAAAACAACTATACACGAACCCACGAATCGCCGAATGAGGTAATACAGTACACGCAGTATATACAGTCCGATACAGTCTATACCTTGGCAACAATAACGATCAAAGTTCCTCACAGTCACACATAACCAATCACAAGCGAAGCTCCATACAGCATATACAATAACAATCGCGAATCATTAACACGGCAACCCACAGGATGTTTAAAGGGCCTCGGGACACTCGACACACACACGAATGAATCATTAACAGCCCCATCAGATAACACTCCCGATGCCGTAACCACACACACGAGCACAGACATTGCGTTCATCCTACATTCACACAGGCAGAAACCCCGTTCAGCAGCCCAGCGAGCAACAAAAACCCACACGCAAAAACAACAACCCGTGCGGAAGATGGGTGAGGTGTGTGTTTAGGGCCGGGTGCGTTGTGTCACGACTCGCCTGAGAAGCTGTAAGGAACTCGAAGCTTGGGTGGTGAGCCAGGCATCCTCTTGCGACAGGATGCCACCAAGACGGCTGAACATCTTCCTCCACAGGCGTTGAGAATGGCGGGAACGGCGTTTCGGCGGGAACCGCGTCCCGACCGGCCGCCACGATGGCGGTCGCGGGTGCACGATGCGCATTTGTGGCGGCGACATTCTCTCTCCTCCAGCTCCGGCGCTCTCCCTCTCGATGGCAGCGAAGCAGCGGCGTGCTGTGCGTCCTGCTGCCCCGCCTGCAGCGCCGCGTGAGGCGCGGCTCCGTCGTTGGCGTTTCCCGGCGGCGCAGGAACGGCAGCGGGCTGGCTTAGCCCCGTCGGCAACGCTCGTTCCGCCCGCCGGGGGAGCGGCACCCACTTGCCTCGATGCGGCAATCATGTTCACATCGTTGCCGTCGTCGGACGTGTCCGTCAGCATGTCCCTTCTCTTGGCCGATGTCTTCCACATGCCGGCGTGGTTCGTTGTCACTCTGACACCAAATGTAGTTTTCGATTTCACTCGGACAACTTTTGTCTTTCTCGAACACAGCTTTATTTACAACTCTCCGCATGTCCTCAATATTCCACAGTATCCATGTCGCCACGGCTCGCTCGCCGTGCTTCACTCGTCTCGCTCACCACCTTTGTCTCTCCACTCCCCACTATTACTCCGCTTACTCCACCGATAACTTCTTCGTCTCCGCTCTCCGCTTTCACCGAAGCTATGCTCTCCACTGCTAACTACTCTTCTTCAGCTCCGCTATCGTTACGCTCTCTCTACTGCTAGCTGCTTCTCTTCTTCAGCTCCGCTATCGTTACGCTCTCTCTACTGCTAGCTGCTTCTCTTCTTCAGCTCCGCTATCGTTACACTCTCTCAACTGCTAGCTGCTTCTCTTCTTCAGCTCCACTATCGTTACGCTCTCTCTGCTGCTAGCTGCTTCTCTTCTTCAGCTCCGCTCTACACTGTTTCTAAACTCCGTCTCCAAGTCTGTCTCCAAACTCTGTCTCCAATCTCTCCTCTCCTCCGCTGCTCCACGTCTTGCCTCGTCCAGCTTCCAACTCTGTCTCCAATTCCCAACTCCCCAATTTAGCCACGCTCTCATTACACCCCAATTAATCAACCCGCGTCCCAACGGCGCTTCGCGCGCCCGTGCACCTGTTACTTCGCCAGACTTCAAGACGCCACTCCAGCCTTGACAACAACACCAACCAATCACAGCCGTCTTTGGCTCCCCCAGCTTAATTGCCCTAACATAACCTGTACTGTATTTGCCTTCGCTACAGGCTGACCCAACATGACCCGTAATGACTTCGCCTTCACAACAGGCTGACCCAACATAAGCCGTACTGTCTTTGTTACCATGCAATCACACTGTTTTCACTACGCACCTTCCTACTCCACTACAATTACATTAAAAGGATCTTTGCAAGCCACTGTGAAACAGACAGCATGTACAGTATTTTTGTTATGGGTTAACACATCCGTTATATTAACCGGGGCGGCCGTGGGTATCTCACCACGAACCTCTGCAAAAAAATAATTATTTCATGTTTAATGTGCAATGTAATCGAGGTACACTGTGTTATTGTCTTGGTGTTTTATGGAACTGTTTTTGTTGTAGTTTTGCTGCCTTGCCCAAGATTTCATTTTGTGTTGACAAATCGTCAGGATCTATTCTACTTGGACACTTTATCGATTTCTATTTGTAGTGACTTGCTTACCTTTTCTCTATCATGCACTTACATCGTCATTCGTGTTGCTTACTGATGGTAACTCGCTGGACTACCCTCGCCCCTCCTGGACATCCGTTGAAAAAGAGCCTCATAGCTCATCGGATTCCTCCTCGTCCAGTTATAAAGATCCTGTTTCTGAAACGCGATACTGCTCAGCTTCGTCACTGCCATAGTGATTGCAAAACCCTCACGTGGTCCACGCAAGAGCCAGAACCCTCTGGCCCCCTACTCCCATCCCGTACTCACTATTAGGAAGCACCTGGATGCTGAGCAAGAATGAATATATTAAGATCCCAGCTCCAACTGCCAGGAGCCACTGGTAAAAGTCGAGTGCTCTCATCATTCCCCGGGCAGTGCTCACGGGTCTGGGAAAAGCAGAGGAAGGGACATAAAGGGGTTCATGTAAATGCAAAGCATTATAGGTTGACGTGACATTCGGTTATGAAAATACTTAAGCCACCGGAGAGTTTGTTTTGGTCAGATTTTAATAACTAGTCGAGTCAATGTTATTTTTTACACACACGGCGCCTTTCTGGCATAGTTGGCTGTGTACGGTGCGAAAGAAGTTCAACATACATTCATACAAATCTGCCACACAAAGCACCATCATCACATTAATGCTCAACTTACATTAGAACATTGTAAATAATGGTTCATTATGTTTTCGTACTATTTATTGTCGCATAAATCAAAACGGAAGAAAAGGAAGGACGGTGTCCAAAACGGATGTAAATGTTCATGGAATAACAACATTACAAGAAAGCAATATATTTGATTATATATTTCCCTGCATACAGGAGTTTTTAAGTAGGGAGGCTGAAGTCTATTTTGTCCCTCCCATAGTTTGACAAGTTGGTGGGCAATACCCCCCTCTCGCCCCTGGGTCTATTTAGAATCCGGCTGCATTGCAGATAATTCTGCCTCAAGTGGCTTCCTCCTTCATAACACAGGTGTTTTGAGTTAGATCACATAATCTAAATGTGTTGTTAAACCCGCCACCACCCGACACAGCCATGTAGTAAGGTGTGTCACATAAACAGAACATGTCAATTAATTACGAGCAAATCCACAACATTTGCAATCTGAGTACGACATTTTTCCAGTAATTACAACTAGCATCATCAGGCGGCAGCCAGATTTGTGGAGAAATCCTCCTGTTTCGTTACTTAGAGGAATAGATGTGATGACGTCACTTGTAAAATCTTCACGTGCGCGGGGTGGGGGGGATTAATGAATGAATATAAATTACAATGGGTATCTTTTACCAATTTGGATATTCATATTTCTGTAGTGTAGTAGAACGACACTACTGTATTGGCTCGGTATGGGAGCTGTAGGCAGGTGTCACGGGGATCGCGTCGGGCCGTAACACTCTGCGTGAACCCAACAGGACACGTGACAGGATAAAGGGGGGCCAGGGGTCCCAGGGGGGTCACGTGGTTGGGGTTCGGGCCTTCCCGAAGGATCGGGAAGGGGGGCGTGGCCTGGGGCGGAGCCGGCCACGCCGCAGTGGTTATAAGCGGGGCGTGGAAGGAGAGCTGGGCTGTTCTGTGCTGTTCTGCTGGGTCAACTCTGGGATGAAGCCACCATCTACGACCCTCGGTCTCTGGTCCAGAAATGTAGTATCCCCGTGTGTTAGCTAAATTGGGAACGGTGGTTACCACCCTATGTCGTTATCCTGTTAATGTTCAGTTACCCGTTGCGTTTAGCTAATAAATAGTGTTGCCTCCTAAGCTTCAGGGTGCGCCTGAATTTAACCCACTACATTTGTAATAAACGCACATTATGCATGCACATTATACATGTCCATTGTTCTTTTACCTCCTGCCGTTTGTGTGTATTAAAATAGCAGTACCTGGTATTGTCTGTTCACAGGTAATCCGAGTTGACGTAAGGTGACCTATATACTCATTGCCTGTCGGGTGGTGGCAGATTTAACGACACATTTATATTTACGCGATCTAACCCAAATAAATCTGTATTACGTATGACATTGGACGCGAAAGCCTATGTGTTAAGGCTTCCTCCTTGTCAAGCCCCAAGTCTCTTGACGCAAACAAGGTGAACGTTGCTTCTCTGTCGTGGCTTCAGTCGTCTGGAATTCACTCTTCACAGACTATTGCCCATACTGGTCGCGAAAGCCTACGTGTTAAACTATTGCCCATATACTCACACAGAGAGCCAAAGGCTCACACAGACCCACAGACTCACACAGACACCCACTGATTTACACACAGACCCATATATTCATAGAACCACAGACTCCCACAGAGACCCATCGACTCACACAGAGATCCATACTCACACAGAGACCTTGTCACAGCTCAAGTGGTCTGGGATTCACTCTCTTGTGCTCCTCTCTCAGTGGGCCACACATTGGCGTCGGCGTCATCCTTCTATTAGATTATCATTATTCAATTATTTATCCTTTGTGCATGCGATTTAATTGCAAAACGCAATATATCTAACAATGAGGTTTGTTTTAAAGCTTTCGTAACTGCAAGGATTAATCTTCTTTGGTTCTTTCGGTAAAGTCACGTAGAATGAGAATAAAATAATAAATTAATAAAATAAAATAACACAATAAAATTCTCACGACGTTTCGGCCACAACACAAGTGGCCTTCATCAGGTGAAGGGGTTTGTTGAACAAGCAAACGATGGGTCAATTGAACAAATGAAAAACACTTTTAAATCGTAACCTGTGCTTGGAGACTGATCTCTGCTCATCTGAGCTCTACACAGTGAGACAATGATCGCAACATGCAAGCAGCTGCTTACCGTGGAGATAGACGGGAGACAGAGGGGAGGAATCCTCTATCGAACCAGCGCACAGGACGGGCAACTGAGATGTGCCACAGTATCGGCTGTTCACGAGCAAGGCCCTGGGCGCATCAGTGCTCACAGTCAGTGCTGTGCTCACAACGTGTGCCCGATGACAGACGGCCAAAGCAAGGCAGTTCTTCGCTACGGGCCAATACTGGCCATCGTTCAAATGTCATAGATGACGCTTGCAATAAGGTACACAAGCCATGCAGGGTCACGGTATTAAAACTGCATTGACAAAAAGTAGCACTTAATGGGGCAGCAAAATAAATTAGACGTATGTGTGTGTATACTCGGGCCGTTGCACTGCTGGGATGGGCAAACATCTTTGCAGTGCATCGTATGTGCAATGAAAGCAAAGTGGGTTGTGTTGTGAGAACGGATTATGGAAAAAATGTTGGCACATGAAGCCCTTCTAATCATTGCATGACGGCGGTTTCTATGAAGACAAATGTTCCTTAGCGTTTGTTCTGATTACACTGTAACAAATATATTTTTTTTCCTGGGTAGTAAGTGTTATTTCCTAATTGCTTATGCCTCAAAAGTACAAAAATGGCTATTATTCCCCACAAACTTTGCTTTTGTGACCAGGACAGTGATATTTTGAAATTTACCTATTTTCCAGAACATTCCAGATAGACTCAGTGCTGAGTAAACTTGGAGTAACTTATAGATCACTAGCGGTAAGTACCCGGCGCTGCCCGGGCGAAAAAGACATACACACATCGACTTACACGCAGACATCGACCCACACACATATAAACACATCGCCTTACACACACACATATGGACTCACACACACAGACATCGACTTTAGACACACATCGACTTACACACAACAAGAACAACCGTCATTCGCCACGAAGTGGCGGTGACGTCACCACGACGCTTGTGCCAGGCTATGTGTACCTTGAGGCCACGTGAAGTGTCGAACGCCCACTGGCACGAGGTCACGGGGCAGACCCAGATGCCACGGGTCGACTCACTGAGATGACTGGCTGATGCACCACCTGTGCTCTCTACTGTGCCTATTTGCTGTGTTTTAGCCACCCGGCGCTCTGCTCGTTGCTGTGAGCGTCGCTCCTCCGTCCTCCATTGTTGTTGGAGGGCGACTGCCTCCAACTGCCAGTAGCGTCCTTCACGAGCCTCCTCCACAGAGGCCGATCTTGACACCGCTGTTACCAGTCATCGGCAAGTCCACTCAGCTCCACATCCTCCTGTACCACATCACTCCATCTCTTCTCTAGCCCGTGCCGCGCCCGTTTAGCCCCCTCGATCCGGCCGAGCAAAAGCTGTTTGGGCATGCGGTGATTGGGCATGCGGGCTACATGGCCCAGCCAACGCAGCCTTGCCTGCTGGAGGAGCTCACCGATGGGACTTTGTCCAGATCTTTCGAGGATTTGTGAGCTCACACAATCCAGCCTGGTTAAACCCAGGATTGATCGTAGGCAGGCCAGCATAAATGTTTCTAACCGGCGAAGATGTTCCATTAGGGGGGTCCACGTTTCGTGGACCCCCCTAATGAAGACCCGAAGCTTCGTTCGGAGCGACTTACACACACACACATCCACACACACATACATATAGACTCACACACAAATTTCCCTACACACACACATATGGACTTACAAAGACACACATATCGACTAAGACACACACACATGGACTGACACACACACACAGACCCACGCACACACATCGACTTACACACACACATATCGACGCACACACACATATCGACGCACACACACACATGGACTCTCACACACATACACACATTGCCGTACACACATCGACTGACACACATAGACTCACACACAAGCACACATATCGACTCACACACGCACATAGAGCCACACACACATGGACTGACACACACACATGGACTTACGCACACACACACAGATGTACGTACACACATGCGCTCACACGCACACATGGACCTACACACACGCAAAGAAATGGACTTACACTGACTCACATGTAGCCATGCACACGCAGCGACTAACACACATGCACATCGACTAACACACACACACATATCGACTCACACACACATTGACTCACACACATAGACACATCGACTTACACACACATCACTGCAGACACGCACATTGACTCACGCGCACACATGGACGTAGACTCACGCTTTATTATTGTTTTAATAAGTAACTTAATCTTCAATTAGTAGTTGTCTACACACACACAGCATGCACACACATGGACTAACACACACATCGACTTACGCACACACACATCGACGGTATGCACTGCTATCACTACAGCAGTGCATACCGACTGTGGTGGTACCTACTTTCACTTCAGCAGTGCACACTGACTGTGGTGGCACCTGCTTTAACTACAGCAGTGCAAACCGACTGTGGTGGTTCCTGGTAACACTACAGCAGTGCCTACTGACTGTGGTGTAACCTGCTATGACTACATAAGTGCATACTGACTGTGGCGGTACCTGGTATGACCACAGCAGTGCATGCCGACTGTGGTGGTACGTGCTTTCACTACAGCAGTGCATACTGTGGTAGTGCCTGCTATCACTACATCAGTGCATACAGACTTTAGTGATACCTGCTTTTACTACAGCTGTGCATACTGACTGTGGTGGTACTTGCTATGATAACAGCAGTGCATACTGTGGTGGTACCTGCTTTCACTACAGCAGTGCATACCGACTGTGGTGGTTGCTGCTATCACTACAGCAGTGCATACTGAATGTGGTGGTACCTGCTATGATTACAGCAGTGCATATTGTGTTGGTACCTGCTATGATTACAGCAGTGCATAGCGACTTTGGTGGGACCTGCTTTCACTACAGCAATGCATACTGACTGTGGTGGTACCTGCTTTCACTACAGCAGTGCATACTGACTGTGGTGGTGGCTGCTATGACTACAGCAGTGCATGCCGACTTTGGTACCTGCTTTCACTACAGCAGTGCATACTGACTGTGGTGGTACCTGCTATGATTACAGCAGAGCATACTGTGGTGGTAGCTGCTCTCACTACAGCAGTGCATACTGTGGTGTAACCTGCTATGATTACAGCAGTGCATAGCGACAGTGGTGGTACCTGCTATGTTTACAGCAGTGCATACTGACTGTGGTGGAACGTGCTATCACAACATTAGTCCATGCTGACTCTATAGTAGTATATATCGACTTTATAGCACAAACCACGAACCTGACAGAGTGGTATGGTGAAGCCTCGTCCCGTGCAGAGCCGCCTGCCTTGCCTAGATTGCCCAGCCGGCAGGCTGGGGGCTGGGCCACTACCCCCCCCCCCCACCATCCCCCCGGCGGCGCAACAAAAATACTAAGCGCTATATTGATATGTACGGATTCTAGAGTAGTAACTGTACGTATCGGGGTGGGGGTGGGGGGGGAGAGGACATCACGCAGTGAAGAATGTACCTCAGTTGAAATTGTCTGTGTTTATATATCTGGATGGCTTCATGGACAAATCTTTGATGGTAGCCCGAAGGTTTGCAGAGTACCTTGGTCTCGGAAAAAACAATATCGTGTGAGCCCACTGCGTTATAACAATGATCAGCCACGGCAGAGGTATTGGTTCTGCCGTGTTATTTTTGACTCTATGAATTACATCACCTTGTTAAATGTCTTTACATTAACAGATTAAAGTCTCACTAACATAGCCACTGCTGCTCCCGTTTGCCACGATGTAACGGTAGCTCTCGCTGTTTAATAGGCTGTACGTCTCACTGGGCACGGCCACCATTACGGTGGTTCTCTTGCGTTGATACGTTGGCCTTTTACTGTGCAGCAGCCAATGCTGCAGCTTGTGTTGCCCATGAGGTGGGACTATGCCCGGTCCCCTGATACAGACATGCTATCTTCCCATTAAACTCGCTTACATTGACATGCCAATCTCTCCCTTTAACGCAGCTGTTGTGCGTGCGTGCAGCGACGGGACTCCTTTCCATCTCTGACCCCGCCTAATTACCCTTGAGTGACACCCACCTCAAACCTATATATAACCTCTTGTTGCAGAAGCCCTTTCTTGTTCAGCAGTTCTACTGCTGTATCTTTCCACCTGATGACGATTGCTTGTGTTGCTATTGAAACGTCGTGATTTATTATACATTTTTCTACCTACGTGACTTTACCGAAAGAACCAAAGAGTATGGATCATGTGTGCATTAACCACAATACTTGTGGTCAGAATGAAAAAAAAACATACTCTGATAGTATATGCATTGTCTTTGCAACTGAAAAAGAGGAAAACCTATTGTAATATTTTGGTACTGACAAAGGAGGTCCCACGATGACCCACCAGTTCAGTTTAGTTCCAGCTGCCTAAGTGGATACATATCTGAATTTTTCTGAGATGGCATCAAAAGGCTGCAAGCATCTGGCAGACGTATTTTGCTATGTCTGTGGCCAATTTATCAAGACAGGAGCGAAACAGTACTCTGTGGAAGCATTTGTTAGGATGTGTGAGGCCTACAAGGCATATTTTGGCATGCCTGTCGGAGATAAAGACAAACCCTGGGCACCTCATTTCACCTGCGAGCAATGCAGAAAAAACTCTGGAAGGTAGGATGGACAATTGTTGCTCGGAATTTGATGTTATAAAATTTGTAAAAAAAAAAGAAAAATTGTAAAAGTTTTTTTTTTACAATTTTAAATGTTATTGAAAATATATATATATCATACATGAAAAATATTGTGAGAATCTCCTACACATTAATGATGGGTGAAATAATCTATTTTTGTAGGATGGTACAGAGGGGAAAAGAGAGCCATGAAGTTCGCTATCCCAAGAATTTGGCGGCAACCCACTGACCACTCAAGCAACTGCTACTTCCGCATGGTGGACCCTTCCAAACGTCGGACTGGCAAGAATGCACCTGCTATCACAACCTACCTTCAACCATCGCCCTGATGCCACACTCCCATGAGCTCCCCATACCCACTCCTCCGGAGAAAGAGCAGCCGTCTTTAGAAGTCAAAGAGCGAGGAAGACATTGTAGATCCAGATGACAATTTCAAATGTGGAGCTGAGGAGAGAAACCCATATTACCCCAACCAAAAAGACCTCAACGACTTTATCAGAGATATTGGTCTCACAAAGTCCAATGCCGAGCTTTTGACATCTAGGCTCAAGCAGTGGAACTTGTTGGATGAAAGTGTGCAAGTCGCAGATCACAGGAAGCATTACCAACCTTTTTGCAGCTTCTTCACCCGTCAAGATGGGCTCTGCTTCTGCCACAATGTGACCCTTCTATTCGAGGCAATCGGAATCGCCTGTAACCAGAATGACTGGCGCCTCTTCATTGGCAGCTCATCCAGGAGACTCAAAGCCGTGCTGCTCCATAATGGTAACAAGTACCCGTCTCTTCCCCTGGCTCACTCGGTGCACCTCAAAGAGGATTGGAACAGCATTAAGACCTTTCTGGACACCTTGAAGTATGATGAGTATGGCTGGGAGGTCATCGGAGACTTCAAAATGGTGGCATTCCTGATGGGTTTCCAAGGCGGTTTTCCCAAGTTTCCCTGCTATTTTTGCCTTTGGGACAGCAGGGACACCAAGGCGCACAGCAACAGGTGGGACTGGCCATAGCGGACCGAGTTCTCTGTGGGGAGGAACAATGTCAAGTGGGAGCCACTGGTGGACCCCCGGAAGGTGCTGATGTCACCACTGCACATCAAATTGGGCCTTATGAAACAATTTGAGAGCTGTAGATAAGAAGTCGGCAGCCTTCAAGTACCTTCAAGACTTCTTCCCTATGCTGTCTGAGGCAAAGGTCAAATCCGGTGTCTTCATCGGACCACAGATTAAGATCATGGAGTGCAATGAATTCCCCAACAAGCTCACTCGTAAGGAGAAAGCGGCTTGGAACAGCTTTGTCGCAGTGGTTCGTGGCTTCCTGGACAATCACAAGGTCGAAAACTATGTGGAGCTGGTTGAGACTGGTGAAGAACTACGACACAATGGGCTGTAGGATGTCCTTCAAAGTCCATATCCTTGATGCTCATCTTGATAAATTCAAGAACATGGGAGCGTACTCGGAGGAGCAAAGAGAGCACTTTTACCAGGATATACTGGCCTTTGAATGCCGCTACCAAGGACAGTATAACGAGAACATGATGGGAGACTACATTTGGGGGCTGATTCGTGAAAGTGATTTACAGTATACAGTAAAACCTTGGATTGCGAGCATAATTCGTTCCGGAAACGTGTTTGTAATCCAAAGCACTCGTATTTCAAAGCACACGTATATCAGTTGTGATCACATGGCGCTCGGCAGATAAAGCGTATACGTACTACTCGTATAGCAAGACCTCGCTCGTTTATCAATTTCATATTTATTTAAAAAATTTCCTCGTCTCGCAAAACACTCGCAGACTAAGTTACTTGCAATCCAAGGTTTTACTGTAATTGTAAATCTCGAAAAGATACTCACTTCTAAATCTTTTGCAGTATTTTTGTATTATTTTAGTATAAATACATGTTACTTTTGAGTCATATGTTGTTTTTTTCTGACTTTATGTGGAAAATAGGTAAATTTCAAAATATCACTGTCCTGTTCACAGAAGCAAAGTTTGTGGGGAATAGCCATTTCTACACTTTTTAGGCATAAGCAGTTACGAAATAACACTTACTACCCAGGAACAAAATTGTGTTACATAGTGTTATCTCACAATTGTGCTGTCGGTGCTGTTTTGTGAGAAACGTTTAATCAAGGTGGTTTTAAAATTGGGTTACAACCCGACTGGGTTTGACACGGACAGCCAGGGAGTTGGCATCCGTGTCTGGGGGGCAGGAATTGATGAGTTGTACCAAGATCTGATACAGGTGTAATGAGAGAGCGCCATCTATTAGTTGCTAAAGGGTAACTCGGTACAGGCACCATTATGTAACACCATCCGATCCTAAGAGGGAACAGTATCTGGGCCTAAGGTGATGGGTGGAGTCGGGAGAGATCCTTCGGGAACCATCGAGAAGATTCCATGAGAGGGCATGGCCAGAGGCGGAGCCTAGCTGCGCCCGGGGGAATACAAGCAGGGACCGGAAGACTCGAGGTTGGTGTGGGGAGCCTTGGGTCTGAACTACGTCGCTGCTCCTCGTCTTTGTGGTGCCACCACGGCGAAGTAGCTCCGTCGGGGACCGTGCCGAACGCCGCGACCCCACCCCCGGGGGGTGACAAAACGCCGACGCGGTGCACTGCGCCGCACCCCCCTCCCCACCCGCACGAACGCACA
Source organism: Petromyzon marinus (assembly GCF_048934315.1). NCBI lineage: Eukaryota > Metazoa > Chordata > Hyperoartia > Petromyzontiformes > Petromyzontidae > Petromyzon > Petromyzon marinus. The sequence goes on from NC_133724.1 coordinate 94,054, forward strand.
CACACCCCACGTAGAGCCGGAAGGGGAGATCACCTGGCCGATAGGTTTTTTTCCAGAAGCCCCTAATGGGATTAAGTTTCATGGTTTCCTACGGCCGGGAATTTGGGCGATCTCCCCCCGTAGCTGACACGAACCGCGGCGCCGTGACCTGATATTAAAATCACGTAGTCGCGGCGGAGGCCGTAAAGCCACCACGGACGAAATTACACACGCGGCACGGGGCGTGTGAACCACGAGATGCCTGTTGTTATAGATGGAATTAGGAACTGAATGCCCCTGATTATAGGTGAGCTCACGGATCCAAATAACAACAGGATAGGAGCATTCAGGCGTTTGAATGAGCAGGGCGACGCGGGGCGGAAGCATAGATAAGGTCACAGGATGGAATGCCTTTGTTAGGGTCAGGGATCTAGATAACAAAGGGGTAAGAATATCCAACATCTGAATGAACAGGGCCATCTGGGGTGTGAGAACCACAGTGCGCCTTTATTATGAATGGGATCAGGGACTCGATGACAATGAGATAAAAATAACGCGACCTCCGATTGGGCCGAGCAGCATAGGTGCGAAAGCATCCGAGTGCCTTTTGTTATAGGTAAGCTAATAGACTCGAATATGAAAAGGCACAGGTGATGATGTGTCGGGTCCGTGCAATATGTTTGGTGATAGGTAGGATAAAATGGAGGTGAGGGGGACAGTAGGGAGGTCTTCTTCTGCAAAATCATCGCGGTCCAGGGAGCAGGAGGGTCAGCCGTTCGAGACGTCCATGCGACGAGCCCAGCGCAGCTAGACTCAACCCTCTCCGGAGACGACTCACAGTATCGCCTTTCTACAGCGTTCAGCGCAGCAGAGTGGAAGCAATCGTAAGTAGAGGAGAGGTAAGTTTGGGCTATTGAATCGAGGGTAGAAATCAGAGTGATAGGCCGAGGAAATAGAGTCTAGGATCCCAAGGGGAATAGGCTGACATCCACGGACCCATACAATTACGCGTAGCTTAACGGGTCGCTCACGGTAAATAAAATATCGGGTAGGGGAATAAACTCTGTCGTGTGGTCCTTTGGAGGGTGAAGAGGAGGGTGGAGAGTGTTTTTGTTCGCGCGCATACGCGGCTGTTTGCGTACCTGCGCAATCGCCTACAGTAGCGCTTAGCGCTCACGTGCCTTTGTGACAGGGTGGAGGTCGCGCACCCGCGCGATTGTCTAATAGCGAATTAAGCGCCTGGCGTGCGCGAAAACGCAGCTGTGTAAACAGCCCGTTAAATCGGAGCAAAGTAATCGTGGCGTGTTTGTTTTTGCTTAAGCGTGTGGAGCGTGGCTGGGAGGGAATCCCACGGGGGCGCGCCATGCCTGTTTATTCCCGTGCAGGACGGGGTTTTACTTTGCGAGTGCGCTCACTGTGGCACGCCGCCGTTGAACAGTGTAGCGCATCGCAAGCACAAAGCGTACGAGCCGCTAATTAAGCTACGCAAACGCGGTCGACATCCCAGGCAGAGGTACAGGGGGGCGAGACATTAGGGGTCGGTAGTCTGGACCTGACAGAGCAGCCGGGGGGTAGCGGTATGAATGGAACGGGGGAGTCGGTGGGCAACGGCCCCGACAATTCAGTGATGGCGGGGGACGGTAGCCCCCACATCTTCTCTTCGCCGCCCGACCACGTGGCAGATCCCTAGCGGAGCTCGCCTTTCCCCTCCGGCATGCCGCCAGTCAGCGGCGAGGCCGAGAGAGCAGGGCGGACTCTGCCAGTGTATCGGAGATACGCATTGTCTAAGGGCATTGTCATCCGGGAGAATATTCAGAGAGGCAAGGAGCGGGGCCTGTGCTGTACTGCAGTTGGGAAATAAATAAAGCACCCTCTACACGAATCGTCTTGGAAGGCGTTCATTACATTGGCGTCATTAGTCATTCTTCAAATGAAGAAAACATTACAAGTTACAGACGATGTCTAAACATCTCAAGAAGCGGAACCCACCTGTAGCGTCTTCCGACGACGATGCGGGGACCCAGGACCTGCCGACCCCGGGATCCGTGGTCCCGGTTACAGGATCCACGGCGGGTGAGGTTGCTGCGCCGGAGGCGGTCGGCGCGGAAACAACATCTCTGCCCCAGCGGGCCGAAGACGGCTGGAAGAGGGTGGAGGAGCAGCTAGAATCCTTGTGGGTGGTGCTCCTTCAGTTGGTTTCGCTAGTCACGATGTCTACGGTGGTGGAGCGTTCACCTGATGCATTGCCGGGAGGTAGCGACAAAGTTTCAAGGCCGGAATTGCAGCGAGTTCTCCCGCAGCTGCGACGACCTCCATTCCACGTGCTGAGGAGGGCGCGTGGCCGGACGCCGCCATTTCAGACGGCGTGGCAAGGGCGTAGTCGGAGCCCGCCATTTAGGATGAGCCGCATGGTGCGCAAAGTGCGGGGGCCGCCGCCGAAGTCGGACGAAGCGGAGCCGATCGCACCCGATGACTCCCACAAGTTAAAGAATTCGTTGCAGCGACTGGAGCGCCTTCACTTGGAGATTTGAGGCAGCGTTCCGTTCGGTACACTGGACGGAGGATGAAGTACTGGTCGCTCTGCCGACTGTTCTTAACGACGACGCTCTGGCTATTTTCAGGTCCATCCCTCCGGAGAAGAAGTCCACGCTGCAGGGTGCGTATGCCGATATGGCAGGGGTATACAAGCCACCTTCCGACACGCGACGAAAGTTTATGCAATGTAGGCGAGGGAGTTCTGAAACACCTCTCGCATACCATAGTGCGCTGATGGCATTGGCTGCGGCCGCTTACCCTGATGTGAATCCAGAGGTCCTCGACTCACCTGTCATGGAACGCATGCTAGGCCGCCCGATGTCTTCACGCTCACGAAAGCCTGCAGCGATGGTCACAGATGGCGGCGTGAACGGGAGACCCCAGTCGGGACGGGGACCCGAAGGGAAGTCGTCATGATTCTCGTGGATGCCACAGTCGAGATCCCGCCAGGATCCCAAATGCTTGTGCCGTTGCGTTATCGTAGGGACATTGGAAGTGTCGATTCGACGGCTGGGGTCCTTCTGACCCCGTCAAACACAGCGACCCGGGGTCTCGCGCTCGTCGGCGCACAGACGATCCTTCGCTCCGAGCAGGCCCCGTTCTTGCAGGTGCTCAACGGGGGCCCAGATGCCGTTGTAGTTCCCACCATATCGGTGTTGGCTTATGCCACCACCGCGTTTTCGGACCGCAACAAGGTTGAACCGCGACATGTTGTGGGGGCGGCTCATCCTTGTGATATTGCGGATGACCGGTGGGCCGTCGCTTTGTGCGGGGAGAATTTGTTCTTGTCTTCCGAGCAACGGAACAAATTGCATTCACTTCTGTGCGAGTTTTTGATGTCTTCAGTAAGAGTGAATTTGATCTTGGTCGTACATCCCTGTTGTCTCACCGCATTGACACGGGTGAGGCCGGCCCTATTCGTCAAAACTCGTACCGGTTGAGCCCTGTTGAAAAGGAACATGTGCAATGGGCGGTCAACAACCTGCTGACCGCCGATATTATTTCCCCGTCGAATAGCCCTTGGGGAGCACCCGTCATGCTTGTCAAAAAGAAAGACGGTGGTCTCAGATTTTGTGTTAACTTCCGTAAGTTAAACAAAGTTTCGGTGGCCGACGCATATCCGCTCCTGCGCATGGACGACTCCATGGATGCTTTGTCCCGGGCGCGGTATTTTTCCACTCTCGATCTGTCTTTGGGGTTTTGGCAACTACCCCTTGACGACCCGTCCAAACCAAAAACCACGTTCCGCACACCCCAGGGACTCTTTCAGTTCAATTGCCTTCCGATGGGCTTGAATTCGGCACCGGCCAGCTTTCAGCGTTTGATGGAGCTCGTCTTGACCGGCCTGCAGTGGGACACTTGTCTCATTTAGACGATGTCATCGTATTTAGCCGCACTTTTGACGAACATCTCCGGCGTCTGCGTACTGTCTTCGATAGAATACGCTCTGCTAATTTGAAGTTTAAAGCGGCTAAATGTCACTTACTACAGAATTCGGTAACTTGGGTCACATTGTCAGCGCCGAGGGCATCGCCACGGATCCGGAGAAAATGGCCTGTGTTCGCAATTGGCCGACCGCCGCATGTGTGGGTGATGTGCGCAGTTTCGTCGGATTTGCGTCATATTACCGAAGGTTCGTGCCGCATTTTGCAATGGTCGCTAAACCCTTGCATGCGTTGACTGCTAAAAACCAGAGATTCAAATGGGGTAAGGAGGAAGAGGCTGCATTTAGCCCTCCGCGAACAGCTGTCTGACGCGCCCACGCTCGAGTATCCCGATTTCTCCCTGCCATTCATCCTTGACACCGACGCTAGTGACACGGGCATCGGCGCCGTCTTATCTCAAGTTAAAAACGGGGTTGAGGTGGTCGTGTACGGCAGCCATGTCCTTTCTCCTGTGAAACCTCGTTATTGTGTCACCCAAAGGGAACTTTTGGCCATTGTTTATTTCATTCAGCAATACAGGCCTTACCTCGATGGCAGACAATTTGTTGTCCATACTGATCATGCGGCCCTCCAATATTCCTTGAAGGTCGAACAGCCGGCTGGCCAACTTTCTCGTTGGCTTGAAATCTTGCAGGAGTTCTCGTTCCATGTGGTGTATCATAAGGGTACTCGACATTGCAACGCGGATGCTGTCGCGATTATCAGTCGCCTCGTTGTCCATGTTTGTCTGGGATGAGCCGTTGTGGGCCCTCTGTGTCGCAGACACGTACCATCATGTCTGTGATAGCCAGTTCGAGACCTGCTGGCACAATTGTGTCATTTGACAGTGTAATGCAGCTTCCGCGCTGTGTGGGTGCGCGAGCAGCTGCTGCATTACTCCTTAGGAACTTTGCAGCGTCATGCAGAGCACGCGCAGGCAGCTTCCGCCTCAAGTGAAGGTGGCCGATTGATTCTCCATGACGGCCTTTTGATGTCGAGGATTTTTCGCTGGCGGATTTTTGTTCCCATTGCCCTCCGTAATTACTTGGTTCGTACACTGCACGAGAAGTTGTTGCACCTCGACGTCCAAAAATCCTTGACATTGCAGCATGATTATTGGCCAGGGATGACAGCCGATGGGTCCAAGGATGTACGGAATGTGCGCGAAGGAAACCGCCGTAGCGGAAATGTCACCCGCCACTGCAATCTATTTCGGTTTCGCGTATTAACGAACTGGTGGCGCTCGATGTCCTTGGCCCTTTTCCGTTCACTCCTAGGGATATCAAATTCCTTTTGGTGTGAGTGGAATATTTTTATCGATGGCCTATGGCTTGGCCGCTTCCTGATCAGTCGGCGGCCTCCATTGCTGACGCATTTTTGAACATTTACGTAATGGACAAAGGTGCTCTCGAGCAGCTGCTTACGGACCAAGGTCGGAAATTTCTTCTCTAAGTTGTTACGTGAGGTCTGTGGCGCATTGGGCACTAAGAAAATCAGAACGTCGCCGCACCATCCACAGATGGATGGGATGGTCGAACGTCTGAACAGGACTTTGTCCGCCATGCTGTCAGACGGTGGATGCCAAACAAGCTGATTGGGATTTGCATGCTTGCCGCATACAGGATAGCCCCGCACGCTTCCACGAGATTTTCGCCATTTTTCCTTATGTATAGGAGGGAAAATGTGCCCCCTATAAAAGCCCAATTGGAATCGCCACTGGATAACGTTAAATCTAAACTGCGTTTATTACACAGGTATTGTGTTGAAATGTATCACAATGAACTGCAGAGTTTGATATAGATAGTAGGCTGACTGAGACATTTGTCCTAGTTTGGTCTAAAATGGAAAAGGTGGAAGCACTATTCGATTAAGATAACTACTTGTAATTTACTTATTTATCCAGGACAGCCACATTCAGGTAAATAACTCTTTTTCCAGGAGGGTCTTGGGACATTGGATTTGTCTTTTCAGGTGTTTAAAGACAATTAAGACAAAGTTTACAATACGCGTGGGCGCGAGCATCCAGAAAAAACTCACGCCTTGCTCAAGGGAGCAACACTTTATCACAATACAGATTAGTCCACATGCTGTACTGCCTTCTCCAGACCAGCCAGTGTATAGCACCTTCTCGATGTCCACGGGAAGGGAGTTTCACAACATGTGTGTGATCCACCAACCCTTGCCTCCACAATGCTGGATTAGACGCAATGTGCATATCCACCACCGCCCCGGTATGCAAAGGAGAAATACAATTCAAAACGGCCTTCCACTGTAAATTATATACACAGATTAATATTTATTTATATATAACGCCTTTTTCAATAGGACGGAATAAGTAATCTAAAAGCTATATATAACAATTATAGTGAAACAAACTATCAGAGAGAGTGAACGTATGATGATTACTTCTCATTAAAAACATTGTGCGTTTAAGCAAATTTGTGATCTTAAAATACACAGTAACTTTAAACACAGGAACAGCAACAGCTAAAGGCAATATGCAATAAGATGACAAGACCTGAACATCAAAGAAAGTCAGAGGTCGCGTGTAAAACTTAAGATAAATAGTCAAAGATTATGCATTATCTTCAAGTGTGAAAGCAGACTTGTGAATGAAATCTACGAAACCTGGAGACGGCGATTCACAACAGCGAATTGTTATAGCTTTGGGGCTCCCAAGCTGAATGCTCTGCCACCAGAATAATTCTCTGCCAGTGGCACACTTAGCAAACCTGCATTTGACTGGTATGTCCTTGTCTGTCTACACTTTCGTCTTATAGTCAATTTTGCACACAGGGATTTTATTAACATTAATTTATGTTTGCATAATATTTTATCATGTTATAAGTTATGTTGATCTGATTTCCATTTGTTTCATTGCTTTACTTTATATTTGTTTTGCGTTTGTCAGTTTGCTAAGCCAGGTGAATCACTCTTGCAAATGAGATTATCCTGGTCTCTTGCCTTCTCATCTGTTTAAACAAATAAACGCGACTTGGCTTAATGCTGTGACTTTATTGAGCGACTTTGTGCATATTGGGTCAATACATTACACAGGTAATATGGATCAAAGGCTATTTCGCGCTTTTTAAGTCAAAATAACTTTAAAGTGAACCCGGGGACAGCACAGGAAGCCTATGTAAGAACGCTAGTAAAGGAGGGATGTGGTCAGCGGTCTGCACTCTTGTTAGAACTCTGGCAGCAGAATTTTGCATGAGTTGTCACCGAGATGTTAATCCCAGAGAATACATATACAATGTAACAAAAGCGTAATAATCTTGGTTTTCTACAGTGCAATTTGCATAAGCCCTCAAAGTACTTTACATACAGCTTTAGTTGTGGAGAAAGCCTACAGTACAAACAGGCGAGTTTTAAGACGAGATTTAAAAAATGTAAAAGACTCAGATTTCCAAATTGACCGAGGAAGGGAATTCTACTATCACGGAGCCTGGCTGCAAATAGTTCGGTCTCCGATAGAGCAGTCTGGTCTTTGGGATGAGTTCAGACCAGAATCAGCAGATCGCGTATGAGTTTTTCAGCACCTGCCAGCGAAGGAATACATTGGCAGTACTGCATATCCTAAGTGGAAAAATTATGGAATTTAGCTACATTTTTGACGTGAGGCTCGAGTGACTGATGCCCACCCAGTTCTCATCTAGGTCCACGAATCATGAGGCAAACAACCTGAGAGGAATTCAGAAGGGTTCGTAGCAATTCACTCGTTCCAAGCTAACAACATAAACACCTGTTTCTTCCGAGTTTAATATTCAGCCATGTCATCCATAGTGCTGAGAAGAATGTTGTAAACCCCAATCATAATGATGGAAATTCCAGTTTTACCATGATAGTTTCTGGAATCAAAACCGGTATTTTCTTAAATATCCAATAGGATTAATATGAACAAATTCCATGTCTTTTGAAACGAAATGATGTATGAATTAAACATTTCTAGATTTAAAGCTTTCGTGACTGCAAGGATCCATACTCTTTGGTTCTATTCGGTAAAGTCACGTAGCGTGGCTGTGTTTCACTCCAGCGCTGTCCTCGACTACAACCTGGTCCCTTCACCTGATGAAGGCTGCTTGTGCTGTGGCCGAAACGTCGTGATTTTTGTTGTTTTATTTTTTTACCTACGTGACTTTACCGAATAGAACCAAAGAGTATGAATTAAACAATTAGTAATTAAGGTTCAGGGTGTGTGAAAAAGTAAGTGAACCCCTTAATTCATTAGGTGAATTAAGGGAATAATTAGAAACACGTGTACAAATAATTTAGTTTTCGATTTAAAGCTTTCGTGACTGCAGGGATTCATCATCTTGGTTCTTTCGGTAAAGTCACGTAGAAGGGAAATAATACAATAAAAATAAAACAAAATAAAAATTCTTACGTTTCGGCCACAACACAAGTAGCCTTCCTCAGGTGAAGAAACAGAATTGTCGGAAAAACAGCGTCGGAAAGACGGTGCTCATTGGAGCGCCGTCTTTCCGACAGTTGTTTCTTCACCTGAGGAAGGCTACTTGTGTTGTGGCCGAAACGTCGTGAGAATTTTGTTTTATTTTTATTATTTCCCTTCTACGTGACTTTACCGAAAGAACAAAGATGATGAATTTAAATAATGTTTAAATGGATCTTCAGGGGGTGAGTTTGGGAGGCTTCACCCTATATAAAGATCTTCACCATACAGGTGTGTGGAAACAAGTCATGGCACGAGCAAAATAAATATCTTGAGGATCTCAGAAAAATAGTTATTGATGCTTATCATTCTGGAATTAGTTACAAGACAATTTCTAAGGATTTGGGGCTCCACCAATGCACTGTGAGACAGATATTCTACAATTGGAGAAAGTTCAAGGCCACAGTCACGATACCCAGGAGCGGTCGTCCTACCAAAAAATCACAAAGCACCCCAAAGAAACATTCAAGGATCTGCAAGTTACTCTCGCCTTGGCAAATTGGAGTGTTCATGACTCAGCAATCAGAAGACTGAAAATGAAGGTTCATATACTTTTTCACACGTGGTTATTGAATGTAGAATCATTTGAGGATAAGTACATGGTGAAAGAGCATCATTGTTGTGTAATTTGTTTAATCAGATTATCTTTATTATGACTTGGATTAAAATCTAATAACATTTCAGGTTTCAAATATGTAATTTGTGAAAATCCTAAGGGGTTCACAAACTTTTTCTCAGCACTGTATCCTGTCAGCAAGACACGCAGTCAATGTATGATTGAGGTGTCACCAGACTTCTTGGCTAAGTATTTAGTTAGGCTAGGGTAAGAAGCCTTTTTTGTCCTAGTGCAGTAAATCAACAGCAATAATAAATTTGGGTGCAGTTTGGTGGCTTATTGAACATTACTCTCAGTAGCAAGATGCATTCAACTGTAATATCCTTGTATGTTTACATTTCCAAACAATAGTCACCCAACATGTTTAATGTTCATTTAACTTAATTGGCAATTATACTATCAGGCCAAAAAAATACATTTGTTTGTGCAACATTTTAAATACGAGTTAGTTTTGTTCTCCTTTCTATTTGCTTCATTGCCTGTATTGTTTTTCCTTGATCACATTGGTGACCCAGGTCAGTCTTGCAAATGAAATTCATCCTGGTCACTGGAATCCTCACCTAATTTTAACAAAATAAACTTGAGTTTGAAACTCAGGTGGGGAAGTGCTGTCCCCGACTATGTGAAGTAGAGGCCACTTGCAGGGATTTCGAAAGTAGCTATGTGATATACGTTCTACGTGCCCTTTTCTAATACTCAAGGGCTGGACTCTTAATAATGTCAACATGTAACGTGCACTTAAACACTCATTCCTCGAGAATGACTCAAGGTGCGAGGAGAAACCAGACAAGCAGGAAAGCCGCCACGTGGTGAGCCAACACTAACTATTGCCCAAGCTCTGTAGTTCTCTATACATTAAGGTGTTATCAGCCAAATTAATAAGAGCTTACACATGCACGTTGCACATCCGCGAGTACCAAATGGATTTCTCTCGTGAAAGATGTCGATAGCACAATCCAGATAAAATATGGGCAAATATATTTTTAAAAAAAGAGCCGATATACGCAGTCTGTTCGAGTTTACTTTTAATTTCAAGCAATGTGTAGAATAACACGACACGCGTGATGGTACGAGCCGCTCGTCAAGGAAGCCACGCAGCGCGGTTTGGGGGCGAGCAGACAAGGACCACAAATAAGCCTGGTGGATGACGGCCGTCTCAGCCCTGTGGCACCAACAAGCACACGCCCTGCTTATCACATAACTGGCAGGTGGTTGGGTCACAATACCACCATGGACTTCTTGTTCACCAACCTCCTAAGTTAGATGTTAAGTTCATGTTGGGATGGTGTTGGTGGTGATGTTGATTTGACATTGGTGCTGGGTTAATGTTGTGCTACTACTTAGTGATGCAGGATGTATGTTGAGTTGATGTGTAGCTGATGTTGAGTTGATGTCGAGTCTCGTGCTGGGGGTGCTCCAGGGGGTCGGCTGCTGCGTTTAGTAGATCGGGTGCGCAGGCTCCAGCACCTCCTTAAACTTTTTCTTCTCTGTAGCAAAAAGAACCACGGCACAGCTTGGTCATTTTGCCCACTCAGCCTGATAAGCGTGCGCGCGGGTTCATTTGTGCGAGTTTGTTTGCGCGTGCTTGCTTACGTATGTGCGTGTGGTGACGCAGTGATTAGTGCACTGCGCTGCGAACCCAGTGACCCGAGGTCAATTCCCGCTCATGATAATTTGAACCAGTCCTGGCCATCACGGAGGTTGACTCAGGCTAAACTGAGTACCTGGAGGGATGCGTAAACATCGCCACTGGGGAGGCAAAGGCAGCTGGGTGTGGTGCTGACAACCAGCGTATGTAATGGCCCACTTTTTAGAATAAACCCAATTCATTCGTCAATCCATAAGAGGTTTTTTTGGGTTAGATCGTTTAAATTAATATCCTTTGGTGTTCTTTTAGTCTCATGCTGATCATACTGCCAAACAGCTGTCGACTGTGGCAGAACACGTGTGCCAACAAGTGCAGTCAGTTGGTTTTTGATAATGTTGAGGTTTGTGCAAAAATTTGTTACAAGACTTATAAGAGAATCTTTGAAATTAAGAGGAAAAACAAATAATTGTAACCGTTCAGATAGCGACAGGCTTAGTGCAGATTGGAAGCGTATTATCAATTAATACACCATTTAACTGTATGCATACATAATGTGCATGCATAGTATGTGCATTGCGCATGCACGTAATGTATGCACATTATATATGTTGATTGATTGCGAATAACCCAATCGGTAATAGATTTCCATTTTAATTTATATGAATACAGGCAGTCTTTGGGTTATGGAAGACCCTTCTTACGGAAATCCGACTTTACAGAAATGCTCCCATGAATCATGTAAAAAATAAATAAATACTGTATGCGTAAATGTTTGCATTAGTTACGTTAGCGCAAATAGTGAAGCACGGTGAGGTTGTGGATGAATACAGCGGAGCGTGGCGTAAGGTGCTGGGGCCACATTTAGCACAGTTTCTGTTCAATTAGTTTAATTATGGGTAGTGTTAGGGTAGATATTCGATTAAATCAAAGACTCATAGGAAGTACGGGATTTTGTCTTGATTTTGGGGGAAAATTGTTCAGTTTCCGACATATGGAAAAATCGGGTTACGGATATTTCTTGGGAACCTAACCCTTCCGTAACCCGGGAACTGCCTGTACATTAAACCGCCCACCCCCTCTCGTCTTCGCACCCAATTGGCTCACAAGTGACGACATAACATTTATTCCTCTATTTCAGACCAAAACTGGAGGATTTCTCCACAAGCTGCCGCCTGATCAGGCTGGTTGTAATTACCGGCGAAACGTCGTACTCGAATTGGAAATGTTGTGGGTTTACTCTCCAACACACCGGTGTGCTGAACTAGTAACAAAATAGCGTGTTTTGTTTACGTGACAAGCATTACTAATTGGCTGTGTCGGGTGGTGGCGGGTTTAACGATGTATTTATATTTACGTGATCTAACCCAAAACATCTATGGAAAATATTGGTTGCTAAAGCCTATGTGTTAAACTGACATTCGTCAATACCACTGCACACAGTGTACTGAAGTGCCACCTATTGTATATATTTTGTTCACTTAAGGCCACTGTTATTAACGAACGTGTTGAGTGAGAATAGGTTTTCCCCTTTTTTCTGGCAACAAAACAGGTGTTAAGATGTTAAAACACCAAACTGAAACCTTTTACAAGGAATCATGTCTGCATTAACCACAACACTTGTGGTCAGAATGCAAACAAAAAACATTCTCTGATAATATATGCATTGTCTTTGAAACTGATTGGTCCACACCAGAGACAGCTTTCTTTTGAGCCTAGTCTCAAACAGTGTTAGACGAGAGGACGACAAAAGGCCAGAAAAAAAGTAGAAAACCTATTCTCATATTTTGGTACTGGCAAAGGAGGTCCCATGATGAACGTATTGAGTGTTTTTATTATCTGTGCCACTGTCAAAGCAGTAGCAAGCAGCAGAATGATGTTCACTGGATGTTTAACATCCACTGCAATTCAGACGACATGTCATTTTATGGTTCGTACACCTGCAGCCATATGATGTCAACGTGTAATGCGCTGCTGCACAGTATTCACGCACTCTCGATGAGAGAAAACAATTCAAGCGGCGCGAGGAGGAACCACAGAACCAGCGATCACATGGTGTCAACGATCTGTAATCTACTACATATTCGGGTATTATTGGCCAATTAACGAGTGTTTACATGTGCGAGGAAACCGAAGTAACACCCTATCCAATAGGGACACAACCGATGGACCCCAAATCTTTGCTGTATAGCATTCTCATGGGAAAGCACGGGAATAGCACCACCTGGACGCCCACGAGAAGGGCGTTTTACGACATTGGTATGATCCACCATCCTCGCCTCTACAGTGATGGATTACAGGCCACCGCCTGCCAGGCTAAAGGAGTTAATGGCTAAAGAGGTTCATGGGAAAGGACTTTCCATGTTAGATATGGGTCTTAGTTCGACGCTGAGCTACATTATACAAAACACGAAATTATTATCATGGAAGTTTTACGATCCAGCAACCATTTCGGCTGCCTCAACAGCGCTGAATCACAGGCAGCAGCTGCGTGGAACTGCAAACCTCGCCAACGGTTCGGCCGCCCCTGGGCTCGTGCGCGTGTCTCACCCTCCGGCTTGAAGTCTTGTGGGTGCTGCGCCACGTACAGAGCCACGTCGCGGTTGGCCCTGGCCTGCATGTAGTTTGCGCGCTTCTGCAGGTAGTAGCCGGCCACCCAGCACGCGGTGAACATGAACGCCTGCCGATGAAGGCCTGCCGCGCCACATAATTGACATCATCCATTGCTGGATGAAGGCCTCCTACGGCCGTTAACCATCTTTCTCTCTCACACGCAATGCTGGCGATGTTAACTATAGATCTGTAGCTCTTGGACACGCACTGTCATCGGGGACGTCAGCAAGGACACGTTCTCTGCGTTGGATGCCACTCCTTCGTTAGTCTTGACCAACGTACGTCATTCCTTCTAGCAGTAACACGTCCTGCCCAGGCCCACTCACTTTGCTTGACAATATTGCGTCTTTAATTGCCCATACTGTATTCCCCAATACTATACATGTTTTAGCGTCCTGTCTCTTGATGCACAGTAATTTCAAAAATGCAGATCGCTATGCTTCTTAGCTTACTTTTCAACTTGTATCCCATTCGCTTTGTTAATGTTCATGCAGATCCATGTCACAGCAGGCGATTTGTACCGATTGCAAACGTTCTGCTTGAGGCATTGTGTCAGTCACGGCTTTTTTTTTCTCCACCCCCGCCAATGTAAAATTAAGAAATCGGCATATTGGCATCACCAGACGAAGAAATTTCCATTTGGAGGTTTTAGACAACAAAGCACCACCATGTACACCTTGAGCATGGCCTCGAAATGTCACTGATCGATGCTTCTCTCTCTACACTGGACGAACACCTACTACATGCCCTACAAGGAGTGTTTATCACATGTCCGTCACCCACAAGAGTTTACAACATGGCTACGTGAAAACGCAGCATTAAGAATGTATTCGTGCAGCTTGGTGAATGGACCGAGACTATCAACTTGGGGGCCATCCATTTAGTACGTACGCATGGAGGGGGGGTTAACCCAAATGCGCACGCTTTCGTATGGGGGGTCTACTGACAATGTACATACGCATATGAAACGGGGGAGGGGGTGGTGTGATGCCTCGATAATAATTTGTCTACATTGGCCTCCAAATGAGCCACAGTTCAGTTTCTTCTGCTGTCAGACAAGTACTACTGGGAGAAGTAGGACTGTGGGAGAGGTGTCACTTGTATGCCACCGTACCCCTGACTGTTAGCTATAATGCAGCTCAGCAGTGAGTCGGACACAGTCTGGCGGCCTGCCTGACTGTCACTGGCTCAAGATTTTAGCTGCCGCAGTGCTCTGTTCGTGCTGCTGCTGCTGCTCGGACTTCAGTACTAACACTGGTCTGTACATCGGTCTACTGTTACATGAGATTTTCAGCTGACGCACTTTATATAGAGACTATTTCAACGAGTTTTTGTGTTTTAAGATCCTAACAGACGTGTTTTTGAATAACCAGTCAGGATGGATAACACGGTCAAGTATGAATCTTGACTTAATGTGAGAAATTAGCATGTTAATGTGAGAGATTAGCATGTTAATGGCAGATCGCAGAGCAGCAACGTTGAGCTCGGCGAGCGAGGTGGCTGTTAGTGTGGGAAATTTAACCTGTTAATGTAAAATCAGAGAGCCGAAAATAATAACTAACATCGGAAGGTGGTAGGATGGGAACATCACAGCCAGTTATGACTTAAAACTGGTTGATAACTTCATTCCAATGACTGCTCAGTTTATACCCATCTCTAAGACGAAGGTACTTTGTAAACCCACTGGCTATCAACAAAGATTCGTTCACGAAGCCATCCACATATAGACGCAACTTCAATCGAGGGCATGCTAATCTCTCACATTAACATAGCCACCTCAGTGGCCTCGTCGTGCTCGCCCTGCAATCTCACATTAACATCACCAGCCCTGCCCACTTCGTGTATGACCCTTGGGCTACACCCATTTTAAACCTTAAAACAGTCTGCCTCGGCAGCTTTCCCCCTTTTTTCACCCTGATGACGTACGCTTGTGTTGCAATCGAAACGTCGTAGTTTTTAAAAGTGTTTTTTTTCTGTGTTATTTTCTTTGAACCGATCTACGTGACTTTACCGAAAGACTCAAAGAATACGGTCAAGTATAACCGTACAAAGCTGTGTAAAGCTCGGCCTCAAGCTAGTAAACAGGAAAAAATAAACGAATCGGTTGAGAAAATAAAGCGGGATGAAATTCCTATACGCGTAACCTGTTCGACTGGGTTCAGTCGGCGTTTGAACCGAGCGGACACTAGACAAACTTTTTTAAAGGTACGCAACTTAATTATTTAATGCAGCCGGTGGTGGACTATCTGTTCAGAGGGGGGGGGGAGGGGTCAGGTTTTGACAGATTTTTGCGTAAGTACTAAATGGATGGCCCCTTGCCAAACACGAGAAGCTGGTTTAACCACGCGCGGCTGAAGGCCAAATATTCAACCTCGACTCTTGACTAAGCAGTGCCGTACTTCATATTCTTAGTTTATTCGTTAAAGTCACGTTGAAGAGAAACAACAAAAATTTTGTTATTTTGTTGTTTCTTTTCAACGTGACTTTACCGAAAAAACTAAGAATATGAATTACTGCAGTCACGAAAGCTTTAAATCAAAAATTCAGTGCCGTACTCTTTGGTTCTATTGGGTAAAGTCAAGCACCTACGTGACTTTATCCAATAGAACCAAAGAGTATGGATCCTTGCAGTCACGAACGCTTTAAATCTAGAATTAAGCAGTGCCGGCCCAAGTGGTCTCAGGCCTGAACCACCCAGCCACCTGAACCTGGACTTGAACAGGGCATTGAGGCAGCGAGGATGGCTCGGGTTAGAGAGTCCCACACAGCCCTCTCTCCATCAAGCACTTGCAAAATCAGTGGCTAGTTAGCTAATGGCTACGCAGGAATCTAGTCTCACCACATTCACGAGTGAATTGGTGAAAATGTTAGCAGCAAGTTCACCCGAGCTCCATGCGGGCCGGTGCTGGGCCGCGTTGGCCGCCAGCGCTGAGGCCCATCCCGTGAGGCCCAGCACCAGGCTGCTCACGTTCAGCAGCGACGGCGGCTGCAGCGACTTCGCCTCGTCCGGTATCACGATCATCGCGGTATGGCGGAGGTGGCGGTGATGTTAGTGTATCGTGATGATAGTGTATGGTGGAGGTGACAATGATGTTGATGTTTCTCGCCGGGTACGCGCTCAGAGGCCACCCTGCAAGTCTCCTCAATCTGGGAAGGTCAATTTCGATTCCGAGCGTCTCACTTACGGTCACCGCGTAACGGGAATCGATTCCTTGTCAAGCTCGGCCTCACTGTCCCGATCTTACCGGACATGACGATGGTTTAGTCTAGAATCGTGATTAAAATAAATAGAATCGATCATAGATTCGTATTGTTTATTTGCACCTGTTCGCAATGTCTAACTTATGACATCGCTACTACCAGTACAGTGTACTCTGCGCATTCTGTTCCGTGCCGTGCCGCCCAAGTGAATACAATTTGACGAAGCGACGCGCGCGCGTGCGAATCGTGAGCATTGAAATCGATGCACACGAATCGACATCGCACGTCGCCGGCTCCCTGCCTGTCGCTTGACGTCACGGGGGCCTAGCTTGGAGCGGCGCGGGCCTCGGCTAAAGTTTCTCTGGGAAAACCACTCAAGTGATCCTAATAATAATAACTACGATCATTATTCTCAACAGATGTTATAACAGTCGTTAGAGACACATCGGTTACACAGCAGCCATGCCGAAGAAGAAGACGGGAGCGCGGAAGAAACTGGAGAGCCGCAAGCAGCGGCAGAAGGCGCAAGAACTTGACAAGGGCCGCGTGGACGTGGCGAGGCACCCTTGCAACGCGCCCATGGTAAGTCACCCACCCCATAGTCACCACCCCCTAGTCACCCACTCCCTAGTCACCCACCCCATAGTCACCCACCCCCTCGTCACCCAGCTCCCTAGTCACCCACTCCCTAGTCACCCACCCCATAGTCACCCACCCCATAGTCACCACCCCATAGTCACCACCCCCTAGTCACCCACTCCCTAGTCACCACCCCCTAGTCACCCACTCCCTAGTCACCACCCCCTAGTCACCCACTCCCTAGTCACCCACCCCATAGTCACCCAGCTCCCTAGTCACCCACCCCCATCGTCACCCACCGCTTAGTCACCCACCCCATAGTCACCACCCCCTAGTCACCCACTCCCTAGTCACCCACCCCCTAGTCACCCACCCCATAGTCACCCACCCCCTAGTCACCCACCCCCTAGTCACCCACCCCCTAGTCACCACCCCCTAGTCACCCACTCCCTAGTCACCCACCCCTTAGTCACCCACTCCCTAGTCACCCACTCCCTAGTCACCCACCCCATAGTCACCCACCCCCTAGTCACCCAGCTCCCTAGTCACCCACCCCCTAGTCACCCACCCCATAGTCACCCACCCCCTAGTCACCCACCCCCTAGTCACCCAGCTCCATCGTCACCCAGCTCCATCGTCACCCACCCCCTAGTCACCCAGCTCCATCGTCACCCACCCCCTAGTCACCCACCCCCTAGTCACCCATCCCATAGTCACCCACCCCCATCGTCACCCACCGCTTAGTCACCCACCCCCTAGTCACCCACCCCCTAGTCACCCACTCCCTAGTCACCCACCCCCTAGTCACCCACCCCATAGTCACCCACCCCCTATGCACCCACCCCAAAGTCACCCACCCCACAGTCGCCCATCCCGTTGTCATCCACCCCCTTGTCACCCATCTAAACACCCACCTAGTCACCCACCCCCTAGTAACTCTCCCAGCCACCGACCTAGTCACCCACCCAGTCATCCATCTAATTACTCTCCCAGTCATTCACATAGTCATCCACCTAGTCACCACCCCCCAGTTACCCATTTAGTCACCACCCTCCAGTCACCCACCTAGTCGCCTATTTTGTCACCAACCTAGTCACCCTAGTCACTACCTAGTCACCTATCTCGTCATCCACTCAGTTACCTTGTCACCCACTCATCCATCCACCTAGTCACCCACTTATTCGCCCACCCCATAGCCGTCACCCACCCAGTCGCCCACCCAGTCACCCACCTAGTCACCCACCCAGTGACCCACCCAGTCATTCACTGAGTCACTCACTTTTCTACTCACTCGCACACTCGTTCATGAACGAATACCCTCACCCGCACCATGGTGATGCATTCACTCACTTTGTGACTATATCAGGAGTGGTTTGTAAAGGACCTCAAGCCACACGGGGTCGATTCTGAGGCTTGTAGAGGAGGAGGTGCTTGGGGGTGAGGTGTAATCTTTGCAACAAGCGCCCGGGTCTGGAATAAGCAAGGAAGTGATCGCGACCTCCTGGTTGCATTGACCACGGTGACCTCCAGACTGACTAACATAACATTTATTTTCTCCTGCAGGAATGCGACAAGTGCCAAAGGTAGGATTCAGACGCACGGCCACAAACACTCAAGAGTTGTGTCAATGTCAACATGTCAATTACACGGCTGGGTGAGGATAGACAGCATTGATGTGGGAGCAAAGAAAGTGCAGTATAACAATTATTGTGGTGGTCAGGGTACACGCTGAATGCTTTTGACGGCACTCGCATCCGCAGCGACCTGTGTAGAAGGATATGTTGTACCTCACTGCTATGCTCCAACATCTATGCTCCGTACCTGCCAACCCAGCGTGAGGAATGGTCAAATGGTCCGCATGGTATTGGGAGGCCTTCATCTATCAGTGAGTTGAAAAAGGGTTGTACATGTGCACGATCTACACACACCACTCAACAGGTCTGCACACACCACTCACACCTCACCTATATACCGCATAATAAAGGTGTTGTGGGTTAGATTGCGTACATATCAATGTGACGTTAACCGGCCACCACCCGACAACCAATTAGGAAGGTTTGTCACGTAAACAAAACCTGCCAATTAGTTACTACTTCAGCACACCCGTGTGTTGGAGAGTAAACCCACAACATTTACAATTTGAGTACGACGTTTCGCTGGTGGTTACAACTAGCTTCATCATCGTTGCCCATCGCATCGCGCCGTACATCACACACGTACCCTGGTAATCAGGGAAGGGTATAACAATGCGTGAATCAAAATCCATATTAAGCAATGCGATGAATACATCCATAGAATCGTGCATGAGAATCTGTTTTAGTCCAATAGGACAAACACGCGTGCATTATTGCAGCGGCTCATGTCTCGTCATTGAGTTGTGAGGGGGCGGTAGTCGTGCTGTTATAAGGGTTATGTTCGATTTACTCTCCCGAAGGAAACGCCCACGTTGCTTAAGATTCATGTTGCTTTCATAACGAAATGAAACGGCAACATTCAAGTGATTTTGTCCACTCGTCCCTTCCTCCTAACGCAGCTGCGGTGGTGAGACTTGTGTTGCACGTTACCCGTGACTACGCATGTTGCCTGAGTGTCGCTCTGCTTTCCCTCGAAGGCGACAGAAGAACAGAGCCTTCTGCTACTTCTGCAGCTCGGTGCAGAAGCTGCCCATGTGCGGCCAGTGTGGTAGGTGACTCACCGCCACTCCGCTACACCTAAGCTTTATATTGCTGCAACGACATAATCTCCCCAATGTCAGTTGTCACGCTGTCAGAGAACTAAAACGATTCAACTATTTTTTTTATTTTACCAGGTAAGGCCCACTGAGCTATGTAGCTCTTTTTAAAACGCGACCTGGCTGCAAAAATGATAGCTCAACGAAGTGGCTTTTCGCGTGGAAATGTATAACATTGTCTCTGTGTCGCTCAGGAAAGACCAAGTGCATGCAGAAGAGCTCGGACTGTGTAGTGCGGCACCCTGGCGTGTTCAGCACGGGCCTCGCCATGGTGGTGAGTGCCTGGCCCGGGTTCTCGCAGACTCACAACACCGAGCGCTGCGACGTGGGTGTGTATCTGTGTGTGTATAAATGCCTGTGTGTATAATGTGAATGTGGAGAGCAGTGGTGAAATATTTAGCGTACTGCGCCAAGAACCCTGTGACCCGAGTTTTAATATCTTAACTGGCACTGGACTTCTCCTAGGTCGACTCAGCCTCAAATTAGTACTTGGTGCAATGTGTAAACATCACCACTTTGGAGACAAAGGCGGCCGGACGTGGTGCTAGCCACCAACCTTCTCATGTGCTATGCCGGCCTTCATAGATGTTCGCGAAAAGCACTTTCCTCAACAGTCCATTAAGGCTATACGGGGGATCTTTGTATTTGTAACTGCATGCCTGGGTATATTGTATCATGGAACACTCCACCCCTCAACTCCTCATGAGTGATGGGGCAGTTTTGGAGAGCGTGCAAAGATTACATACTTGGGCAATGTGCTTATGAGCAGCTCGGGTTTGGCAGCAGAGCACTCCGAATCAGTTGGGCAGCATTATCTTCATCAGTTGCGTAATGCTCTGTGAAAGCTACCTGGCGTGCCAATCCACACGAAGCTTCAGGTGTTCTTGGCCAAAGTTATGCCCTGACCTCCCTTCTGTATACTTGCGAAACATGAACTCCTCTAATGGAACATCTGCGCCAGTTATAAACATGCGTACAATCCATTTTTGGTTTAACCAGGCTGTAGCTCATAAATCCTTGAAAGACACGGACACAGTTCCGTTGGTGAGCTCCTCCAACAGTCAAGGCTACTTGGCTGGGTCATGTATCCTGCATGCCCAGTTACGGCATGCCCAAACAGTTTCTGTTTGACCGGGTTCATGGGGCTAAACTGGCGGGATACGAGCCAAAGAGGAGATGGCCTGGTGCAGTACAGGAGGATATGGAGTTGAGTGGACTCACCATAGATTGGTAACAGCGGTGTCAAAATCGGCCTCTATGGAGGAGGCTCATGAAAGATGCTAATGGGCAGTTGGAGGCAGTCGCCCTTCCAACAACAGCGGAGGGCAGACGAACAACACAACAACAAGTGGTGCACTGGGCGGATAAAACGCAGCGAGTTGGCAGTGAGGATAACTGGTGGTGCCTCTGCCAGTCAACCCATGTCACCTATGGTCAGTCCCGTGACCCCCTGCCAGCGAGCCTTTGACATTTCACGTGGGCTCAGTGTACCTAGCCTGGCACAAGCGTCGTGGTGACGTCACCGCCACTTAGTGGCGAATGGCGGTTGTTGTTGTTGTTGTAATGCGTGTGCCCCCACTTCTGCATGCAGGGTGCCGTGTGCGACTTCTGCGAAGCGTGGATTTGCCACGGGAGGAAGTGCTTGAGCGTCCACTCGTGCCCGTGTCCTCTGGCTGATGCCGAGTGTGTGGAGTGCGAACGTGGCCTCTGGGACCACGGTGAAACTCGCCCACGCGCACATGCGCACACGCGCATATACGTACATAACAACAATAACAGCCACCATTCACTACTAAGTGGTGGTGGCATTACCACAGCACATGTACCAGGCTAGGTGCACTTAGAGGTTACGAGAAGTGTCGAAGTCTCTTCCTGCTGACACGAGGTCACGGTACAGACCCAGGTGTCATGCGTTGACTGACCGACTGACAAATACAGCACCTTTACTCCTTACTGCCACCTTGCCGCATTTTAGTTGCCCCGGCACTCCGCTCATTGTGAGCATCACTCTTTCGGCCTCTTCACATGTTCGTGCACTGTATGCACACACACATACACTCACGTGTAGCCTACAATGCACTTTTAGCAGACATCTATTAACCCGGGGCCCAGCACAGTAGATGTTAGCATGGCCAACACCATTCTGGCTACCTTTGTCTCCCCAGTGCCAATGTTTATACACTGCACCAGGTACTGATTTCAGGCCGAGTCGACCTTGGGGTAGGCCCTTAGACATACACGTACAGAGCTAACCTGGATGTTTGTCATTATCTAGGGATCCTGCTATAGCCTTGTCTACCATTCTGTCTCAATTGATTGTTTAAAGCCCCCATCGCCACCTACTGGCAGACTCATTCCCGCTGGCAAGTTGGTGCTGAAGTAACTAGTGCTGCACGTATGTATGTTGAACTTCTTTCGCACCGTACGTAGCCAACAGTGCTAATAGGAGGTGCGGGGGAAGGACAACAAACTAAATACAAAAAGCGTCTCTCAAGGAACGAGTTTTCAATCTAGATTTTAAAGTGCATAGCTCCAGTGGCTTCCTAATATCAAAAGGAAGAGGGGTGGCCGCTATCAGGGGGTCCCATAGGCTAAAGAAAAACTGTGCTCTAAAATGTTCCATTACTTTGTGCAAGTGTTGCTTTGGATGTTGTGGTTATCAGAATCTGTATTTAGACTGGAGGAATCCGATGAGCTATGAAGCTCTTTTTCACATGTCCAGGAGGGGCAGGTCAGCAAGTTATAACAATAAATATAAAAACTATAGAAGTGCAAAATATATAAATTCCTGGCAATTTTTTAATACGAAATGCAAGCTTGGGCAAGGCAGTGAAACAACAACAAAACAGTCTGAGACCACAACAAGACAACACAGTCCCGAAATAAAATTGCACATTAAATTTGAACTATCGATACTGCACGGGTAAGAAGCCAGTGAGTAAGCGTTCGTCTTGTCTCTCCCCCTGTGTTATACAGGAGGCCGCATTTTCCGCTGCTCATTCTGCAGCAACTTCCTTTGCGAGGACGATCAGTTTGAACACCAAGCAAGCTGCCAGGTGCTGGAGGCCGAGACCTACAAATGTGAGGCTGTTAAGCAATAATCACAATGATGATGAAGACTATGATTATAGTGGCGTCACTCATGCACATCGCATCTCAAAATACTTAAGAATTTGTAACGAACGGTTTTTACAGAGAGGCACGGAAAACCACAGATGAGCGCTTGCGAAGGCAGCCGTCAACTGGCGCCACCAATTGCACAAGCTCTGTGGTCCTATATTGGGATGTTGAGCAACTGTTAATGATTGTTTATACATGTGTGGTGGCCTCACGGGGGCCACCACGGTGCAGGGAGGGACAGTGCCGTGTGTGGGGTGGTACTGTAGGGGTGGAGGACGGGTGTCGCCGTGAAGGGGGTCGCACCAGGACGTGACCGCGAGGTGAACCCAGGGGGGACACGTGACCGGACGAGAGGGGGCAGGGGGGCCCCAGTCGGTAGTGAGAGGATCACGTGATGGGGATCCAGAGTCCCCACGAGGGTTCTGGAAGGGAGGCATGGCCAGGGGCGGAGCCAGCCAGGCCACGGGAGATATAAGCGAGGTCCCGGGATGGATCGGAGTTCAGCCCTGGGAATGAAGTCGCCGTCCTCGATTCACGGTCCTCGGTCTCCATGTGTGGACCAGGCAGCTCCTTGGCTGTCTGGGTCCAGTTATAGAATAGCACGCGGGTATTAGTGTAGTTAGCCGTGGTGGTCACCACCCTATGTTATTATCCTGTTAAGTGTTGCCTCCAAGTACAAGTCTGTATTTAATTAGCGCACTACACGTGTTAAAAAAGCGAGAGTACCCGGAGAAAACCCACGTGTGTGAAGGGGGTAACAGTACTGTACAGATTTAATCCACTTGCTGTACTGCCACCGTACCCTGGCAAGCCAGGAGATGGTAATCTCGATGCCCACAGGTAGAGAGGGAGTTTCACGAATGTGTTTGATCCACCAATTCTCGTCTCCGCCCTGCTGGACTACAGGCGTGCATAGCCACTAGTTTAACCACTTATATTCTTTTTTGGGTGAACTTTTTTAGGAAAATTAAAATTGCTTTTCCAAAGCTCAGATTACAAGCATGCAAGGCACCACTTAAGTCTCCACTCAGCGCATAACCACCACATGCCAGGCAGTTAGTTCAGTTCGATCCTGTGCTGCACAGTAATCACAGTAGCATTGGAGTGTGTGCTCCAGCACTGTCCTCTGAATTTAATGGCAGATGCATAATACTTGATTTAAAAAATAATTGTTTAAAACTCAGATCTATATGACGGAGGCCAAATCACGACGATACACTCCGCTGCTGACACAATCATCTGGCTGGACCACCTCAATGTAAATTGCAGTTCTTGCTCTACATCACCATCTGCCATACGGAGAAGTTCCCCGTGTTTATATTTATGTTATCGTGCTCATTGTATTAATTGCTAACAAGTCCCTGTACATTGCCCAGGTGTATCCTGCAATCGCCTCGGCCAGCACTCCTGCCTGAGATGCAAGGTATGATCACGATCGGCAGCCTTGTTTATCCACTGCGTTTTTATGTTTGTTTGTGGTGTGTATGTGCTTGTGCTGATGTTGTTGTTAAAGACTCAAGAACGTAAGAACACGTGGTGGCATAGAGGTTCGCCTACTGCGCCATGGGCACAACCACTTGAGATTTAATTTCTAGCCACAAATATCAGTGGCAAGTGATATCAGAACCGGCCCTGTGTCTTCCCTAGTAGCTGGTGTGAATGAGAACTCGGGAAACAGGTGGCTAAGCATGGTAGTAGGCATCACTCCATGGTGTTCCATACCAGCCTTAAAAGGTGCTCGCTAACAGCACTTGCTTCGACAGTTTTGATGGCTGTGCGGGGGATCTTTGTCTTGTCTTCGTGTGTGCTGGATTCAATGAATGTGTGAATATGTACATCTATAAGTGTATGTACATATGTTTTTGTCATGTGCATAATTTATTCGTGTGTTGTGCAGGCGTGCTACTGTGCGGATCACGTGCGGAGTAAAGTGTTCAAGCAAGAGAAGAACCACAATCCGCCCTGCCCCAAGTGTGGCCACGAGACCCAGCAGACAAAGGACCTCAGCATGTCCAGTATGTTTTTTGTGGACGACCCGCACACCATTTATCAAACTTGAACTGCGAGGCTGGCACACGATGGCATACTATTCTTAAAATTACATCACGGGGTTCTCCAACGCCTACTGGGAAGTAAATCGCACGTTATATTTTATGGTTTATATGTCCGTAGTATTAACCAGGATGGCCTGCCAGACCTGGAGAAAGTGGCAAACGCACTCCAGCTTAACCCCACCTGGGGACCCGGAGACTCACGTGCAGATTTGATTGCCCATCATCTCTGCACAGCAGTGGCTTTACATGCGGACGCTACGTCAGTCCACAACATGATGTGTTCGGTGATGTTCAGCGGTGGGCGGACCTCCGGTTGACACCTCCGTGTCGCCCCATCCTCCCTTGTTGTGTACCGCCTCACCCCCTCCCCAAAGCGCGGAGCGTGAAGTTTGGCCGCCAGTCGGGGGTGGGCGACGATGGCGGGG
The DNA here is from genome assembly GCF_048934315.1 of Petromyzon marinus. Taxonomy (NCBI): domain Eukaryota; kingdom Metazoa; phylum Chordata; class Hyperoartia; order Petromyzontiformes; family Petromyzontidae; genus Petromyzon; species Petromyzon marinus. Next base: position 119,369 of record NC_133724.1, read on the forward strand.
AGGACGACGACAGCTACGGCGGCTACGGCGGCTACGGTGGCTATGGGGCCACTGGTGCCTCTGGCTGGGGAGGCTGGGGCGGCGCCACCTCCTCCCGCTCCCCTGACGACGACGACGATGATGAAGATGACGACGACGACGATGACGACGAAGAGGAGGAGGAGGAAGAGGAAGAGGAGGGCAAAGCCGGTGACGGCAAGGTGGCCGACAAGGTGAAGGAGGCGATGCCCGCGGGAGGAGAGGAGGTGGAGAGTCCATTCGGAGCAATGAACCTGGGCCGCACATACGCCAGCGGCTATGCCCACTACGAGGAGGAGCAGCCCGAGTAGCAGTGATGACCGCCGCACCTGGGCTCTATTACAGTTGTAATTGTGTCGTTAATCGAATTGAACTGCAATCGCAGTGGCATTGCGGTCGTAATTTTAGCTCACATTGCCACTGTCATTGTAATGATAATTGACCCCTAGGTCTGATTGTGGTGGCGGTCGAGGTGGTGTTGGTGAAGGGGCTCGAGGTCATTCTACACGTAGCAATGTTTACAATGCGAGTCTTGCCCTCCAAGTGTGTGTGTGTGAGCGTGTCCTTGCTTGAATTCAGTGATTCTCCCATCACCAAATGGGAACCAGGCTACCCTGACCTAGGAATGGCACCAGGAACTGTGTTCTAGAGCCAGGTCCACATCTGAACGATCAGTTCTGGAACATGGTCACATCACGGAAATTAGGTCATCCTCACAGCAGCGGCTTTTGGCTAACCATCGAACAAAGGTGGTCACTGCATCACGCGCTTTCAGATGCGCTTCTGCGGCTATCTGGAACACTTCCAATTATAGGAAGCCACTGGAGCTATGCACTTTTAAATCTAAATTGAAAACTAATTTCTATAGAACTGCTTTTTGTGTTTAGTATCTTGTCCTTCCCCTGCACCTCCAATTAGCACAGTTAGCTACATATCGTCCGAAATAAATTCTACAACTAAATGTGGATGTCTATTTTGTTTAAAATTCTGAATGCTTTATTTTGATTTTCCTGCGCAATATTCAAGAGCGATCCTATTGCGCAAGTGTGCACCCAGCTTGAGACCCGCATCTCCACGTCTGGTGAATGGTGGGGCTCCCCTTGGCCTCAGCCCTTCTCCCTGTGCTCTACCCGGTCGTTTAATGGTGGTCAGGGAAACGTTTGTTAAAAAAACAAAGATTCTCACACGCTAATGTAGCTACAGACGAGGTCAGACCAAGATGCATTCAAATTATTTTCTGTTATTTTTTCCACCGTATATCTGAAACCTGTTAAAAGATTTATGGATAGGCATGCATTCTTTGAAATACACTTGATACAAAGAGGAAGTGTGGATCGGAGGGAAGAAACAAAAATTTGAGACAATATTGACCATTAATGAAAGTAAATGGGTATCGACAGGACATCACTGTAATGGATAATGACCAACGGACGAGACTGGCAATGGGAACGGCAGGCAAAGAGAATGTGCCTGAGAGACGGAGCAGCGAGGTCAGCAGCGCGAGATGGATTGTGGCATCACGAGCATGAGGGAGATTGCGATGGCATGGGGAGGTCCAGCAGTGGATAGACCATGGCTGCTCATAATATTAAGCATGTCGCTGAGTTGAACACCAGCATGTCTCTTCAGAGTTGAACTCGAGACATCACAGCTGAATTCAGGGTCGACTCGAGTCAGAGAGGTCGTGTGGTTATACATGTGGCCCTGCCTCTGTCTTTGGCAACCAGTAGGGATTGGTACATCCAGAGAAGTTGTTTTTGTTCAACAAACGGTTACTGAGCACAGGCCCATTATGTCAAGCGATCGTCGGTAACAACACGATTAACATAATTGTAATAGGTAAGAGTTCATATGATTCTTCAATTGGAAATACATGTTCTCTGGTCAAGCGCTGTTGTGGCACGGTTCCCCAGTTCTCTTGGAAATTAGACATCTCCAAGCCTGAATTTTGCCTGAAATGTTTTCGTGAAATGAAAGAAACGTTAAGCGGCGACAGAGAAATGAAATGTAGCCTGAAACCAAACTACCATTGAATACCATCACTTGCTTAACGTGACCCAACACCTCAAAGTTCCACTTCAAGTAAATTGGCATTAGTTCCCGTGATCTAAATTATCATGATGTCACTGTCAACTCTCAGTTATCCAGGGTAATGGGAGGGAGGGGTTGCCTGGATAAAACAATACGGATAATGCAAAACAAGAAAATTAGTTAAATATTTGTTCACCTACATATAATGGCGATGAGATAGGATGCCATCTATTTGTATCCAAGTCATCGGTTACTTGTTGACGTACTTACAGTTACGTGAGAACTTAATAATAAATCTGCGGGTTCATGTTTTTTTTCTGCAAGGTTAATCTGCAACCTGGATAAGTCACCCTCGGATATCGATAATGTACTATTTCCCATTGTATAATTCCTGTGAAGGCTCTACAGTGTGGAATGAGCACACGGTTGACGGCAGAGCATTGAGGCGGCCTCGACTAAAGTCATCACTGATCAATGACGGACACACCTCTGTTGCACTGCTGTTTGCAGATTGGCGCGCGATGTTATGCAGATGAACTCTTGGTGACGGTCGTTCTCTTACCATTCTGTAAAACCGCTCAGTGTGGTAATGAGCACGCGTCAAGTGATATTTTGGGCACGTTCAGTAAAACGCTCGCAATGAACTATTGGCCAGTGTAGTTATTTGAGCATGAAATGTGGATATGCTGAGTGTGTCGGCGGAGCAAACGAGGATTGTTTCACAAGATTGTAATTTTGCCCAGCACTACAATTACAAATAAACCCCACCTTGTGTGCAAATGCATGTGCTGCAGTTCATTAAAGTGAATAAAATGGACAGTCATATGTAGGTTGAAATCTATATTTAACCTGATTTAAATCATGCCACTGGCATCTTATGATAAGGCAGAAATCTGTTATGATGGCAGTGCACCACTTTGTGCCAGAACATAACTGGAAGATGTCAGAACTACTCGCGAATTAACTTCAATACTAATGGAAATATTAACGCAGGATGGCCTCCATCTTAACGCTTCAATTCAGGAGGGTTTTGAAATGCTTGGCAAATTCGATTTTTTTTATTTTTCTGAAGAAATCTGTAGAAATCCACTGATGCATACAAAGGAGAGCACTCAACCTGCACAGGTCCGAATCCCACCGACCCAGCAGGAGCGCGTTGACCAGCAATCGTGATTCTCCAAGCTTCCTCGGCCTCTTCCCACGTGTCACCATAACCCTCTCTTGCTTAACAAGAGCAGAATTGACTTTGTGTAGCTTGGACAGTTCGTTAATAAAGTCGATTAATACACAACAAATTGTAACGGTCTACTTATTTTGTAGCCGATTACTCGGGCCCCTTTACAAATGACGTGAATCGTGACCTCTGAAGGCAGGAACCCCTTTCAAATCTACACCTAGTGCGACGTGCTCATTTGGGTAGTGGGTACAGAGGAAGAGCGATACTTCTTGGAGGCACATGTTTTATTATAACAACTGCTGGCACAAGGGGTGGCTGCCCCTTTCACTCGGTAACTGGGAAGATGGTCCTTCCGGGCTAACTAGCCCTAACGCGACTGGGAGAAGGGAGCCGTCAAGCTGGACTCCGACTCGAGTCCTGGTCCTGACCCCGAGGCTTCTTTAGGAGGACGTCTTCATGACTTCAGGTCAGCAACAATCGCCGGACCCGTTCAGGGGTCCAGCTTATATCCCCAGTCCCGGGGCTTCCTCCGCCCCTAGGCACGCCTCCCTTCTCGACCCTTCCAGAGGCCGCTGGAACCGGTCCCGGGGTCCCCCAGCCCCGCTCTTTGGGGCCCCCACCCCCGGCACATCCGGTCACTAGCCCTCCGGGTTCATCCGGAGTGCCATGGCCCCCTGTCACCCCTGCGCAGCTCCTGGCGCTCTCGCCCCCTTGCCTCCAGGGCTGACAATGGAAATGGAGTGCACGTTGCACAACTGCCGTGCTGCAGGTGGTGTGAGCAGCAGGGCCCGTGCTCTACACACGGGCCGGCCTAACGTGGCAAGCAGTGGCATACTGCGATGCCACTACAATTGTACCGATAGTATCGCCAAGCCTAGTCCAGAAGCACATCTGTGAACAGTGGTCAGGCTTTTTCATCTCATACGATTGGTTGAGCAATTAAACTGCTAATCTGTAGAGTATAGATTACTTCAGTGATATGATTGCCCATCTCGACCTTTTAGACATGAATACACTGCATAACGTTGAAATTTGTCGGGTTGGGGATGGATGTGGAAGAACGGGTGGGATGATGCATAAATTAAGCCACTTATTGCCGCTTATTGCACAGGTTCATGGTTTGAATATAGCAGTGCGGCCTGGTTATTACATCGGATGTATTTACCATGAATACGTTTCTGCTTCACTGGACGTGAAAGATCACATGACTTGGCCCATTGTGTGTTGGCGTCATGGTCTGAATTTTCTCAACTAAAAAAGTAAATTTCTTCAAATAAATGTATTTAGGACAAAGTAAAAATGCAAATATACGTATTATTCTAAATGCTGTGATATATTTTCGAATGTGTATCCTCCTGTGTGTCATTGCACTCAAGCAGAGAATCTGGCAATGATAGAATTACCAAAAAGATTGGATTTGAATCGATGATCTCTCGATCTGTAGTCAAATGCTCTTACCTTTGAGCTACACCCCCATAGCATGCAGCTCATTTTGACGCAAGTTTTAATCTCTATTTTTAGCTGTTTTCAAAATCTAATGATCGACTTCACAGGTGCACAATGACAACAACAAAGCCTTTTGAGGACATAATTGGGCCTCAAATAATTTCGTATGATTGGGATTAATTACATATAACGCCGACACGTAGTTTATTAGGAGCATTTATTCGGACTCAGCACTATCTAGGCCTAGGTTTGGATATTGGTGCTTTAACTCCGTCTTCTCTCCAACGTGCTCTCCCCTTGTGCTTGTCCCATTTTATACCCCACGAGTCCCCTCTCTGGAAGCTTCGCCCACCCCACCACTCCTTTCGGCCAATCCTTGGCCTCCTCCACCAATGGTTGTCAACCGTCACCTCTGCAGTCACCCTCGCTTCCCGCTTTTTATGTTTTGAATCTCCACTTCAATCTCTTTGAACCTTTCCTCCCAACAATCAAGCTGGAGGCCTCTCTGCATCAATTGGAGGCCTTAGCCCACTTTCTGACTGTCCATCTGCCCGTACGCTTGTTTTAGGCAAGTGGTCTGTTGCCTTGGTCATTACACATAAAAGATACATAATTGAGTCGCAGACGTCATTTCTTAGAGGCAACACATTTATTGTAACACGTATATACAAAGGGTTAACTGCCCCTTTACCAGATACAGCGTAGGGTGGTGGCAACCCAGATAGCTACACTATACGTAAGAGTTACAGCTACAAAGGGTCGGACCCTCATTCGGGTCCCGGCCACGTGTTGATGCCTTGTAGGACATAGAGCTTCCAGCTTGTCGACGTGGAGCTTCCAGTTTGTAGAACGAAGAGACCCCGGTCCCTCTCAGTGACCCACTTTATATCCCTACACATGCGTAAAGTTAGATTGTTTGGTAAAGCATTTATTGGACGGAAAAATAAATTTTAAATCCTAAAGAACCTGAAGACTTATGCGAGGGGGGTCTCTAAAACACACGTGCCTTTGGGCAAAGTTCAAATTCACATTTTGTTGAGCAAATTCACCAGATGTCAAATGCTCCATTTGACCTGCATTCCCACAAGAAACAGGCCTTTTTAGAATGTATGGACCTTTTACCTACGTCAACAATTCAGTCCCATCACTTTCAATGTTTTTCTGCTGGTCTCAATGGGGCCACCACGGTGCAGAGACAGTGCCGTGTGCGGGTGGTACTGTAGGGGCGGAGCACGGGTGTCGCTGTGAAGGGGGTCGCACCAGGACGTGACCTGGAGGTGAACCCGGGGGGACACGTGACCGGACGAGAGGGGGCAGGGGGGCCCCAGTCGGGGGTGAGAGAATCACGTGGTGGGGATTCAGAGTCCCCACGAGGGTTCTGGAACGGAGGCGTGGCCAGTAGCGGAGCCAGCCAGGCCAGGGGAGATATAAGCGAGGTCCCGGGAGGGACCAGGGTTCTTCAGCCTAGGAATGAAGTCGCCATCCTCGATCCTCGGTCCTTGGTTTTCATGTGTGGACGAGGCAGCCCGTTGGCTGTCCGAGACCGGTTATAGAATAGCCACGAGTATTAGTGTAGTTAGCCGTGGTGGTCACCACTCTATGTTATTATCCTGTTAAGAGTTACCCGTTGTGTTAAATAAAAGTGTTAAATACAAGTACAAGTCTGCGTCCAATTTGCGCACTACATTTTATGAAACGGAAACAATATGACAATTTATTTTAGGGATTTTTAAGTTTTCATGTAAAAAAGCCAAGTATTCTCAGATGGACATTATATGATGGGCAGGCATCTATCATGTCCCTTAGAAACAGCTGCAATGTCTCCCCAGCTCAAAAATCATTGGCCTTGCTCATCTCCTTTTCACTGCCGCAAGTAGTTGTTGACTTCCAGGCCTGCAGAGCCTCCACGCGTGAAGGCTTCCTCCAATATCGCTCCATTTCGCTCCTCGGGTCCACTGGTGTTCGACCAGATGACGCCAAAAGGCGTGGACCAATCAAATTCAAGGACAGTGCATATTATTATCAGAGTTGTCTCTTTTGTTTGCATTTTCACTGCTTGTGTTGTGGTTATTGCAAACATGATGCCTTCAATAAAGGTGTCGGTTTTTGTGCCAGTTAAAAAGGTAAAACCTAATACTATATCTTGTTCCTGGCAAAGGAGGTCTCATATTGTAAATGCTCACCCCGAGCCCTCAATACTCTGATTGTGCCCTGTTTTTTAGTTGTACGCCTTTTGGCGTCATCTGGTCGAACATCAGTGGAAAATAGGCTCTAAGAAAAGCCGTCTCGGGTGTGGACCAATCAAATTCAAGGACAGTGCATATTATTATTATCAGAGTTGTCTCTTTTGTTTGCATTTTGACTGCTTGTGTTGTGGTTATTGCAAACATGATGCCTTGATTAAAGGTGTCGGTTTTTGTGCCAGTTAAAAGGGTAAAACCTTTTACTATATCTTGTGCCTGGCAAAGGAGGTCTCATATTGTAAAAGCTCACTCCGAGCCCCCAATACTCTGATTGCGCGGTGTTTTTGCGTTGTACGCCTTTTGGCGTCATCTGGTCGAACACCAGTGGAGAATAGGCTCTAAGAAAAGCCGTCTCCGATGTGGACCAATCAAATTCAAGGACAGTGCATATTATTATCAGAGTTGTCTCTTTTGTTTGCATTTTGACTGCTTGTGTTGTGGTTATTGCAAACATGATGCCTTGAATAAAGGTGTCGGTTTTTGTGCCAGTTAAAAGGGTAAAACCTAATACTATAACTGCTAATCTGGATTTGAAGCTTTCGTGACTGCAGGAATCCATACTCTTTGGTTCTTTCGGTAAAGTCATGTTAGTTATATATATTTTTTCATACCTACATGACTTTACCGAAATAACCAAAGAGTATTATCAGTCAATGACACTTCATAAATGTCTAAGTAGGTGCTTGTAAATCAGCCAACAACTTCAACATGGTTAGCACTGCCAATATATAGGTGACCCCCGCACCTACGACCTAATTGGTTCCTGGACAATGGTCGCAAGTCGAGCTGTCGTAAGTCGAATCCTTATTTCCCATGGGCGCAATGTTATAAATTGGGGTTCCGTTCCTGGAAGCCCATTATGTACCATACAAATACCAAAATTGACCACGAAAATAAATTAAAATAACCCAAACAAACAATCATTGTAACTTAACATAACTTTTAAACATGTATTAAGTAAAAATAAACACAATGTCTTTCTGCACATGGTTCACATTTCCTCTTCCCAGACATAGCGAAAGGTTTAAACATTTTTAAGAAAAGTGACAAAAAAGTCAAGAGCGTTGCGAAAGAGACGCCGCTGCGTTTGCTCTCGATGAAGCTGTAGAGTGTAGACTGTCGGGCTGGACTGTCCACACGCGTATGGCAGAAGAGCAAAGCAGCGCCAACTGGCGACTCGTCTGCGGGTGTTATGCGCAGACTCGTCGCCTCATGGCGCTGAGTCTACGCATGACATCCGCAGACGAGTCGCCAATCAACTCGGTGTCGGTCGCACGTTCGGCGGTTGTAGATACGAGTTTTTGTCGTTACTGTGGGGGACTTACTATAAGAAAGGTCGTAAAAGCGGGGGATCATAAGTTGAGCCATCGTAAGTCAGGGGTCACCTGTACAATGTAAGGGGTCGTCTATAAATGACGTCACGCAATTTTCACCGATTTTTGACCCTCGTCACACGGCGTCACAAAAAGTCAGACCCCCGCTCAAATATGACGTCACAAAGCTCTGCCCCCACCCCCAAACCATATTTCCATTTTTAAAATAAAACATGCTTCAAATCACTTTAAACTATTGTCATTGCAGTTCGTATTTAATGTGGCACTGCACTCTGATGTTGTAGGAGAGAACACGTATGAAAAAGGAGGCGTTAAAAAGCTGAAATTTAGCATAAAATTCAGTTGAAAATATTCAACGTCAAACTAAAACTGAAGATGTCCAGAATATTACATTGAAATTCTCTTATAATTATAAAATATTAAAAGTAATAACTATAAACAAAAATGCTTTAAACTTTGTAGAACGAAGCAAAATGGAGAGTACAATTACAACAATCACATATTCATTCCACAGAATAAAAAGCCCTGGTAGAATCATTAAAATCAAAATGTTTAATAACAATCATTACAATTTTTGACAAAATTTATGCTTCTCCATTCTCCCATGGAGAAGCAAAATGCTCCTTCATGGAATAAATGAAAGGTGACCTTAGTAAATTTAAATAATCAAATAGTTTTGATTTAAAGCTTTCGTGACTGCAGTAATTCATATTCTTAGTTTTTTCGGTAAAGTCACGTTGAAGAGAAACAACAAAATAATAAAAAATATATAAAACAATACAAAATTCTCACGACGTTTCGACCATAACTCAAACGGTCATCTTCAGGTGACCGTTTGAGTTATGGTCGAAACGTCGTGAGAATGTTTTTATTGTTTTATATATATTTTATTATTTTGTTGTTTCTCTTCAACGTGACTTTACCGAAAAAACTAAGAATGTAAATAATCAAATAGTTAATAATGAAAATGAATCAAAATTTGTGTTGTTATAACAATTATATTGTTTATATTTATTTAAGGTTGCGCATTTTTACGTGACGTCACATTTCTCAACCCCCCTCTCCCCCCTCGTCAAACATCGCCACAAATGTCTGACCCCCCTCCCCCCCTAGGTATGTGACGTCATTTATGGACGGCCCCTAAGCAAGAATGCATTCTACTGGCAGATTTCATAAACATAGAAGGCATCTGGCCCAAAGCCAAGTTTGGCTGGCCATGTAGTCAAGAGCTCTAGCCTTGAGCTATGTTTCACAGAGGAAGAGCTAGTATTTGAGGACATTTTTAGTCGTTCTTGCTAGTTTAATTTGGGCTATACTATGAATGTGTAAACAATTTTGTAAAGTGGTCTACTTTACAAGGCATTAACCGCTTAGATCGTGAGTTTTGTATCCGGATCTCAATTGCTTGTGGATTGGCCAGCTTCTCAAGTGTATAAAATCTATGATTCGTGGGACACAAATGAGGAGATGCATTGTTTGGCCCATAAAGGAACACCAGCGGTATATTCACAAGCCAGTTTGACGACTCCTTTATTGCCCTATCACTCTCGCAAAACAGTAACGTGATCAAAGCTCGTGTCTTGTTTAGCTGATCATTGATGTATGGTGCACAGCATGGATCATTTACCGATTATCTGTGGCAAGCTTCTCATACGCAAAAACATTCTTTTGTGTGTGTGGCAGGAAACCAGATTACCGAGAGATATCCATGCATGATATACAAAGCTGATAATGCATCATGTTTAACCTGCACCACAATCCCCAAACTTCCGCTCTCCTTCCCCCAACTCCACTGCCTCTCAGTCTGCTATCGCTGCCTGTTCACATTTCTCACTCTCGTCTTTAAATTCTCCCACGGTCTTGTCGCACCCTAGATTTCTTCTCTCGGATCTCACGACTCTATCCCATCCCGCCCTCTACGCTCACAGTCTCTACCGTCCCTCTCTGTGCCTCTCTGGCCCTGCACCCCGTCTCGCTCTCCCTTTCCTGCTCCCTTCTCACTCCCCTTCACTGGAACCAACTCCCACTGCAGCACACAGAGCAACCATCTACACTATATCAACAACCTGCAGCTTCCGTTCCTCCCTTAAACAACCCATCTTTCTCTCATAGCCCAGCATCATCCTGCTACTGCTACCCCCTGCCCCCAGCATACCACTACCCCTATCACTACCCCCATCACTACCCCTATCATTAACCCTACCACTACCCCTATCACTACTAACAACAACCGCCATTCGCAACTAAGTGCTGGTGATGTCACCACGACGCTTGTGCCAGACTATGTGCACGTTGAGGCCACGTGAGGTGTCGAATGCCCGATGGCAGGAGGTCACGGGGCAGACCCAGATGCCACGGGTCGACTGACTGAGAGTATCACTACCCCTATCACTACCTCTATCATTACCCCTATCATTACCCCTACCACTACCCCAACCCCTATCACTACTTCTATCATTACCCCTATCACTACCCCTACCACTACCACAGCCCCTTTGAATACCCCTATCACTCCTCCAACCCCTATCACTACCCCTATCACTACCCCTATCACTACCCCTATCACTTCCCCTATCACTTCCCCTACCACTACCAAATCCCTATCACTACCACGATAACTACCCCAACCCCTATAACTATCCCTATCAATACCCTAACCCCTACCCCAACCTCTATCACTACCCCTATCACTACCCCTACTCATACCACTACCCCTATCACTACCACTATCACTACCCTAACCCCTATAACTACCCCTATCAACACCCTAACTCAACCCCTATCACTACTCCTATCGCTACCCCAACTCCTATCACTACCCCTATCACTAACCCTATCACTAACCCTATCACTACCCCTATGATTACCCCAACCCCTATCACTACCCCTATCACTCATCCAACCCCTTTCACTACCACTACCCTTATCACTACCCCGACCCCAATCACTACCATTACCCATATCATTACACCCTTTTACTACCGCAACTCCTATCACTACACCCTATCACGACCCCTACCACGACCCCTATCACTACCCCTATCACTATCCCAACCGCTATCACTACCCCTATCACGACCCCTATCACTACTCCTATCACGATCCCTATCACTACCCCTATCACTACCCCTGCTTAACTTCTCCCGCCTGTTCTCCTGTCACCACAACTACACCACTTTTAATAACCCCAATATTTATCTCAACCACTATCACCTTTATACAATTCTAAGTGTATAAGATAAGATAACACACTAGCAAACCGAGTACACCTCGTTATTTTGATGACACTCATCAACTCCTGTCTACCTTAAGATCTCCACGTACACCAACATTATTTCTTCACCAAACTAATCGCTTGCAGATGTTCTTTAACACACGCCCAAGGTGGTTCTAAGTCACTCATGCAAATGTTGACTTTCCTCGTCTCGTGAGTTCTCACCTCGTCAAACAAAAGATACTTGAAAACAGAACGACTGACTGTAAGAATAAAATGATGAACGGGAAGGAAGGAATATACGCGTGCATACTTACAGATGTTCCATATCCCACGCGACCTTTGTCTCCCCATACAGCTTCAGTACGCTCGTGCCAAGGCAAGGCCACTCAAAAAATCAACATAACTCATAAACGCACACACACAACACATGCAGCGGTGCCAAAGTCCACGAGGTGGAGTCCACCACCTTAGCCACTGCCGTCACACCGTAGAGGCACAGCCAATTCGAATTCCTTCCCGTGACTTAGTAGCTGTATGTGTGTGTGTGTTGAACTCCTTCCCATGATTTTGTAGCTGCGTGAGTGAGTTGAACTTCGTCCTATGACCTAGTAGCTGTACGTGTGTGTATGTTGAACTTCGTCCTATGACTTAGTAGCTGTATGTGTGTGTGTGGTGAACTTCTTCCCATGACTGAGTAGCTGTATGTGTGTGTTGAACTTCTTCCCATCACTTAATAGCTGAGTGTGTGTATGTTTAACTCATTCCTATGACTTCGTAGCTGCATGTGTGTATGTTTAACTCATTCCTATGACTTCGTAGCTGCATGTGTGTATGTTGAACTCCTTCCCATGACTTAATAGCTGTGTGTGTGTATGTTGAACTTATTCCCATTAATTAGTAGCTGCGTGTGTGTGTATGTTGAACTTCTGCCAGTTATCTCAGTCAGTCAACCCATGGCATCTGGGTCTATCCCGTAAGCTCCTGCGAGCAAGCCTTTGACACTTCAAAGTGCACCTAGCCTGGAACAAGCGGTGTGGTGACGTCACCGCCACTTATTGACGAATGGCGGTTGTTGTTGTCGTACATGAACCGGGTTCCCCGCGTTCACATTTCTCTCCCTCGATCGCTCACTGTCGACTCCCAGCGCTCCACCATGAAATCTTCTGCCACCCGCGCCTCTGCCCCCCTGCCTTGGTCCCCCCCTCCTTGGTCCCTCTTCCCCTGGTCCCTCCCTCCATTGTTCCCCCCTCCCTTGGTCTCCCCTTCCATGGTCCCCCCTTCTCTGGCCCCCGTTCCCTCCCCCCCCCGTTCCCTGGCCCCCCTTCCCTTTTGCCCCCCTACCCTGGTCCCTCCCTCCCCTGGTCACCCCTTCCCTCCCCCCCCTTCCCTTATGCTCCCCCTTCTCTGGTCCTCCCTCCCCTGGTCCCCTCCTTCCCTTCTGCATCCCTGTGGTGACGTCAGCCTGGCCCCCCCTCCTCTAGTCGAAAGGGACCGCGCTCTCTTAGTGCCACCAGCCACAGCGCCTTCTTCCTTTGGGCCCTCGCTGCAGCGCCTTCCCCCATCCACTGGCCACTCTCACCCTGCGCGTCTCTTGCTAGACCCTTGCCAATGAAGCCTCTACTCCCTCTCTTCTGTTCGCTCTGTTTGCTCATACAGTATTCATAAAGAATTCATCCCGAGCGTAACTCTGCAGCATTGATTGCATTACGTCCGTCTAACGTTGTCTGTCGTCCCACGGTCTTTTTGGTGGGATGATGAATTAAAGAGATAAAGGAGAACAATTTAGAGGAGTGTTTTGAAAATCTGAACTTGATCATGAAAAGCAACTTATCAACGTTCCGAGAGAATTAATATAATTTTGTAATCGGCGCGTAACACCTTCTGCTATGGCAACACATGATGATTCAGAAACATGGTCATTGAGAAATGTAGCAAGATTAACATTAAGCACAGAACAATAGAAAAAAGCGTGCTTAGAATGAGACTGAGAACCAAAGAGAGCAACGCATGGATTAAAAAAACATTTGCAAACTAAGAGTCAACATACCGACTGTGTGATGATAGGCTGCGTGACATACTAAGAGTCACGATTTAAAGCTTTCGTGACTGCAAGGATTCATCTTCTTTGGTTCTTTCGGTAAAGTCACGTAGAATGAGAATAAAATAATAAATTGATAAAATAAAATAACACAATAATATTCTCACGACGTTTCGGCCACAACACAAGCGGCCTTCATCAGGTGAAGGGACGAGACTGTCTGGAGGACAGCGCTGGAGTGAGAAGGCCGCTTGTGTTGTGGCCGAAACGTCGTGAGAATATTATTGTGTAATTTTATTTTATCAATTTATTATTTTATTCTCATTCTACGTGACTTTACCGAAAGAACCAAAGAAGATACTAAGAGTCATCATACCGACTGTGCGATGATAGGCTGCGTGACATACTAAGAGTCATCATACCGACTGTGTGATGATAGGCTGCGTGACATACTAAGAGTCATCATACCGACTGTGTGATGATAGGCTGCGTGACATACTAAGAGTCATCATACCGACTGTGTGATGATAGGCTGCGGGACATACTAAGAGTCATCATACCGACTGTGTGATGATAGGCTACGTGACATACTAAGAGTCATCATACCGACTGTGTGATGATAGGCTGCGGGACATACTAAGAGTCATCATACCGACTGTGTGATGATAGGCTGCGTGACATACTAAGAGTCATCATACCGACTGTGTGATGATAGGCTGCGGGACATACTAAGAGTCATCATACCGACTGTGTGATGATAGGCTGCGTGATATACGATGCACTCCCCACGCACTGGGCTGAGAATACGATCGCTACCCTTTGACCTCGACAATGTGTGCTCCTCGGTAAACAAAAACTTAGAAAAACCTCAGCAAGAGTCCAAGAATCCTCCTGTAATCATTTACCCGGTGGGTTCTGAGACGGGGCAGCCAGTCTCCGCGCTGCGACGCGCCTTGATAAGACCGCAGAAGTTAGCACAGGGCCAGCGGCGGCAGCAGCAGCCGCAGCAGCCGCAGCCGATCCTCGACTCCACCACGCTGAGCGTGCGGGATGGACGGCCACGCCGCGCTGCTTCTCTCCCTGCTCCTCGCCCTCTTACAAGGTGAGTGCTGCTGCCGCGTCTCACACGCGCATCACACATGTCCACGTGATAAGCCACATTGTTGAGCTATCATTTGTGGCGTTACCTGGTAAGATCCAACTGTTGTTTAGTTTTATTTGTGTAGATATTTGAAACGACGTATTGACCTTGCCTGTATTCTGCACTCCTATCGTGTTTGTATTGTTTGTTGTTGTAACGTTCTGATCCGCCCCGAATGGACATCTGTGAAAAAGAGTTTTATAGCTCGTTGGATTCCTCCATTATAAATGAATAATAATGGAGGAATCCGATGATTTTGGTAAGACGCACTTCCGTCTCCTCCAGCTCATCTCCGCTGTATTTTGTTATCAGAACAAAGTTGGGGGTGCGTCTTATAATGCGGTAGGTGAGTGGGTGGGGGGGAGTGGAGGGCAGAGGAGCGACCCTCACAAGAATAAGCATAGCGTCGAGCGACTAAAACGTAGCAAGGTGACACAGGTCATGCAACTGCCATATCAGTCAGTCAACCCAAAGCACCTGGGTTAAGCCCGTAACTTCCTACCAGCATCATGCCTTCGACACTTCACGTGGCCTCAAAGTGCACCTAGCCTGGCACAATAGCTGTGGTAGACGTCACCGCCACTTCGTTGCCAATGTCGGTTGTTACTGTTGTCGTGAGGAGCGGTAGCGCACTGCGCTACGCTACGAAGCCAGCGAACCGAGTTCGATTCCCGCTCACGGCCAACGCCAGTGACGATTATCTGAACTGACCCTGGGTTTCCCCTAGGTCGACTCAGCCGCAAATAAGTACCTTGTGCGATGTGTAAACATCGCCACTATGAAGGGAAACGCGGCCGGGCGTGGTGTTGGCCGGTTCGGTTTTTCAGAGGTGCGTCCGAACAGCACTTGTCCCAAAGGTATCTTAAGACTATACGAAGGATATTTATTTTCGTGATACGATCTGCATAACTTAATCAACAACGGGCATACTATCAGGGGTGCGTCTTATAATCCAGGTAATCCGGTATATACATATTCTGTATTTGATTGGGAAATACTTGGAAAGATTATATTTTATGCTGAGAACTGTCAAATCTTCATCTTCGTTTCACAGTGCGCTCCACGTCACCTAGGCTGCACGTCCCAATTACAACATTCAAATCGCATTCAATTCAAAGCATTTCCCTTTCCGTTCCTAATCAATGCACTTATATCAATCCACTGCTAACAACTATAAGCCGTGCGGGTTATAGGGGTTAGCAGAGGATTGGTTGACCGTACCTCACCGCGTCATCAAGGCGGGGGAGTATGGGTGCAGGAAGACAGAAGAACAGCAAAGCATCATCGGATTTTTTTCTACAATTAATTTCTGCTGTCCACTACGTGGCCACCCGAACCTTGATGGTTCCCTCTTTGTGCATTGTGGTCACCCTTCCAAGCACTTTCCAGGCTCAACCCGGAGACTGACGAGATTGAACGATTGCTGTTGCGTCACTTTGATCGCAGATATAGCCACGTTCACTTATTTGAAGGCCCCCTGTTGCCATTGTCTTTGTTTACAAATAATACGACTCGTCATGTTCATCATTAACGCTGACAATAATGCAACACATCCTCTGGATTGGTGATGTCTGCAGCCTTTTGTCAAAATTAATATTTCAACTTTATTCGGGTGCGACTGAGTGTGGTCTACAAAGACCGGGTGCAAGGAAGGCGACTTATATAACAACTGGTTATTATTGTTTATCATGATGCTCATTTACCCAGGAAAGCTTCACTCAGTTTCAAGACTCGTTTTGAGGAGGGTGGCAGTTGGGAGCGATGCTGCTGCTGCTGTGTGTCATCCCAATTGATTGATTTGCAGATGATTTATTTCAGCATTGGGATGTTTTGGCCAATACCAGTTACATTTAATGGGATTTTATTTTTTCTATAGTAGGAAACTCATGCAGAGCAGGGAGAGAGAATAGCAACTCCACAAAGAAAAGCGCCCGATTCTGAAAATTTTCTGTGAGCCAAAATAATTAAAACTGTGCCACATGCAGCCACACGCGAATAAAGTTGGATCAGAATAATACCGCTCGGCATTCCAGGACGCACTTTCTGTGCTGTATTTTAAAGCAAAGCTCGACGCGCGTCTCACAATGTGGTCGATGTGTGTGCTTGGTTATCCCACTGTGCTCACGAACACATTGATGACAAATATATGAACCTGTCTTGAGTCTCCCCTAAGTCGACTTTGCCTTAAATGAGTACCTGGTGTGATGTGTAAGCATCAGCATTGGGGGGACAAAGGCGGCCTGGCGTATGTCGCGCCGGCATTAACAGGTGCTTACAAACAGCACTTGCCACAACAATCTGTTAAATATTCATAATAAAGGTTTTTGGGTTAGATCGCGTTTATTTATAAATGTGTCGTAACCCTCCACCACCCGACACGGCCAATCAGCAAAAAAAGTGTCACGTTGACAAAAGACAAATAATTCACTACTTCAGCCCACCGGTGTGTTGAAGAGTTAATCCACATTTACAGTTTGAGTACGACGTTTCGCTGGTAAATACTTCCAGCATCATCGGGCAATTCGCCCGATGATGCTGGAAGTATTTACCAGCGAAACGTCGTACTCAAACTGTAAATGTGGATTAACTCTTCAACACACCGGTGGGCTGAAGTAGTGAATTATTTGTCTTTTGTCAACGTGACACTTTTTTTGCTGATTGGCCGTGTCGGGTGGTGGAGGGTTACGACACATTTATAAATAAACGCGATCTAACCCAAAAACCTTTATTATGAATAATATTGGTCGCGAAAGCCTACGTGTTAAACTAATCTGTTAAATACTATATTGGAGAATATGTGTATGTGTCTTTGAATGTGTAGATCTGTCGGAGTGTGGGTATGTGACCAGATTCGTAAAACTGTATGGTCAACGAACTCACGTTTAGGGTTCGTCTTACTTTCTGGGGATTCATCTTCTTGGTTCTTTCGGTAAAGTCACGTAGAATGGAAATAAAATAATAAAAATAAAACATAATACAAATTTTCTGGGGATTCTCATAGTCTAGAGAATGCAGTAATCGGCCGAGGTTTCTGGTAACGACTCTTCGGAACAATTGTAATACAATTGTTTGTATTGCAATTGTAATACTATTGTTTGTATTGCAATTATAATACTATTGGGTTGGAAAGCAGAGTAGAGACCCTAAACCAGAGCACGTGTCATGTCCATGGATGACTCGGACAAGATGATTGCCTCAAGCAACTCTGACGTCTTCCTGGCCATAGCCGTGGGTCACCACTGGCTTGCTGACCAGAATCCGAAATTAAACGTCCACGATGCCATGCGGTCAGCTGCGTCAATTCCTGCCTGCAAAGCAGTTATCATTGTCACGCACGTGACAATTATGCAACCTACGTCAGCTCGGCTGATGAGTGGTAGGAACAACGACACCTTGCCACTTTGGTTAGGTAGCACACTTGACACTTAAATAATTATCACCTTCAAGACGCCTTGATGGAAATGTTGATAATTATTCTGTCCGTAGTTTAGCAATTAGTTGCTTTAAAATATAGTCTGTGCATGTGTGCGGCTCGTGATAGTTAGTTGACCATACAGTACTAGACCTCGGGGCTCATCGAGCATAAATGTTGGAGCATAGTAGAGTGCAACAACGGATGTTGCTCCACAGGCATGCGCAACCCACCACGTAGTCTTAACAACGAGTGTGGGGCATTTATTGTGTCAGCCATTCAAGCGCGATGCAGCCCCTAGCCAGCTAAACTTGCGACATCTGACAAAACCGGACTCGCATTCTGGTTGATTTGTTTATAGGCGTATGGCCTTATTCAATACGTTCAACATCTTATGCGGCAGGTTATAGATGCGCTCCCAGAAGATTGTGTGACCGATGGGATGTGTAAAACTTACTTTATGTGAAGACACAATTATGGGAACGAGGCGTTATTCATTTAGTGACAAAATAAATAAACAGACAATTCTCCTACTTCCCCTAGTTGTCCCTCCACAGGAAATATTTTTTTACACATCCCATTGCCCTCACGGCCCTTTGGGAGTGATTGTTTTTTTTATGAGCATTTCTTTAATACAGTACAGGCAACTCTCTGGGCAAGTCTCGAAATTCAAGTGCCTCATCAGCCGAGCCAGACTTGCTTGAACCAATGTTGGTAAACTGTCAAGTGTCCACTGCCAAAGACCCTCTCGCTGTTCGATATGGTTGCTAGTTCCAGGCAAGGATCTGTATTACACAACGCAAATCACTGAACCACATCAATTCCATACACCCAGCCATCAAATTCACCGTGGAGGTAGAAAAGGATGGCATGCTACCTTTCTTGGATGTCCTAATCAAAAAGAGACCAGATTGCTCAATGAGCAATTCTGTCTACAGGAAAACAACCCATACTGTTGTCTACCTAAAACCTGACTCCCGCCACCAAACATCCCAGAATAATTCCCTCATGAAAACTTTACACCATAGAGATTAATGTATCTCTGACCATGAACACCTAACCAGTGAACTCAAACACATACACCAAGCTCTCAAGGCGAATGGATATTATGACCACACAATCCGCAAAGCCATCACTCCAACCGTGAGGAAGGAGCCATCTGAGGATTCAATAAAAACCATCACCTTGCCATATATAGCAGAGGTAACCAAAAATATTTACAAAATCATGAACAAACACAAGATCCAGGTCCGATTTAGCACAGTACATAAAATTTGTGATCTGATCCCATCTGTGAAGGACAAGATCTCTGACATGCAATATTCCGGCGTCTACAAACTAAGCTGTATCTGCGGCAGCAGTTAGATTGGGGAAAGGCAGATTTGAAACACGGTAGGACCAATACTTCTGCCGTGGCTGATCATTATTTAAAATGCGGCTGGCTCACACGAAATTGATTTCTCTAAGACGATGGTACTTTGCAAACCCACTGGCTATCAACAAAGATTCGTTAATGAAGCCATCCATATATACTGACACAGACGCAATTTTATCCGAGAGGATTGGTACAATCTCAGCAATCATTGGAAATATGTCATCAACCACTTAGGGTCATGACTTGATTTGTATTTTCTTATTCTTAGTTTTTTCGGTAAAGTCACGTTGAAGAGAAACAACAAAATAACAAAATATATATAAAACAATAAAAAATTCTCACGACGTTTCGACCATAACTCAAACGGTCATCATCAGGTGTGTCGGTTTGCATACATTTATTTTGAAAACGGCATATTTATTTATTTATTTATTATAAATAACGTTTGCGTCACGCGCAACAATTGGCAGTTTGCCAGGACTAGTCCATCTATTTTTTGAAAAGAGGAGGGGGGAGACGAAATTTGTTTTTATGTATGCTGTCTGAAAGCCACTGTACGCGTGAACAATCAATCAAGAACTGAAATGATTTATCAAATCTTTCCAATGATTGCTAAGATAAAATCCATCTTCTCGGTTGAAATTGTCTCTGTGCTTGTATATGTGGATAGCCTCATGAACGAATCTCTCATGGAAGCCAGATGGCTTACAAAGAACCTCCGTCTTGGAAAAGTCAATGGCATGTGAGCCTACTGAATTAGAACAATGATCTGCTACGGCCGAGGTGTTGGTCCTACCGTGTTTAAGGTCTGCTTTATGTTCACGAATGCGGTCCGAGATATGGCGTTTGGTTTCTCCAATGTAACTACTACCACAGAGGCAACTTAGTTTGTAGACACCAGGGTATTGTATGTCCGGAATCACATCTTTTACAGACGGAACCAGATCACGGATTTTATGTAATGTGTTGAAACGGACCTGGATCTTGTGTTTATTCAAGATTTTGGAGATCTTTTTTGTGATCCCAGCAATGTAGGGTAAAGTGATGGTTTTGAAAGGCTCCTCAAGAGGGTTCTTCTTCATAGTTTGAGTGATAGCTTTGCGGATTGTATAGTCGGAGTAACCATTAGCCCTAAGAGCTTGGTGTACGTGCTTGAGTTCACTGCTTATGTGTTCCTGGTCGGATATGCATTGGGCTCTATGATACAGAGTCTTGATGAGAGAATTCTTCTGTGATGGATGGTGGTGGGAATCCGGTTTCAGATAAGCATCCGTATGGGTAGCTTTCCTGTAGACAGAGTGGCTCATTGAACCATCAGGTCTCTTTTTAATTAGGACATCCAAAAAAGGTATCTTGCCATCTATTTCGACTTCCATGGTAAATCTGATGGCTGGGTGTATGGAATTGATGTGGTCGAAGAATTGGTCTAGAGCAGGCCGGCCATGTGGCCAGATGCCTAGAGCAGGCCGGCCATGTGGCCAGATGCCACATGGCCGGCCTGCTCTAGACCAATTCTTCGACCACATCAATTCCATACACCCAGCCATCAGATTTACCATGGAAGTCGAAATAGATGGCAAGATACCTTTTTTGGATGTCCTAATTAAAAAGAGACCTGATGGTTCAATGAGCCACTCTGTCTACAGGAAAGCTACCCATACGGATGCTTATCTGAAACCGGATTCCCACCACCATCCATCACAGAAGAATTCTCTCATCAAGACTCTGTATCATAGAGCCCAATGCATATCCGACCAGGAACACATAAGCAGTGAACTCAAGCACGTACACCAAGCTCTTAGGGCTAATGGTTACTCCGACTATACAATCCGCAAAGCTATCACTCAAACCATGAAGAAGAACCCTCTTGAGGAGCCTTTCAAAACCATCACTTTACCCTACATTGCTGGGATCACAAAAAAGATCTCCAAAATCTTGAATAAACACAAGATCCAGGTCCGTTTCAACACATTACATAAAATCCGTGATCTGGTTCCGTCTGTAAAAGATGTGATTCCGGACATACAATACCCTGGTGTCTACAAACTAAGTTGCCTCTGTGGTAGTAGTTACATTGGAGAAACCAAACGCCATATCTCGGACCGCATTCGTGAACATAAAGCAGACCTTAAACACGGTAGGACCAACACCTCGGCCGTAGCAGATCATTGTTCTAATTCAGTAGGCTCACATGCCATTGACTTTTCCAAGACGGAGGTTCTTTGTAAGCCATCTGGCTTCCATGAGAGATTCGTTCATGAGGCTATCCACATATACAAGCACAGAGACAATTTCAACCGAGAAGATGGATTTTATCTTAGCAATCATTGGAAAGATTTGATAAATCATTTCAGTTCTTGATTGATTGTTCACGCTTACAGTGGCTTTCAGACAGCATACATAAAAACAAATTTCGTCTCCCCCCTCCTCTTTTCAAAAAATAGATGGACTAGTCCTGGCAAACTGCCAATTGTTGCGTGTGACGCAAACGTTATTTTTTATATATATAAATAAATAAATATGCCGTTTTCAAAATAAATTTATGCAAACCGACACACCTGATGATGACCGTTTGAGTTATGGTCGAAACGTCGTGAGAATTTTTTATTGTTTTATATATATTTTGTTATTTTGTTGTTTCTCTTCAACGTGACTTTACCAAAAAAACTAAGAATATGAATTACTGCAGTCACGAAAGCTTTAAATCAAAATTTGTATTTTCTTGTCAAGGGAGCACAGGTCAAGCCATGACTTGATTTGTGTTTTCTTGTTACCTTACCCCAGGGCACATATGCCCCACCCACTTCGTTCCGCCGCTGGAGCGCTTGTGCCACACCCATTTTTGAAACCTTTAAAAACGGTTGTCTTCGGTGACCTTCCCCCTCTTTCCTCCTGAAGACGATCGCTTGTGCTGTGATCGAAACGTCGTGGCTTTTATTATTTTTTTATTTGTATTCACTTTATTATTATTTTCATATCTATGTGACTTTACCGAAAGAAACAAAGCATATCACTCTGACCATTGAACAAAGACAGTCACTGCTTCGTGTGATTTTCAGATGCACTTCTGCGGCTGTCTGGAATGCTCTTCCGATATTGTGAAGCCACTGATGCTAAATCTACAATGAAAACTACTTTTTTTAGAACTGCTTTTTTGTGTTAAGTTTGTTGTCCTTCCCCCGCACCTCCAATTAGCGCCGTTGGCTATGTATGGTGTGAAAAAAGTTCAACATACACATACATACATACACTCAGTCACGTGTGAGCTCACCGTGCTGTGGTGTTCCCACTCACAGCCCTCTTGGGGGACGCGTCTCTGCTGCTGAGACAGCACAGGGCCAACGAGCAAGTGCAGGCTGTTGCTGCTGCACCCAGAGACGAACAAGACGTGCGGGACTGCACCGTCAGCCCGCCAGTGAGTGAACAGTGGTGGCTCTTAACCCATCAGTGTTACAGCGGACCCCAGTCAAGACCACATGTACCCCACCTCTCTCCTTTCCCCACCTCCCGTGAGGTCACCGAGGTCATAATACACAGAGAGATCACATGTCCATGTTGCATATAAGTGTGTTTTGTCGTTGGAACATGGCGCTGACGATCACCTTTAACATTCGAAATTTGCAATGCACGGTATCCATATCGCAGCCTGTCCCCCCCCCCCCTCCAGCCCTTAAGAAGGCAGCACGCTTTGAGAAGCACTGGTGTAGAGTGAGGCTATTCGTTCGGTAACCAGAAGCCAATGCAGCCCGGCGAGCACTGGATGGACATGGTCGCATCTTGCAGTATCCGTCACGACACGTGCCAAAAAATTTTGTTTACACGCTGCAGTTTGGTAATGTTTTTGGCAAACGTCCAGTAGAGGAGTGAGTTGCCATAATCGAGCTTTGTCAATACTATGCTATGTGCCACTGTGTCGGCTATGTCACGACTCAAAAGTGGTCGAATGTGTCGTAGAGCCCTGATATGAAAATTGCAGGACCTGACTATATTTTGCACGTAGTCATCGAACGAAATATTCTGGTTGAGTTTGATGCCGAGGCTCTTTATATTAGTCAAAAACTGAATCCTGGAGTCTGCGACCGCCATACCCAATAATCTCACAAATGTTTCCGCCTGAGCCCAAGTGACAACCAGCAGGACCACCGATTAAAAAATAAATCGGTGTTGTAAGCACTGGTGTGAAGAGCCATAACATCCAACCTCTCCTGTGGGAACATTCTATTAGGCTCTGTTCCACGGCCAATGAGGCCAGGTGGGACATCTGGGAAAGCACAATGTGTAAATGCGGTCAGGTGTAGACTGTGACTCTATTCAGGAGGAGGTCGTGGAGGAGTAGAAGCAAGGAAGTTGATCTCCAAAGATATCAGTTTAACACAAAAGAGCTTTCGCGAATATATCTATAATAAAAGTTTTCTTGGGTGAGATCGCATAAATATAAATGTGTTGTTAAACCACCTGACACAGCCAATTCGTAAGGTTTGTCACGTAAACAAAACGTGATAATTAGTTACTCTCTAACACATCGGTGTGTTGCAGTAGTAACTAATTGGCACGTTTTGTTTACGTGACAAACTTTATTAATTGGCTGTCTACAAAGAGATGTCACAGATTGGCTTTAGAAATGCCTCCTATCCATACGAGGGGGCAGCAGTTTCCCACCCACCTTGCCACAGAAAAAAATGTTCGTCACGTGAGAGTCAGACCGATTCTCTTGAAGCCTCAAAGCTGGAATTTAGCCAAATTAAGTCCAAATTTGAATTTTAAGTTACGTTTTTGTTGTTCTTGTTGTTGTGCAGTCATCGGTGAGATTGTCCCTCCACTGAAGAATCCGATCTTATCCAATTCAATGTTTATTTGTCACGTGGAAAATCCTGTTTAGCCAGTTACCCAGACGTGCAATTGTAACCTGGATTCACGACCAGCATCGCAGCGGTTCTATCCAAGTGCTGTGACCTCTGAACCACCTGGCTGTGTCTCAGAAACTTCTCTGACATTGTGAAAATTCTTTCCACGTAATATATTTCTTGTTTGGGTTAGACGAAATAACTCCCGTGGTCTGGCTGTGGACATTACTGACGTTATCTCTGTAGGACGCTGAACGCAGGGAAATGTTTCCACTAAGAAGGAGAAGTGAACAACACAGGAGTTATTGCTCTTGGCATGAGACGATTCCCAGACCCCGGCGCTGCTTGTAACTGCAGCTGATTCCAGAAATTAAAACAATCATTATAAAGAGTTGGCTGTGAGATTCAGTGGCCAGTGCACATCTGAGATCCGGTTTTGAAATTCAGGTTCTAGCCGCACGTGATTGAAGCTTCCAATCTGGGCTGGTAATGCGGAGTCGACTTGTTTGTTGATTATCTTGTGTAAAAATAATAATCATTTATTTATAGTTTTGTGTCAAACTCTGATATTTTTATATAACAGAAAGGGTCGCTGTCTATAATACAACTGGCAGTTAATCAGCATTGATTCAAGCAAAGCTGACTGTTGATAAGACCCTGAATGCCAACATCTATCCAGTAGTAGTGTATTAATGATTGCATCCTGTCACATGGCACTAATAAGTGTAAAGGCAGAACACAATGGAGGGTGGGGTCCACCTGTAATAGGGAAAGCCGGCTGATGAAAATGGGAGACACCTGCAACAAACAGTGTCAATCACCATTAGTGCGGCCGGATTCCTATAAATGGGGACTAACCCCCACCCCCCCCTCCTCACCAAATAGCGGAAGGTGGATGGAGGAAGACCCCAGCTATATCTGCTCGCGAGCTCCAGCCAGCAGCGAACAGAAGCGGTCCCCGAAAACGGTGGGGGAGCAGGGACGGACAAAGAAGAGCAGGGAAGCTACCTCTGATGCTGGCCTATTGTGGAGAGGAGCCAGCAGGCGCCTGATCTCTTCCTCCTCGGACCACGGTGGCAGGCCAGGGTTGACCCATGGCGAGCGACGTCGAGCGTCACCGGGAAGATTGCCTTCTGGTGAATGTAGCACAACAGTGGGTGATAAACGCTAGCTAAGGCTAAACGTGCCTTTTTAAAGGTGTGTTTGGGAATGCGTAGCCTCAGGTGTGTGTGGAGGCAAAGTGTTCGTCCTGGGGTATAGTGTAAGCACACTGCGGTGCAGAGATCCTATGGTGTGAAAGCAGGCAGTGGAATCTTGTCTAAAAAATTATAGACGAACCAACCCTCTGCCCGCCTCAGTTGTGATATCCATTACTCTCATTAGACTCGAGCCACACTGCACGAGCGTGACTTGGCTGACCCAAAAATATAATAGTGGTGGCATTAAAGGCGACCCTTGAACTAAAAATGCCACACTCTAGTCATCAATGACTATACACATGTAATAATGGGGAATTTTTAAAAAATAAAATTAAACTTATTCATGATCCAAGAATGATTAACAATTGGCTTTATTGCCGTTATACAAATGCACTTTGCAGGCAATACGACAAGGTGCACTGATTAGTGGAAACAATTCAGAAGCCAGTGGCTGCATAAAGCCATGATGTAACATTCAGATTGTCGCTTAAGTTTTCTTACTCCACACATGTAATGACATGAAACCTGCTGGCGGGAAAAGGGAAGCGTGGGTATGGGCACCGCGAAAGTCACATCTGATCTGGAAGGGAGAGGTATCTGGGGCAAAGGTAATAGGCAGGGTTGGCTGAGATGCTCCGGGAACCTGCTCGAAGGTTCCACGATAGGACGTGGCCGGAGGCGGAGCCTAGCCACTCCTGGAGAGATATAAGTGAGGGTGGACCAGGGCTCGGGGTTCGTGTGTGGATTCTTGGGTCCAGACTGTGTCGCTGCTCGCCGTCATCTCTCCGTCGTCTGGCCACGTGGAAGATCTCCTGTGGGCTTCCATCGCCATCCTCGTCATGCCGCCAGCCAGCGGCGTAGCTGAGTGAGGGTGGTGGAACCGCGCCAAGTGATCGGCCATGTGTGTAGCCAGTAGAGACATAATCATCTCGGTGTGTACTCAGAGTGAGAAGGATCAGGTTGGCCTGTGTTGTGCCCGTGTCAGAATAAAGAAGTACCATCTACACGACGTGTCGCCGAAGTAGCTCATTACATTGGAGTCTGAAGTGGTTGAAAAAATAGAAGATTAAACAGAAGAACTTGTGTTAAAAAGTGAAGATTTCATTATGTCCAAACATCATAAGAAATTGAAGCCACCTGTGGCGTCTTTCGACGATGATGAAAATGCGACCCATGACCTCCTACCGACCCTGGGATCCGTGGTCCCGGTTATTTAAACCACGGTGGGGGAGTTGGCTGCGCCAGAGGCGGTCGACCTAGATGCAGCATCTCTGCACCAGTAGCCCGAAGACGGCTGGAGGAAGGTGTCGGAGGAGCTGGACTTGTTGTGGGCGGTGGTTGTACAGCTGGTGTCGCTCATCGCGGAGATGACGGTGGTGGGGCGCTCAACGCTGACATCGCCGGGGAGAAACGACCAAGAGTCCGGGGTCGACGTCCTGGCGGTAGCATTCACAAGCCCGACGGCCATCATTACACGTGGCGAGGAGGACGTGCAGCCGGACGCTGCCATTTCAGGTGGCACGGGGGAGGCGCAGATGGAGTCTGCCATTTTACGAAGTCAACGTGGTACGCAAGACGCGGCACCCGCCGCTAGGAACGTGGTGAATGGAAGCGATCGTACTCGCAGATTACCTCAGATTGAATAATTCGTCGTGGCAGGAAGCAATTGGAGCGCCTTCACTTGGCGATTTGAAGCGGCTTTCCGATCAGTACATTGGACGGAAGAGGAGGCGCTGATTGCTCTGCCGACTGTTTTGGATGACGACGCTCTTGCTGTCTTCAGAGCTATTCCTGAAAAAAAGGCTACACTTCAAGGTGCTTATGCTGAGATGGTGGATGTGTATGAGCCGCCTTCCAACTGGTGCAGGACATTTCTTCAGTGTAGGCGAGACCGAGATGCCTACCGCAGTGCGTTGTTGGCGTTGGCAGGTACAGCTTGCCCTGGGGTGAATCCGGAGGCCCTCGACTTGCTCGTCATGGAAAGAATGTTGGGGCTGGCTAAAGAAATTGGTGTGGTCTCTCACCTGTGTGTGACGAAGACATATAGACATCCCGGTGGGCCGCCAGGTGTCTTAAAGCCCACGAGAATCTGCAGCGATGGGCTCAAGTGGCGGCGTGGACAGGGGACCCCAGCCAAGACGTGGAACCGAAGGGATGGTTGCCACGGAAAGTCGTAGTGATTCCACTTGACGATACGACTTCGGAGGAAGACGTCACTGCTGCGCTCCCGGCGTGGAACCGGAGAAGAGGGGACACTGCACGCTGTCAGTGGAGCGAGGGATTGTGTCAGCAGGAGGATTAGGTGGCGCGGAGGCCATCTCTCGCCTGCTTTCGCTGTGGTCAACCGGGGCACTTCGCGCAAGAATGCCAGAACTGTCCTCGGACACCGACCATGGCTCCGACACCTGCTGCTCCTCTAACAGATCAACCTCAACCCCAACAGGTGAGTTGAAACACGTCAGACACCCCCGGCCCATCTTGCCATCTCAGACATCTAATGATTTTAGGGTTCATCTGCACTCAGCATGACACACATTGACACCGGTCAACGTAATCCGGTTGCGCAATGGTATGTGGGCGGAAACGATGTGTCGGGAGAATTCGCAGTTGTCTTCGAAGCAGCGAAGTGATTTGCTTTCGCTCCTATGCGAGTTCTCCGACGTGTTCAGCGAAAGTGAATTTGATATTGGTCGTACCTCCCTGTTGCAACATAGTATCGACACGGGGGAGGCCAGCCCTATTCGTCAGAACTCATATCGATTAAGTCCAGTAGAAAAGGAACGTGTGCAATGGGCGGTCGACGACATGTTGGCCACCGATATTATTTCTCCATCTACTAGCCCTTGGGGTGCTCCCGTCATGCTTGTTAAGAAAAGGATGGCAGTCTTGGGTTTTGTGTTGACTTCCGTATGTTGAACAAGGTTTCCGCGGCCGACGCATACCCGCTTCCATGCATGAACGACTCTCTGGATGCTTTGTCCGGTGTGCGTTTTTTCTCTACTCTCGACTTGTCATCAGGATTTTGGCAGCTTCCGCTTAAAGAGTCGTCAAAGCCAAAAAACACGTTTTACACACCCCAGGGTCTCTTCCAGTTTAATTGCCTTCTGATGGGCCTGAATTCAGCTCCGGCCACCTTTCAGCGTCTCATGGGACTTGTCTTGACTGGCCTGCAGTGGGACTCGTCTCATTTATTTGGACGATGTATTATGTTCAGCCGCACTTTGATGAACATCTCCAGTGGCTGCGATCTGTTTTCGCTAGGATGCGATCGGCCAATTTGAAATTTAAACTGGCAAAATGTCATTTGCTACAAAATTCAGTGCGTTATTTGGGTCATGTCATTAGCGCTGAGGGCATAGCCATGGATCCAGAGAAGACGGCTTGTGTTCGTGATTGGCTGACCCCCAAATCCGTGGGTGATGTGCACAGTTTTGTTGGATTTGCGTCGTACTACCGCAAGTTTGTATTGCAATTTGCCACGTTCGCTAAGCCCTTGCATGCCTTGATGGCTAAAAACCAGAGGTTCCATTGGGGGACGGAGGAAGAGGCTGCATTCTTAACCCTTCGTGAGCGGTTGTCCGACGCGCCCACCCTCGAGTACCCCGATTTCTCCCTGCCATTTATGTTTGACACAGACGCTAGTGATACGGGCATAAGCACCGTCCTATCCCAAGTTAAGAACGGAATTGAGAAAGTGGTCGCATACCGCATCCGCGTCCTGTCCTTCACGGAACGGTGTTATTGTGTCACTCGTAGGGAACTACTGGCCATGGTGTATTTCATTCAACAATGCAGGCCTTACCTCCTGTGGCAGGGAGTTCGTTGTTCGCATGGATGACGCGGCCCTTCAGTACTCCTTGAAGGTTGAACAACCTTCTGGCGGATTTTTGCGTTGGCTCGAAATTCGACAGGAATTCTCGTTTCGAGTGGTATATCAGAAAGGTGTTCGGTAATGCAATGCCGCGGACGCTTTGTCCCATTTTCCTCAATCGTCTTGCATGCTTGTCTGGTGCGGGCCGTTGTAGACCCTCGATGGCGAAGTCTGTTACCGCCATGGCTGTGTTCAATGACACGTAGCCCGCTTGGGGCGGTTGCATCTGCTGATAGCGTTTTGCACCTTACACGCTCTGCATGGGTTCGCGAGCAGTCCAATGATGTTTCCCTGAGTGTCTTGCGGCGTTGCGTGGAATTGGAACAAAAAACTCCTGCACCTGTTGATGGGCCACGATTGGTTTTTCATGATGACCTATTGATGTGGAGGGAGGACATGTTGGACCGTTGTCGTATTGTCGTCCCCACTGCTCTTAGAGGTTAATTGATTCGTGTGGTGCACGAGGATACATTGTTACATGTCGGTGTTCGAAAGACCTTGCTGACACTGCAGCGTGATTATTATTGGCCGAGTATGAGCGGTGATGTGTAAAAATTGGTCCAAGTGTGTACAGAATGTGCGTGGAGGAAACTGCCGCAGTGCAAGTCCCAGCCTCCACTGCAATCCATTTCGGTTTCACGGATCAACGAATTGGTGGCACTCGATATCCTTGGGCCCTTCCCTGCCACTCCACGAGGGAATACTTTTCTCTTAGTGGGGGTTGAGTAAATCTCCCGTTGGCCTATGGCTTGGCCGCTCCCTGAGCAGTTGGCGGCTTCAATTGCTGAGGCATTTTTGTACGGTTACGTAATGGACAAGGGGGCCCCTGAACAGTTACTCACTGACCAGGGCATAATTTATCGTCAAAGCTGCTGCGCGAGGTTTGCGATGCTTTGGGCTCTAAGAAAATTAGAACGTCGCCATACCCTACCCCCAGACAGATGGAATGGTGGAGTATCTGAATAGAACTCTGACCTCCATGCTTTGTCAGGCAGTTGACACAGTGCAAATGGATTGGGATTTGCATGTTCTGAATGTACTAGCTGCGCATAGGATACAAGTTGCCTGAGCACATTAAAATTACCCTGGAATGCATTTCGACGGCTCGGGAGGTGGCCAGAGTTAACGCTGCCAAAGCACAGGCGACCAAATGAGCACAATGCGGGGAAACGGGAGCAAGTGCTACCATGGTCCATTGGTGACGGGGCATGGTTGCATTGCCCACAAGTGCCGGTAGGTACGTCTCCTAAGCTGCATAAGCCCTGGCAAGGTCCTGTGGAAGTAGTCGAGGTCAATGGCCGCAGTGTGTTTGTATACTGGTGGGCCGTTGCCATTGGTTTGTCCATCCATCTTGGTTGAAGCCATTTGTTCTTCCGCAGGTTGCCTCTCCATCTACAAAAATTGGTCTGCCGGTGTCTGGTGTGTCCGACGAGCCAGGGATCGCATGGTCGGAGGGCGTGCGTCAGAAGGATTGTGTCGTGCCGCCAACAGCATCCGAGCCCTGTGACCGTGGACGGACCACGAAGCCTCGCCGGAAGCGAGGAGGTGCCTGCTGCCGCCGAGCCTACTGCACCTGTGCCACCTGTGTTGCGACCTGCTTCTCCAGGGGTTCCGGTGGTGTGCACATCGCCCGAGCAAGAGAGGAAGACTGTCCCCATCGACGGACCGGCATCGCGAACTCGGTCGAAAAGCTTGCGATTCCGTTGATTTCATTGTTCTGCGTATGCTCGGAAACGGCGGAGTGGTTGTAATTGGTTGTCGTGTTGTGTTCTCTTTCCTCTGTCTTGTTCCTTTGCACAGTTCGTTCTCTCTTTGTTCCCTCCTAATTAGGTGTTTTAATTGTTCTGCGGATTGTTCTGCCTTGATAACTCTTTTTTGTCGTACTTAACCTATGCATGGGTGCACTTACCTGTTATCTTAGTATTAGCCGGAACGGCAATTTTTATTATTATTATTATTATTATGGGGGGGAGGGGGGGTGATGTAATGACATGATGACACCTGCTGGTGGGAAAAGGGAAGCACGGGTACAGGCACTGCTAAAGTCAACATCCTATCTGGAAGGGAGAGGTATCTGGGGCAAAGGTAATAGGCAGGGTTGGCCGAGATGCTTCGGGAACCTGCACGAAGGTTCCACGATAGGACGTGGCTGGAGCCGGAGCCTAGCCACTCCTGGAGAGATATAAGCAGGGGCAGACCAGGGCTCGGGGTTCGTGTGTGGATTCTTGGGTCCGGACTGTGTTGCTGCTTGCCGTCATCTCTCTGTCGTCTGACCACGTTGAACATCTCCTGCGGGCTTCCATTGCCATCCTCGTCACTCCGCCAGACAGCGGCGTAGCCGAGGTAAGGGTGGTGGAACCGGGACGAGTGGTCGGCCATGTGTGTAGCCAGTAGACATAATACCTCAGTGTGTACTTGGAGTGAGAAGGATCAGGTTGGCCCGTGTTGTGCCTGTGTCAGAATAAAGAAGTACCCTCTACTTGACGTGTCGCAGAAGTCGCTCACTACACATACAAGTGAATTGCCTGTGTTTGATGTGTGTGCCGAAAGCTCTGTGCAGGGCGCAATTAAAGTTGTCCATAATAAATTTCGTTTTAAAGCTTTCGTGACAGCAGGGATTCATATTAATGGTTCTTTCGGTAAAGTCACGTAGAAGGGAAATAATAAAATAAAAATAAAATTATCATGACGTTTCAATTGCAACACAAGCAATCATCATCAGGTGTGAAAACCACAGCAAGAGAATTTGAAAAAGTAGCGTTTTTTTAACGGTAGCACCACGGACAGCAACTAGCGGTTGTTCAGACGGACGAGTCCATCTAAGCTCGGCACGGAAGAGCGGGGAGAGAGGAAGAATTTAATGCGGTCGGAAATACACCGTAAACGTGAACACAATCAATTAAGACTCGAAATGGTTTATCACATCTTTCCAATGATTGCTAAGCCAGAATCCATATTCTCGGTTGAAATTGTCTGTTTGTATTTGTGGATAGCCTCATGAACGAATATCTCATGGTAGCCAGATGGCTTGCAGAGAACCTCTGTCAAGGAGAAGTCAATGTCATGTGAGCCCACTGAATTATAACAGTGGTCTGCTACGGTTGAGTTCCGAGACATGTCGTTTGGTTTCTCCAATGTAACTGCTACCACAGAGGCAACTTAGTTTGTAGACGCCAGGGTACTGTATGTCTGGAATCTCATCTTTTACAGACGGGACCAGATCACGGATTTTATGTACTGTGTTGAATCGGACCTGGATCTTGTGTTTATTGAATAATTTGGAGATTTTTATTTTTATTTTATTTTTGTATAGCTGCTATCGTTGAATCGTTCTTGAATTTTATATTCTATTTTATCCATGATGACAGTGGCATTGCCCTTGTCGGCTGAGAGGATGACGATGTCATTCCTCTATTTTTAATTGATATAATTCAAAACGCTCCTCTTTGCTGAGGTTGCTAGCTGGCATCATAGCGTTTTTGAGGGTTGCAGCGTTTTCAGATCTTGCTACGTCTGTAGCGATGTGACCCAGGCCCTTGATAGCCACGTCTACTTGGGCAATGAAGAGATGCCACGACTCGGGTAATACCAATCGCATTTACACTGACTTCTGCTGCTGTAACGTCTTCTAATGCGAAACGAATTCTGTCAAGAACTAACTGAGCTCTTATCTCAGAGATAATCATACTTATACGCATCGAACTAGATCAGTTAGACAAGACACTACAAATCACGCTTATCATTGATGGCAACAATGTCCACATCGGATTGGGAACATGTAGACAATATGACTGCCTCTTCAGATGCCACTATGTCGACCAAATGTAAGGACAACTTGATTTCCAAATTTAATCTCCTCCAACAAAAGACCGGACCCACACACCAAAAGCTAGACATTAACAAAGTCGTAATTAATCGCAGTAACAGTTCGAATTTCCGATGGTCTGAAATCAGTTTTAGCTAAAGGGCTAAACTTTGCAGTCACACCTAGACACATTCCAGTTAATGATATCATTGCCCAAGTAGACGTGGCTCTCAAGGGCCTGGGTCACATCGATGCAGACGTAGCAAGATCTGAAATAGCTGCAACCCTCAAAAACGCTAAGATGCCAGCTAGCAACCTCAGCAAAGAGGAGCGTTTTGAATTATATAAATTAAAAATAGAGGGATGACATTGTCATCCTCTCAGCCGACAAGAGCAATGCCACTGTCATTATGGATAAAATAGAATATAACAACACAATTCAAGAACTACTCAACGATGGCAGCTATACAAAAATAAAAGAGACCCCACCAACAGTCTCGTCATACAAACCAACAAAATCATTTCTGATTCAACCGCATTAATTGATCAAACCAAACAGTTCTCGTTGAAACCTTCTGCTGCCATGCCACCAAGATTATATGGCTTACCAAAGATGCGTAAAAAGATACACCCCTACGTGCCATCGTCTCTACTATCAACTCCCCCACCTACAAACTGGCTCGTCTTTTGTTTGAAATCCTGCGGCCTTTCACTGGAAAAACCACCTCTGCGGTACTAAACGCTACTCACCTGGTATTGACAATCAAGGGTATTTCCCTGTCCCCAGACAACCTGCTTGTTAGTTTTGATGTGGTTTCCTTATTCACCAAAGTTCCTGTACCTGACACAATCGCAATCATTGAAGACTTGGTTCATCAAGGACTAAACACTGAGGTACCCTCCCCCCCCCCCCCCCCCCGGGTGAGACGGTGCTTAACCAATACATACTTCACCTGGAATGTAACTTTCTACAAACAAACTGAGGGCACCCCAATGGGCTCCCCTCTATCTACGGTTGTAGCCAACGTTTTAATGTAGAAATTTGAGACTGACGCCATCCAGACTGCCACTCTACGCCCGACTTTATGGAAGAGGTACGTGGATGACACTTTTGTCTCCTGGCCACATAGCCGGCCTGCTCTAGACCAATTCCTCGACCACTTCTATTCCATACACCCAGCCATCAGATTTACCATGGAAGTCGAAAAAGATGGCAAGCTACCTTTTTGGATGTCCTAATAAAAAAGAGACCCCTGATGGCTCAATAAGCCACTCTGTCTATAGGAAAGCTTACCTAAAACCTGATTCCCACCACCATCCATCCCTGAAGAATTCCCTCATCAAGACTCTACACCATAGAGCCCAATGCATCTCCGACCAGGAACACATTGCCAGTGAACTCAAGCTCGTACACAAAGCTCTCAAGGCTAATGGTTACTCCGACTACACAATCCGCAAAGCCATCACTCCAACCATGAAGAAGGACCCTCTTGAGGAGCCGTTCAAAACCATCACCTTAACCTACATTGCGGGGGTCACAAAAAAGACCTCCAAAATCCTGAATAAACACAAGATCCAGGTTCGTTTCAACACAGTACATAAAATCCGTGATCTGGTCCCGTCTGTAAAAGATGTGATTCCAGACATACAGTACCCTGGCGTCTACAAACTAAGTTGCCTCTGTGGTAGCAGTTACATTGTAGAAACCAAACGACATGTCTCGGACCGCAAACGTGAACACAAAGCAGACCTAAAACACGGTAGGACCAACACCTCAACAGTAGCAGACCACTGTTATAATTCAGTGGGCTCGCATGACATTGACTTCTCCAAGACAGAGGTTATCTGCAAGACATCTGGCTACCACGAGAGATTCGTTCATGAGGCTATCCACATATACAAACACAAAGACAATTTCAACCGAGAAGATGGATTCTGGCTTAGCAATCATTGGAAAGATGTGATAAACCATTTCGAGTCTTAATTGATTGTGTTCACGTTTACGGTGTATTTCCGACCGCATTAAATTCTTCCTCTCTCCCCGCTCTTCCGTGCCGAGCTTAGATGGACTCGTCCGTCTGAACAACCGCTAGTTGCTATCAGTGGTGCTACTGTTAGGGAAAAAACGCCACTTTCTTCAAATTTTCTTGCTGTGGTTTTCACACCTGATGATGATTGCTTGTGTTGCAATCGAAATGTTGTGAGAATCACAGGATGCAGTTAAACGGCACAGTAGCACAGTCCAGCAGACATGCGATGTGCGTCTGGGTGATGTGTGCCTTTCTCCGAGTTGCATGTGGGGAGCTGTGACGGTGTGGTTAGCACACTGCGCTACAAACCCGGCGAACCGAGTGCGATTCCCGCTCGCAGCCAATACCATTGATGATTATCTGAACCGGTCCTGGGCCTCCCCTAGGTAGACTCAGCCTCAAATGAGTACTGGTGCGGTGAGTTAAAGGTGGCCAGGCGTGGTGCTGGGCACCCACCTCCTCGTGTGCCATGCTAGCCTTCATAGGCACTACCCGCACCTCCGATTAGCATGCTTGGCTACGTACGGTGGGAAAGAAGTTCAACTTGCATACAGATCTTTGCCTCAACATTCTTAAGGCTATGCGGGGTGTCGTGTCTTTGTGCGAGTGATGATGCCTGCTCTTCCCCCTGCCTGTACCGCGCAGTTCCTGCCCCCGACCGTTACCGTCACCCAGCAGCGCCTCCTAGGTCTGCGTCAGCTGATGAACAATGTCTCCTACAACCTGGACGTCTACATCATCCCAGCCTCCGACTCTCACATGGTGCCAACGCTCGCGGTGTTAACCACACACACACGCGTTCTCGTACACACACACGGGTACACATACATACACACGGGTACACATGCACACCACGCCAGGTACTAATTTCAGGCTGAGTCGATCTAGGGGAGGCCTAGGACCAGTTCGGATGATTGTCACTAGTGTTGGTGATCGCGAACGGGAATGGAACTCGGTTCGCCGGGTTTATAGCGCAGCGAGTTAACCGCTACATTGCCACTGCCCATGCACTTTCACACTCACTTTCTCACACACACACTGTCACACACACACATGCAGTTTAACAGACAGGCTCACTTTCATACACACGCTCACTTTCACACACACACTCTTTCACACACAAAGATGTGCAAGCGCATGCATGTACACACACAAACACTCCCAGCGGAAGGCTGACTCATTACATTTCGCAAAGGATCTCTCCGTTGAACAAAATAGTTTCGAGGTTGGCTTAGCATTTTAATTCTATGTTAAGTAGAAATATTATTTCGTGGAAGCTGGTTCCGAAATGCGGGTGTTCGTAAATCGCGTGTTCGTAAGTCGATGACTGCATGTAATTAATCTTTGATTTTTTCGGTAAAGTCAATTAGAAATAAAATAAATAATAGAATTCGACGTTTCGATTGCAACACAAGCAGTCGTCATCAGGTAGAACTC
Source organism: Petromyzon marinus (assembly GCF_048934315.1). Classification (NCBI taxonomy): domain Eukaryota; kingdom Metazoa; phylum Chordata; class Hyperoartia; order Petromyzontiformes; family Petromyzontidae; genus Petromyzon; species Petromyzon marinus. The sequence continues at coordinate 155,987 of NC_133724.1, forward strand.
AATTTGAGAGATAGACAAAACACAGATATGGAGACACACAGACAGACACACAAGCAGAGAGAGACACACAGAGCTACACAGAGAGAAACACACAACATAGACACAGAGTGTGTTGTCCCTCTCTCTGCTTGTGTATCTGTCTGTGTGTGTCTCCGTGTCTGTGTTTTGTCTCTCTCTCAAATTTAGTTCTACCTGATGACTGCTTGTGTTGCAATCGAAACGTCGTATTCTATTATTTAATTTATTTTCTTTCTACGTGACGTTACGGAAAGAACCAAAGAGTAATTCCTGCAGTCACGAAAGCTTCAAATCAAGTTTGCATGTAATTAATTGAATACGTAACAGCACTGTTCTTAACAGCACGTGATCACCGCCACGATAGGCATCACCCCCTAGAGATGTCATGCGCAGCCCCAGGGGTACAACCGACCAAATGATGCGGGCCGCTGAACTAGAGTGTAGGAGACAGCAGCGTGTGTGCGTGTACATGGGCGCACGGGCAGTGAATAGCCCACATGGCATGCGTGTGCGGGCGTGTGCTAGAGGGAGTGGTGACACAGCGGTTAGCGCGTTGCACTGCAAAAACACCCAGCAAAGACCCGAGTTCGATTCCCGCTCATGGCCAACACCAGTAACGATTATGTTAATCGGTGCTGGGCCTTCCCTAAGGTCCGACCATAAATGAAGTCACGCGATTTTGGACGATTTTTGACCCCCACCCTCCCTCGTCACACGGCGTCACAAAAAGTTAGATCCCCCCTCAAATATGACGTCACAAAGCTCTGCGTCCCCCCCCCCCCAAAAAAAATATATAAAACATGCTTCAAATCGCTTTAAACTAGTGTCATTGTAGTGCGTATTTAATGTGCCTCTGCGCTCTGATGTTGTAGGAGAAAACATTTATTAAAAAGTCGATTTAATTAAGTAGAACGTGTTGTCTATATTTATTTAAAGTTGCGCATTTTGATGTGACGTCACATTTCTCAAACCCCCTCCCTCATCACACATCGTCACAAATGTCTGACCCCCCCGCCCCCCTAGGTGCGTGACGTCATTTATGGACGGCTCCTAAGTCGACTTACCCTAAAATGAGTAACTGGTGTGATGTGTAGACATCAGCACTGGGCAGACAAAGGCGGCCGGGCGCAGTGACAGCCTTCATAGGTGCTACTCGCTAACAGCACTTGCCTCAGCCTGTTAAAAGCTACATGGGGGATCTTTGTGTTTATCTTTGACAGAGTGAATACATCGCTCCCCGTGACGCACGCATGGCGTGGATTACTGGGTTCACTGGCTCCTCGGGTGAGTTTAGAACATTCACCGATGCAGCAAAGAGCTTCAATGCCACTTCTGGCACAATCCTAAACACAATTGACAATCGGCGATACATTTTTCTCCATCGATATTTTGCAGGACACCACATCCAGCTCACCGAGAGAGACTCGATATGAACCCCTCGTGCGTTTAATCCCTGTGATGTATCATGGGACCACTGGAGCACAGATGGCCGTGTTGGCCTTGTGTTATTTAATTATGTTCTCCATGGTAGTCTGCCACATACCAGAGGTCTCTCCCGAAACACGATTCAACTTTCACAGCAATCTGGCTCGCCTACACAGGAACTTTTCAAGCTATAACACACTAGCACTGGCCGCGCATTTGCGTGGGATATAACCTAAGTGAGCTTCAGTTTAAATCGGCCTAGAAATGTAAAGTTCTTAGCGTTGCTATTGTTCGAGAAATATAATTTGGTGCGAATTTTTTCACCAGAAGTATTCGCTCTCAAATACTGTATTGAGTGCACGCTACTTGGCTGGACATGGCTTTAATTCGGGGATTTACTTAATTCGGTGAACCATTATTGTTTTTTGTCCTTGAAGAAGATTTGCAATGTAAAATCGTTCATAGCAAATGTTACACGTCATACGATCTGAATCGGAAAATCTAAAAATAGAAGGAATTCATACATTTGACACATTCTCTATTATTGCAACTTAAATACAAATACATTGCTCCAAGGCAAATAAAATCTGACATTCTGCACAGGAATATGAAATGTGAAATCGAAGCTGTTGGTCCGTTTACCAGTGATGCTCGCTGGCCTCAGACTTGCAAAGCACCCACGAGTGATTCCATCCGGTTTCAGAGATGTACCGCAAGGTGCGCTCCAAGTGATATCATCGTTTATCCGCACAACTTTGATCTGCTAAGAAAACCGCGGTGGCTGCATGAGCCGCTTCACGACGGCGCCTGCACGGTCACTGGGCAGGCCACGAGCCGGACATTGAATGACGACTCACGGCGCGGTGACCGCGGCCACCCGCACCCACACAATGGAGCGGATCGCAAACAACCGCATTGTACGCCCGCTCTGGCAGACTGGACAGTACTCATTGTTTTTTTCGGTAAAGTCACGTATGTAGAAATACAATAAAATAATATTAAAACAAAAAACAATCACGACGTTTCGATCACAACGCAAGCGATCTTCATCAGGTGTCAAGAACAAATCACGGAGGTAAATACAACAAAAAGATGAGAGACGAGAATTCAACAAACCTGAAAAAACATTATGTGAAGCACATCCAGTCAGGCCAACAACACAGTTAGACACTTCCTGGCGGACCACGAATTTCTTGACACCTGATGAAGATCGCTTGCGTTGTGATCGAAACGTCGTGATTCTTTTTTGTTTTAATATAATTTATTGTATTTCTACATACGTGACTTTACCTAAAAAAACAATGAATAATTTTATGCAGTCACGAAGCTTTAATACTTTATTATCAGACTGGACAGTGTTGGTTACGCTACTCCCTAAGCTATCGCATGGCTCTCAAACTATTAAAGCTTGATGTAAATATAAACATACACACACTTGCTGTGCGTCAGAAGAAGAGGGGGCCTCTTGGATGGTCCGAGGTGGTGGGGTTTTTTCTTCAAAATGTCAGGGGTCAAAAGCTGGAAGTTTGAAAAGTTGACATTTTGTGACACCAAGCTACTGGCAAAGGAGGCACAATCAACAATATTCCAAAACGTTATACTATCAACTTTGGAAAAACTTTTGCCTCCCAAATTTACAGAGCCCAACGATCAAAAACTTAGATGTAAATGTTTTCCTATGTGGAAGCAAAGATGTGGCTTTACCTGAAACAAATGTCAGCAATTTGGCTAAGCTAAAACATCCCGATCAGTCAGTCCACCATGACTGGCTATATCTGGCACTAGGCAAACATCTCAATGCTGAAACATCTCAATGCTGAAACATTAACTGGAAATTACTTAATTAGGATTATACACACGCATCAGCACCACCTCCTGCTGCTAAAATGTAGCAGGACCCTCCTGAAAAAGTCTTGAGACTCAATGAGGCTTGCCTGGGTAAACGAGCAATACACTGCAGGAACTGATGATCCCTGTTGACTCTCCAACGAGGTCCTTGAAATCTTCAGATTGCCTTCTAAGAACTCCGAGGTCAAGGCTCCGTTCCTGGGCCGATCACGATTCTGCCACTGTGCAGCTCCTGAAATTTGGAACAACGCTTTGCCTTTGCTAATAAGGCAATCAGAGTTGCTCAATAAATATTTTTCGGTCGTAAAAACTCACCTTTTAAAATTGGCATTTAGCCCGCACCTCGTTCTGACCATTTACCCTGCTTCTGTTTATTTCCTGCGTTCTATAGACGCCACATTGGGGTCAATAGATAAAATGCGCCTTACAAATGTAAATCATTATTAAGCGTAGTAATAAAAAAATATATCAAGAGCATTTATGCCCATAATGATGCAGCGATAAACGCATTTTCCATTTAACCGAGTGAGCGCGGTGCTGTCTCTGCTTCCTCCCTAATTCCTCGAGCAGGGATAGCGGTGGTGGCCAAGACAAAAGCCGGACTGTGGACCGACAGCCGGTACTGGATTCAAGCCGAGAGGCAGATGGACTGTAACTGGGAACTGCACAAAGGTAGAACAACAACAGCAACAACAAAACAACAACAATAGTAATGAAAAGTTTGTGTCAGATCACTGCTGGATGGAAACCTCCTCATGCCTAATTGTCAGTTATGGCCGTTGCTTGTGCATGCTTCACTATGCTGGTCTGTGCGGTTTGGTGAAGGCACAAAGCGTTCATGTGGAGGCAGTGGAGTAGACGAGAGCAATATGCACTGCCCTCTACTGAACACCACTGAGCCCCACATCCCTTTGGTAGCTTGTTTTGTAGTAGTATGGTGGTGATGCTGAAATGCAACACCTCTTGCAAGACATCAAAAGGTGTCTAGCGAGCAATCGCACCAATCTCTACCCTAACCCTGGGTCAGGTCACGCAACCTCATTCGAGAGACATTCATTTTGTCAAGGATTTTTTGTGTGTGCATATTTTTGATGCGCTGCTCAACATGGTCCTGATTTCGATTCTCGATTTATACACAACATTACGATCACATATATTTCGATTAATCCTATTGTTGCTGGGTGCACAATGGTAACCACCGGGGAGGCACACCATAGCCCCGCACCTCCGATTAGCATGGTTGGCTTATTTTATTACATGTATATCCTTATTAGAATATAGAATTACCCCGAAAACCGCAATCCAATTCTGGAACGCACAATACATTGGTGCAGTAGGTACTGTTCAGCACAATACATTTCTGCAGCAGGTACTGTTCAGTACAATAAATTGGTGCAACAAGTACTGTTCAACACAATACATTGGTGCAGTCGGTCCTGTTTAGTACAATGCATTGTGCAGTGTTTGGCGTTTTTGGTCCTTTGGGGCTGTATTCAGCTATATATGATGGTTGCAAGCAACTAAACAAATGCGAGGCTGTGAGGGAGCAGGTGGGAGCACATCTGCGCACTCTCTTGAATTTCAGGTGGAACCTCTGATGTCGTGAAGTGGATCCTCGAGTTGACAACGAAGGGAGGCCGTGTGGGAGTGGACCCCTTCGTCCTCTCCATCAGTGAGTCGCGCTGCGTAGAGGGTCCATCCTCAAGAGCTCACTGGGGCTGCTGCCGGGTGTGGTGACCTCGCTGCTGTGTCCCGCCAGCAGTCGAGTGGACATGAAGCACCCCCCCCCCTCCTCCTTAATCTCATTCCATTCCTCTCGTGAAGCATCACCTCTTCTCTACTGCCCATTCCTTTCCCCTTCCCTTGCCCCTCCACTCCTTACCGTCCCTCCCCTACCCTTGCATGATCCCTAACTACCCTCTTTCGCTCTCACTCATTCCTCAGTTCTTGTAGTATGCCCCTGCTATATAAACCAATCTATTGTTCTCTCACCGTTTTCTAAGCTATGTCATCCACCTTGAGTGAAGGTGCTCTGTAATTATAGTTTACATTAGATAGTAAACCACTGCAGTCTGCGCTCCTTCAATGGAGGAGGACAAACAGCAACACAACACGAACTCTCGCTCTGCTGCGGCAGCTCTCATAATGGCTAGCAGCAGCAAACCTCGACATTGGCATCATCGAGCTGCTGAACATAATGCTGCTGCCATCATCATACGCAATATCAGAATAAAAACCAGTAGATTTTACAACATACATAGGTGTGTAGCATCGCATTATTATTATAAACACCACAGTGCAATGGGGGCCCCTGGCTTATCCCCATCCCGTGACTTCATAGCCTGGCTCCTGAGCCGCTCTGGACAACACCACCCCGTCATTACCCTGGATAATTGAGAGGAGCCAGTTGGTTATATTGTTATATTCTCTACGACGACGCTTATTATGATTGCGGTGTCTATAATATAATAAAGTTATGTGAACCAAGATCCACATCTAACAGAGAGGGTTCTTGCCAATAAACATCTTCCAGATTAGAGAAGCCCACCTCCGCTGATGAGAGATTGCATGTCGAAACCCGGTGCAGAGTTTTCTTGTACTCAACCAGGAGTCGCCAACCTGCAGCTCTGTACGCGCATGCGGCGGCTTTTTCAGGACTGCTTCGTGGCGTTATTTATTAAGGACCACCGTCTTGTATTCACATGCATTGCGGCTCTTGAAATATTGTGGGGTTTTTGTTACCGAATTCGAAAAAAAAGGCTCTTCTGGCTATTTTGGTTGCCGACCCTAGTACTAAAACAATGCTGCTCAATAAATGCACTGCCAGATGGCCGTCATGCTGATGGAATGTGTAAACAAATATTTGTACTTCTTCTAATGGAGAGACTGATATAGGAAGGCGTTTGTGTTGTTTGCTTATTTTTATCTCTTACTCGAGTCACTTGACCTCGCTCTATGAGGTCGGCCCCACGGAGCAATGGCAGATATCTCTCACAACACGAGGATTCGTGCAGGCCAGAACATTGCGGTTTCCCACGCTGAACGTGGTCGATGTGATTCCAAAAAAGGGGCGCACAAAGCGAAATTGCATAAAACGAACCCAGACACCCACCCACAATGCACCACACGAGAACTGCCTGCTGAGTAACGCACACAGCACATGGTTTTCACGCACAGTTCACGCACAGTCTACGCACAATACAAGCACTGTACACGCACAGCACACGTGTGCACAGTACACGCGCACACATGCAATGTTGTCCCTCGTCCGACCGCATAGCCGCATGTAGAGTGATTTGAAACCGCATAGTAGAGCGAATTTTGGGTGGAAATAGGTTAGCCGCATATACACCATGATATCGCACAAACTGAACCCGAATAAAGCGATAGAAACCTGTTATTTCATTTGATAACAGTGATGTGTACTGCATGAAGAAAAGCTCTCAGTCTTGCCCACACCACCAGCATTAGAACTGAATGTGTGACCACAGACCAGTGGAACAGCTTCTACACTCCGCTGTCTGAAGCCGGCCGACTGCTCATCCCTGTGGACACCAACCTGGTGGACGTGGTGTGGGGCGCCGAGCGGCCAGCAACATCCAGCACCTTCATCTACTACCTACCTGACAAGTTCACTGGTAAAGCTACCTCGTGACCCTTTTTGAGGTGAAGTCAATGGGACGCTTTATAGTTCTGCCACCCCAAAGCTGTATTCCAATTGTGCTCTGTGTGGTGACAGGGACGCAATGTATCCACTGCCATCTCTCACAGAGCCTTACAATCCTTTGTGTTAGAGAACGGCCGGCAGTAGAGGGCATTGAAGAACTACTTCTAAGATCTCGTAACGTGAGCTCCGTTCTGCACAGCATGGGGCAGCACTTCCCCACATTCCCTGCCACTGAGAGTCAAGCGGCTGAACCGATGTTGACAATCAAACCGATATCTCAGAATATTTGTAATTTAAGAAATGTATTTAACTCTAAACAAAACCCCATAGAGGCAGCAGATGCAGCTGTTTATATGATAAGTGAAAACTTGAGGTTTTACATTTTAAAGATTGTGTGTATGTTGAACTTATGTCGCACTGTACGTAGTCAACTGTGCTAAGCAAAGATGCCGGGAAAGGACAACAAACTAAACACAAAAAGCAGTTCTAAACAAAACATCAGATTTGTGGTGGCTATACGGGATTTGGCCACCTAAGTGGTCATTTCACATTTATTTTAGACGGTCCCCTAAGCCCATCCTTTTTCAGCAGCCTTTACTCATAAAAAAAAAACTTCTTTAAACTTCTGTTTGTCCTAAACTGGTCACGGACTGCTATTATTCTTCTTCCTCGACTCGGCCTAGTGATGCCGCACTAAATCCTGTCAAGCCAAGAATGTTGTGCAAACTGTACCGTGTTTTAACTCTCGCCTCTTAGAGCCATGAATTCTGCCCAAATAGGAGCCTGCCCAGGCCCAGATGTAAATCGTAAACATAAACACACTTAGTCTATCTTCTTTGGTTCTTTCGGTAAAGTCACGTAGAATGAGAATGAAATCATAAAATAAAATAAGACTTAAAATTCTCACGACGTTTCGGCCACAACACAAGTGGCCTTCTTCAGGTGAAAGAACAGAACTGTCGGGACGACGGAGCTTCAATTAACGCTGCTAAGATTCGCAGCATCTTTTAAGCTGCGAATCTTAGCAGCTTAAAGCTTAAAAGACGCTGCGAATCTTAAAGCGTTAATTGATGCTCCGTCGTCGCGACAGTTCTGTTCTTTCACCTGAAGAAGGCCACTTGTGTTGTGGCCGAAACGTCGTGAGAATTTTATTGTCTTATTTTATTTTATTATTTTATTCTCATTCTACGTGACTTTACCGAAAGAACCAAATAAGATGAATCCTTGCAGTCACGACAGCTTTAAATCGAAATTTACACTTAGTCTATTTGTAATGAGATAGTGAGATCTACTGGTTGGTAAAGGGAAGCACGGGTACAGGCACCATTATAAACATTATCCAATCCCCAAAGGGGAAGGTATCTAGGCCAAAGGTGAAGGGCAGGGCCAGCCGAGAAACTCCGAGAACCGGCTAGAAAGTTCCACGAGAGGGTGTGGCTGGAGGCGCAGCCTAGCCGCACCTGCGGCAATATAAGCGGAGGCGGAGGACTCGGGGCTGGTGTGTGAAGTCTTGGATCCGGACTGCGTCGTTGCTCGCCGTCATCTCTCTCTGTCGTTCGGCCACGTGGCGGATCTCCGGCGGAGCTCCACCGCCCACCTCGGCACGTCGTCAGCCAGTGGCGAGACCGGAAGCGGACGGGCAGAACCCGCCATGTGATCGGCCGTGTGTGTAGTCTGTAGAACGTAATATCTAAGTGTGTACTTGGAGAGGAAGCCCATAACGTTGGCCTGTGCCGTGCTGTACACAGAATAAAGAAGAGTACCCTCTACACGACACATTGTGGAAGTCGCTCGTTACAAATGTATAATGATTGAGTCGCTGCCAAACATGGTTGTAAAAACAGAGACATTCATGCACACACAGAGACACGGCATGGACACATACACAAATGCAGACAGACGCACTATTATCATAGATTGTTATGACTATAATAGTTGTTTTATGATAACGAATGCTATGGTGATGATTATTATGATTACGATTGTTATGATGACAATAATTCATGTGATGATGAATGTAGTGGTAAACATGGGGATGGTGGTGATCGTGGTTGTGATGGTGATGACCGGCGCGTGTAGGCAGCACGTGGGTGCAGAAGGTGGAGAAGACGCGCTCACTAATGCGGGAGCACTCGCTCAAGCCCACAGCTCTCATCCTGTCCGCACTAGATGAGTGTGCCTGTGAGTGACGCACCATCATTATCATCATCATCATGAATAGCACAATCATAATTAGCATCATCAATAACACAATCACCATCATCGCTAACTAAAAATGTACACAATTATCAGCATCACTGTCATCACCATTACCACTATAATTATATTATCATCATAACCAACACAATCATCAACATAATTTGCATCATCATATCATGGTAATTAATGTAATATTTTTTCACAAAACTCATAACCATTGTTCACACAAAACAAATATTGATTGTCGATGCAACCAAGCCATTGTCAAATTACCAAAGCAAGAACTCCAGCAGTAATGGTATGGGATGATCTCCAACAAGAACCTTCTTATCACGGAACAAAATACCAATTGATTTCCAATGGTAGAGTACTGGTACATCATACCCGTGACATGTTTGTCAGATGCCACTCTCATAGCCTGGACGTTTCCTTGACCAGACCCTTTTTTCTTGAGCGCCTGCCATTTGTTTGTGCCGCGAGCCTGAACAGCTTTAGGCTTGTGTGGAGGGCACAGGGTGATCCGGCAGTAACCACCTAGAGCTATCCACGGACATCTCCACCAGCTCGGGAAACCTGGGCTTCCTGCCCCAGCAGAGGGGTCATCAGGATCACGCGTGCCCAGTCCAAGCGGATCTTGTCCAGGACCCTGAGATCAAAGGGAAGTGAGGAGGGGGGAAGAATTGCCCAGGAGATATTGGCTCCAGGAGGGTGCTGAAGTGTACTTCCTCCACCTACTGGTTTTCGAACCTGGCCTAGGAGTTGGTCAGCTGCATCACAAACAGGTCACTCGTGGACATCACAAACCTCTCCACAACCCGGGTTAAACATCCCCGGCAAACATTATTGGTGATTATCTGAATCAGTCATAGGCCTTCGCTAGGTTGACTTAGCCTTAACTGAGTACCCGGTGTTGTATGTAAACATCAGCATAGGGGAAACAAATGTGGTTAGGCATGGTACTGGCTACACTACCTATGCCTTGTCATCCTTTATAACTGCTCGCCAACAAAAGTGTGTGCGTGTGTGTGTGTGTGCTTATCATTTCCACAAGCAGGGCTGTTCAACCTCCGTTGCAATGACATCCCCTACAATCCGTTCTTCTTCGCTTACGCCTTCCTCACGCTCAACGAAACCAGGTAGCCACACGCCGTCCTCGGTCATGATCTATCCACTGCTGGATGAAGCCCTCGCAAAGCCATGTGTTGCTATTCACTATGAGGGGTGCAACAAACAATGCAAACCGATTTCATGGCTTCATCTCTGCGGTGGACGAGCTCTTGGTCGCGTTCCCTCCTTTGGCTGCTGCTCTGTCATTAGTCTCCAACGCCGACCATCGTCCCTTCTGGCTGTGCACGTCCAGCCCAACCCCAATCAATATATCAGTGATGAGCACTAGTTCGTAAACACTACATAATCGTATTTACGTAGTGACTATGTGGGTAAAGATAGGAAGTGCCTGATCTCATGTGCTTGTACATATTGTACGTTGAACTTCTTTCGAACCATACGTAGCCAACCACGCGAATCGGAGGTGCGGAGGAAGGGCAACAAACTAAACGATTTCCGTGTCAAAATCGCAGCCTTCTCCCCGAGTACGAAGGCAGTCGTAAGCTTGAGCCTAGAAGTCACCCCAACAGTGCCACCAGTCCTGGCTTATTTTGATCGCAGTGACTCACCTCGCGTCTCCTCCTTCTGCCCCCCCCCCCCCGCTCCCTCCAGGCTGTACCTGAACCTCCACAAGGTGGGCGACGAGCTGCATGCGATCTTCAACGTCACGGAGTCTCCCGTGGGGCCGCTGAGCCTGCGGGACTACGGCGCGGTGCGCTCGGACCTGCTCACCTACGGCAAGGGCGACGTGCGCGTGTGGGCCGGAGAGGAGTTCACTACTTACGGCATCTACCGCCTGCTGCCCAAGGTGAGAGCCCACGTCGGCGTCGGGAGCGTCCAACGATCGCAGCGCTCTTCGGTCCGCTAAATGAAAACACTACCGTTCCTCTCCCCCGGAGTAAAGGTCCCACACAGGTGGAGCGGTCTCCCAGGCAAAGTCAAGAAGTTTCCAATCTTAGCTAATTTATATACTGCATTGAAAATCACTTGCACAAAATTTGCAACTTTTCGGGCTATGGTGCTTTATACAAAAGCAGGCAGTGTGTGCAATAAAATAAAAAAAGTATTATTATTTTTTTGTTAGGTGCAATATTAATTATGAAAGCTGCAGAGTTAACGTGTTTACATGTGTCATTATGTGTTTGCTATGTGTATCAGTCTGTCAACCTGGTTCTGTCCCGTGAACTCCTGTCAAAGAGCGATTGACACTTCACATGGCCTAAATGTGCACCTAGCCTTAGTGGTGAACTCACAAAATCTGGGACTTTTAATTATATTTTTGCATATGAGGCAATCTTTCGGAACTAAATGCCATTGTCAAGGTCTGCTAGACATGATGAGAGGGCTTCAGCAGAGAGTTTGTGGACAGTGTTGATATTCATCTGCTGGAGGAGTGCAGACTTCACTAGTTTACTCTGCAATCCAGGGACTTGTAACGTCCTGCAGAGACTTACAGGTTTCCCATGAGCAGCTGCCTCCTCAACAAGAGGCCAATTCTGGCAAATATAGGACTAGCTGGGAACCCACACACGTGCACAACGCTGCAGGGAGACCGTCGGGGCGGGCCCTGCTGGTGATTGTGGCGTGTGCGCTGAGTCCGCCATCTCCCGTCCCTCTGGCCGTGGCACTACAGGAGAAGCTGGTGATGGAGCAGTTCTCCCCCGTACAGCTCACCAAGGCCGTCAAAAACCCGCACGAGCAGGAGGCTCTCAAGTCATCGCATGTGAGTAGCGGCGCCGCACAGCCGCACGCGGCGGGGTCGATGGCACCTGCAGTTGACAACACGACGTCCAAGTGACGGAGGCCCTGCTTACATGAGCATTGAAACAGTGGCCATCTCTCCCGTTCACAACCCTAAGCCGGCGGTGGAAATTCCACTTTCCTATGCCTGGGGCGAGTCTCTCCATAGAACAACCACTGTTGGCTCCCTCACCAAGTGGTACTTATTTTATCGTTCCGAGATGGACGATGGCACTGAATCAACCCCTGAATCAACGACCTCCCAATTGCGAGCCACTCGCTCTACCGCTCATTCATATGGCTGTATTTTATTAAGCCTCTCAGAGGCCAACGCCATCGACAGCAGAGTAGGGGGACGTTGGGTAATCTGTCGTTTACTTCACAATCATGGCAGCATCATCATCATCATCAGCCATGATTTGACCACTGCTGGATGAAGGCCTCACCAAGCTGTCGCCATCTCTCACTGTTTCGAACTGGTCGCTCAATCTCCACGGTGGACATCCTTCTGAGTGTGTGCCCTCCTTTGGCTGCTGCTCCATCACTAGTCTCGACCACCAACCATCATGCCCTCGAGTGATGTCTTCTACCCACTCTCTTTTCTTTACAGTCAAGATAATGTGTTCGCATTTGGATTTGTTCTCTGATCCACATGGTTTCTTCTGTCTCCATTATTCTTTATGTCCATACTGCCATGTGTATTAATTGTCGTCTTTAATTAGCTTGGCACGATATCTCAAGTGTCATATTCAGTAATGGTTATGTTACCGATGTGGCTAAAATGGCATCAACGCATTGGTCTAACTCTAGGAAATGGGCAATTATCACTGCTGTACAAAACAAATTAGATTGAGTCATATCTGGGGTAGATTATCCAGTTCCTACCTCCCTGCAGTCATGCTGATTGATGATCCAACACTCACTGACTCGCTAAACTCACTCGCTCACTGGTGGACGGCCATATCCTTATCACTCTTCTATTGCTACTACAATGGTTAATGACTCAGTCTAGCAGACTCTGTTTCATCTGAGCCATCCTAAAGCACATGAACATGTATGCGTGTGTGCACGTGCGTGTTACAGATACATGGGGAGCGGTTGTGTAGTGGTTATTGCCTTGTGCTACAAACCCGGCAGTCTGAGTGTGATTGCCATTCATGGCCACCAACACTAGTGACGAATATCTGAAACAATCGTCAGCCTCCCTAGGTCGACTCGACCTCAAATGAGTTCCTGGTGCTGTGTGCAAATGTCACTTAAAACACGATGGCAGCAGGGCGTGGTGCTGCCCACCCACCGCCTCATGTTCCGTACCGGCCTCAATAGGTGCTCACTAAGAGCACTTGCCATAGCAGTCTGTTGAAGGCGATGGGGGGGATCTTTGTCTGTGTTACAGATACGCGATGCTGTGGCGGTGATCCAGTACATGGTGTGGCTGGAGGAAAACGTGCCCAAGGGGACGGTGACGGAGCTGTCGGGGAAGCTACACCTGGACCTCCTGCGCGGGTCCAGGCTCCTCCTGCACCATCCAGACCCCATCCCCTCCCACCATCGCCACCCCCTCCACTAGCTTCTGATACGATCCCGTATCCTTAGCACTGCCAGGGTGGCCTCATATTCTTACTCGGTGGGATCCAGAACGCTGCTTGGCTTGGAGTAGGGATGGTCAGCATAAGGCACTACCACAAGAATACACGGAATGCCTCATCCATTATAGTCCTGTATTATTGTATCAATATTTAGGCTGATGTGGGCTGCATTAACAGCAAAGGGCAAGGAAACACGATCCTATGCACAGGTTTATACAGATGAGATGCTTGGACGCACCGCTGTCATCAGTATGGCTTTAGTTCACGATATCTAAAATGAGTGAGGCGAGACGGAATCAGAATCAACAAAATCCCTGGCACAGGGGTCTCAACTATTCCAGATTAAAACGAAGTCCAGTCACTAGAGAACCACACCCATTACCCATCAGCCACGGCCACACCCCCTCATGCAGTCTCCTCACACGCACCCACTCACGATGAGCCAATATTGTTCAAGTGATGGAAGCCACGCAGTGCACTTCTGTCAAACCAATGGTGGACAAGGACCTCTCCGGAGTACCCACACTTTACCTCACCACGCGCCAAATGCCACTCGTAGACTAACTGTGGTGTACCAATGTACACTGCTGGGTGGACATCGGTGCAGAAGAGGGGGAGGGGAATATAATAATTTTAAAAACTTGAACCGGAATTTCAACTGCCAGGAGATGGAATCGAACTGGCGAACTCTGGGTTGCAAGTCCGGTGTGCTGATCATTACATCACGCCAGCCTCCCGGCAACATTCTTCATGTAACTGCTGGGTTGAACGCTGCCTCTCTTCCTGGCCCGTGGACATCTGTGAGAGGCAGGGGGCCCGAGGTAGCACGTTCGGGTATCTTTAGTTGATGGTAAATGCTTCTTGTGCCAGATTTCCATTCTTGTGTATTGAACTCAACGTGGAACCTCTAAAGACACGTCGTCAATCGCAGTTCCAGCAGAAAGGTCGTCATGACCACCAGGGGACCCGTTCACAACAACCACGTGGCCTGTCGCCAGCCCTCGGATGGCTACAGATATCCGCCCTTTAAGCAAAGCCTGAGTTGAACTTGGGAATACGGCAAATACAAGTGGCGATGTTTTTCATACCGCAGTAAGTACTCATTTGAGGCTGAGTCAAGCTAGGGGAGGCCCAGGACTGGTTAAGATAACCGTTACTGGTGTTGGTCTTAGGTCACTGCTGCACAGTAACCACAGAGGGACACAATCTCAATGTGGAGTTCCATGAGGAAGAGAACGCCGTGTTAGGCTAACCGACATGTGTTGCCATTTTGTTTCAGGAATCAAGCGTTTTCCGAGGGTCCCAGTTTTGAGACCATTTCTGCAAGTGGACTCAACGGCGCGCTGGCGCACTACAGGTGCCATTAAGGGCCAATGCTGTGCACTGAATCACCTATGGAATGGGTCACAATAGACACGTGCAGGTAGGGAGAGTGCAGTAGGCTGCGCAGAAACACACCATGAGCGACAGGAGCACCACCGTGCAGCTAAAGTCGCAAGGTGGCATAGCCAGGTCTATGCGATGTTAATGATTGCATAGGGCTCTGGCTGACGCCAGTGCAGAGGCAGGCGGTGAGCACTGCATGTCGGGGAAATCAGTGAGGCCCACACCAGGGTAGGCTTCGGCAAGGTAAGGTAATTTACCCTTTTTACCGGGTTAAAGGGTAAAGGTGTCGACATGCCAAGGGGTAAGGTAAAGAGTAGGGTAAAGGTAGCGCGGAAGAATTACCCGGCAGGGTAAAGGTAGCGCCAAGTATTACCCGGTAAATACTGTGTTTACTGCTCACTAAAAGCTCTGTGGCGCAGTCCGTGGCCTCCATTTAAAATTGGAATAATCGAGAGTATTCTATGTGAATGAAGCACTCTATCTAGCATTTACCTGTTATAAACCTTTTTCATGTGTAGTAGTACCCCAGTAATTACCCTGTAATCGGGTAATTTGTATGGCGTAAGGGTAAAAGGTAGGCTCGTTGCATTTGACCTTTTACCTTACCTTGCCGAGGCCTACGCGAGGGCCAAGAAGAGGGCGAGTTGGAGGAGGCTTCAAGGGCCAGGGTCTAACCAGAGACGTGCACAGGGGGAGAGTGGCAATGGATTGGGACAGACGCTGAAGCAGGGACGGGGAAGGGGAGAGCCTTGGGGCTGGTGGCGCTAGGCGGGTCCGGTCCCTTCCGAGTTGGAGAGGTGGGGGGAGAGGGGGCCAGGATGGGGGTAGACCAGAAGGGGGGGGGGGGGCACGGGGAGCAGAGAGCCCTAATAAAATGAAACGGGTCAACTGTTGTGTATACTATTGCTGTTGTCAGTCGGGTACATTCGCTCAACTCTTTTGATGGTGACTTAAGAGGAGATGAGCCACAGTGCAGTTCTTCAGGAGCTCTGTGCATCCATCGGTCTATAACAGGGAGTAGAGACGATTCAATATGAAGCAGCTCTCGGCCTCTTGAGAACTGGTCACATCGATCAAAGCATTTTCTCAATTCTTGGACGTGCAGAGCACAGTACATAGGACCATATGTAATTATTCCTTGACAGCTGTCGGAGTTCACACCACGAATGAAATACTTACGAATATACGCATGTTGTACAGCGATACATCATTCTTGTGGGTGGCATGGTGGCAGCCGCGTAGTGGTAATAGTTTCACGTCACAGTGCGAAAGGTGCCTGAGTTCGATTCCTGTCTGGGGCACCTCCGTGTGGAGTTCGTTCTGCCACCGTTTGACACGGGGTCCCTATGGCTTCTCAAAGCTCAGCATCACGCAAGGTCACTTGTGTCGGCAAAACAAATATCGCAATGATGAAAAATCAAATTTTGATTTAAAGCTTTCGTGACTGCAGTAATTCATATTCTTAGCTCTTTCGGTAAAGTCACGTTGAAGGGAAACAATAAAATAATAAAATATATATAAAACAATAAAACATTCTCACGAAAGAGCTAAGAAGATGAAAACTCACTTTGTAAAATGACTCAATTGGGATCACAGTAGCAACAGTAGCAGAAACATTGCCTCCTACTGCGAACGCTTGGCAGTACCGTCCTGCAAGCGAGTCCTGAGACTGAGCGAGGCGTTTTTCAGGTAAACAAACGTCGTGCTGGTCACAGTGGTGGTGGTGGGGTACAGTCGTGTCGCGGTTTTTCAGCGGGGAGCGGTAGTATAGCAGTTAGCACGCTGCGCTATGAACCTGGTGACCCGAGTTTAATTCCCGTTCATGGCCAACACCAGTGACGATTATTTGAACCGGTCCTGGGCCTCCCCTAGGTTAACTCAGCCTAAAATGAGTACCTTCTACGGTGCGTAAAACATCGCCACTGGTGAGACAAAGGCGGCTGGGCGTGGTGCTGGCCACCCAACCCCCTTATGTGTAGTTCCGACCTTCATAAGTGCTCGCTAACAGCACTTGCCCCGACTGTCTGTAAAGGCTTTACGTGGGATCTTTGTTGTTTGGTGGGGTGCACGAGTTGCCGTGACTTGTTCCAGTGATCAATACCACACGCCGTTTCATTTCAGTGCCAGCAATGAGACGAACCGGAAACTGACCACCAACGAGATGTACCTGTTCGACTCTGGAGGTCAATACCGGTGGGTTGTCACTAGTGGCGTCGCTAGGCATATGCAAACCTCAGGGGCCCCAAGCAGCCCAAGGGGTCCCAGGATTCATGAGAAATATATAAGTGAACTAAACGTAAGCTTGAATAAAAATTCTAATCAACACAACAAACAGATGTATCTCTCTCGTGGCTATCTTGACTATTTTCTCTCATCACTTAATCTGTCCCTTGTCGACATCTCTCATCGCACCGCATCATATTTCGTCGACATTCCTCACTCTCGTGTATTTATTCCCGTCTGTCATCTCACTAGGAGTTTATACATCAAAAATATAATAATTTGGTTTATCCCAGCAGCACCACTGGCTAAATGGTCAGAGTAGCCGCCTGAACACAAGCGAGTTTGGGTGACCAGGAGAGATGCCATAAGAACGTGGAAATTCCACCACTGGCTCAGAGTTGTAAGACAGGAGATATGCGCCACGCTCACTGTTCAATGGGAAAAACGGGTCCCACGCTGTGGCTAGCTATTCAACCACAGCTCTGACAAGCCGCCCCACCGTCTTACTACTGGCGGCCCAAAGGCTCGAGTTCTCATGTGCCCTGTGCCGCGCGTGTATCCCGCAAACTCCCCTGCAGAGATGGAACAACGGACATCACTCGCACCCTGCACTGGGGAGTCCCAACGGACTTCATGAAGGTGGGTGCTGCCATCACCTAGTAATCCCAAGCAGCCACTCAAGCCCTAAGCTCCTACTCAAGCACTCACCAGGCACAACCGTGACAATGTAAATACAAAATATCTTATCAGGGGGAGGGATGAATGTATCCCACTTGAAGATAAAAACTAAAAATGCAGTCTCAGAGATAATATAAAATTAAAATCAGAGCCAGGGAAATCCCCCAATAAAATCAAACCTTGCTTGTTAGATATACAGCCAAATCCATATCGAGATGTAGGTACTGCCTGCGACCATGTCCACACGGTTTCTGTCTTAACGGTCGTGGCACTCCACCCCGGCACAGGAAGCGTACACGCGAGTGCTGATGGGGAGCATCGACCTCAGCCAGGCCATCTTTCCCGACAACACGTTCGGTGAGTCGCCCCTTCCACACTCGTGGCCCGTCCCACTGCCGCATTCGAGCCAGCACGAGGCCCATCTCGGCACGGGTGTATTCTCCACTGGGGCTTTTTTCCCATGCCAAGCCAGCACCAAGCCGTGCAGCGCTGTTGGCCTCACAAGAAGTCTGAATCTGGCTCGGGGCTCGTGCTCACAGCCACAGGGGAAGAAGCCACCACACAACTCATTCAGCACGAGCCACTCACTCCACCTGTTGTTTCCCCCGGCAACGTATTCAGAGATTTTTATTCAACTCGAGTTGCCCACAAATTTATTTTTAGAGCCAGAATCCATCAAGGGTTGGCAGGTGCCATCTGCCTCTGTATATCTGTCTCTGTATATATGTGTCTGTATCTGTGTGTGCCTGTCTGTGTCTCTGTGCCCCAGGGGCCCGGTTGGACACGTTGGCGAGGCATGCACTGTGGGAGGCTGGACTCAACTATGGCCACGGCACCGGCCATGGCATCGGCAACTTCCTCAGCGTGCACGAGTGTAAGAGTGTGTGTACGAGAGTATGAGTGTGTGTGTGTGTCTATTCAAACTCACAGTGGCCTGGTATCAGCTAGCTGATGAAAGTTGCTAGCGAGAATTCCATCATCACTTACAACTCCTCCTGATGCCGAGGGTAAATGTGCGAGATTTAGGACTGTGCTCATGCAGCTGCAATGGCTGCTTTGGGTACACGGTCCAGACCTCCCCAGAGACCCTGGCTGACAGAGGAGGTGTTCAGATTGGCTGAGATAAGCGACAGGCCCACTCCCACCGTCTACAGCATCCCATATCAGCCTTCGCTCGGAGGTTCGGAGAGCCGTGAGGTGCTGCAAGGATGGGTGGTGGTCGCGGGTTGCTGAGGAGATGGGGTCTGCCTCAGTAGCCCGTGATCACAAATCACTCTTTAACTCCATCAAAAAAGTGACTTGCAGCGCCACACCTATCACAATCATTAGGGGAAAGAAAGGTGATCCGATCTCTGGCCCCAAGGAGCAGGTTTGCAGATTTGGTGAGCATTTTTGGGAGGTCTTGAGGAGGGGAAATCCATCAGCCTGGAAAACATCATCGGGCAAAGTGGGCATGACCCTGGTGAGGCTGTCGTGCCTCAAATATTGGAAGAAAAAGTCACCCCCTGTGAATGGCTGGCTGAGGTGCTCTCTGTTGAGGAAGTACAGAAGGCGATCCATAGTCTGAGACCAGGTTAAGCACCAGGCAGAGATGATCTCCCAAGCGAAGGGCTGAGGGAGGGTGGCATTTGAGCGCAGACTACCTTACATGACATCATAATAAGTCTGGACCACTGGATGGGTTCTGCAGGATTGGAAGGATGCCCTCGTGGGTCCCCCTCCTTTAAGAAGGGGGACCGCACAGACTGTAACAACTACAGGAGCATCTCCCTCCTCAGTGTGCCGGGGAAGGTCCTGGCAGGGATCATTCAACATCGCCTTGCCAGGCACGCTAAGAAAAGGCTTGCGGAGCCCCAATGTGGTTTCAGGAAAGGGCAGTCCTGGACCGATGCCATATTTTCTGTCCATCTGCTACAACAGAGGTTTAGGGAATTCCAACAAGAACTACATCTTTACTTTATTGACCTGGTCAAGGCCTATAATAACATCAGTAGGCCTGGGCTCTGGGTTGTTCTTCGTGCTTACGAGCCCCTGACTCTCTGCTCACAATCATTAAGGACCTTCATGATGGTGAGCAGGCCCAGGTAAAACTACATGGCCGGGAGTTAGAGCAATTCCCTTTTCACCTTGGGGTGCGACAGGGATGTCCTCTGGCTCCCACATTATTTTGCATCTCTTTTGACCACGTTGTTCGTGAAGCCTTCGATGGCTGTATTGGAAGGAATTACCATTCGGTGCAGATACAATGGGAGGCTAATTGATGCCCGGGGTGCGGTCAAGGGATGGCTCCTTATTGGTCATGTATGCCGATGATCTGGTGATTTCTGCTCACTCAGAGGAGGAGTTGAAGGTGCTGCTGCTCAATTTTTGGAGCATGCCACTAAGTGGTGGGCCTTACCATCAGCCCAATCAAAACTAATCACCTGCCTGGGTATATTGTACCATTAGTCACTCCACCCCACAACTCCCAATTGGTGATGGGGCAGTTGTGGAGAGTTTTCCATACCTGGACAGTACTCATGACAGCAGAGGTCTTACTCCGAATCAGTCGAGCAGCATTATTTTTTCATCGGCTGCGTAACGCGGTGTGGAAACTACCTTGTCTGTTGCTCCACATGAAGCTTTGGGTCTTCTCGGCCACGGTCATGCTCTCCCTTCTCTACGCTTGCAAAACGTGGACCCCCCTAATGGCACGACTTAGCTGATTAGAAACATTTAGGCTGGCCTACCTACGATCCATCCTGGGTTTTACCAGGCTGTATTGTGTGAGGAACCCACAAATACTTGAAATATCTGGACAAAGTCCCATCGGTGAGCTCCTCCGGCAGGCAAGGCTGCGTTGGCTGGGTCATGTAACCTGCATGCCCAGCCATCGCATGCCTAAACAGCTTTTGTTTGGCCAGATAGAAGGGGCTAAACGGGAGCAGCACGGGCTAGAGAAGAGATGGAGTGATGTAGTACAGGAGGACGTGGGGCTGAGTGGACTTGCCGATGACTGGTACCAGCAGTGTCAAGATCAGCCTCTGTGGAGGACGCTGCTGCTACTGGACAGTTGGAGGCAGTCGCCTTCCAATAACAACGGAAGGCAGAGGAGCAACGCTTACAACAACGAGCAGAACGACGGATTGGTTAAAACACAGCAAGTTGGCACAGTAGGGGGCACAGGTGGTGCATCGGCCAGTCATCTCAGTCAGTCGACCCATGGCACCTGGGTCTGTCCCGTGACCTCTTACCAGCGAGCGTTCGACAATTCACGTGGCCTTAACATGCACATAGCCTGGCACAAGCGCCGTGGTGATGTCACCGCCACTTAGTGGCGAATTGCGGTTGTTGTAAGAGAGTGAGTGCATGTGTGTGTGTGTACGAGTGTGTGGGAGCGGTAGTGTAGCGGTTAGAGTGCTGCAGTCAAAATCCGGTAACCTGGGCTCGATTCCTGCTCACAGTCGACACCAGCGACGATTACCTGAACTAATGTTTTGCCTCCCCAATGTCAACTCGGCCTCAAATTAGTACTTGGTGCAGTGTATTAACATGATCACGGGGGAGACAAATGCAGCCGGGCGTGGTGATGGCCACCCATTCCATCATGTGCTCTGCTGGCCTTTCGTAGGTGCTCGCCCAACAGCACTTGCACGAACAGTCTGTTAAGATTAATACGGAGATCTTCATCTCTGTGTGCACAGACACAGACACGAGTGTGGGTGAGAGCTTGAGAGAGCAGAACTGCTCTGCAGTTGGGCCATCACCATACAAAGTGATTTCCTGCTGAAATTAGATGGTGCTTATCTCATGGTTACAGCCTGGAGCCAGTGATGGAAATTCCACATTCCTACTATGGCAGGGAAAGTATATCTATAAAACAAACACTGTTAACTCCCCCATAAATGGGTAGCTGTTTTATGAACCCTTGGGAGGGATGATGGGCTGAAGCAACACCTCGAACAGGATTTGAACTCTCGACCTTCCAATTGGGTGCCGCTCACTTAATTGCTGAGCCACCTAAAATGGTGGGAATAATGTTGTTGTTGTTGTTTGTCTTAGGCCAGGGCTCTTGAGGAATGTATCCTATATTATTTTGCTATTTGTCTTTGTGCAAGACTCCGAGGGCAGCGTCTCAATGTAGTTGGTATTGTTGTTGCTCCGTTGAGGCTGTGCCGGTGGATGTCCCCACTCGCGAGTGCGAGTGGTGTGCGACTGTCGGATGTTCGGCGCTCTTTCCACACAGGGCCTGTGGGAATCGGGACATCCTACGACATTGGTCTGCACGAAGGGATGTTCACCTCCATAGGTAAGAATCACAGCGTAATTTCTTTCAAGATATTGCCTGGAACGCCACTGTAGGCTAGCTTGGCACACGGTACTACCCAATACACAGCAGATAGGTGATTATTAATGTTGACACTGCTCCATGTGCGTTTGTGTTCCATGACCAGAACCTGGCTACTACCAGGACAACGAGTTTGGAATTCGTCTGGAGAACATTGTGATGGTCGTAAAAGCAGAGACAGCGGTGTGTATGCGTGCCACTCCACATGTGTGTGTGTGTGTCACCGTGTCTTTGTGCTTGTGGTGCGGTCGTGCGGCGGTGATCGGACTGCGCTGCGAACACCAAAACCAAATACAATTCCCTCTCATGGCCAATACCCGTGAATCATTCCTCACGCCTCTGAACAGATACTGCTTGTGTTACAAGTCTAAATGATGCATTATGACAAAAACAACATCAATTATGCACGCTAACATCGATATCGCACCGCTAATGGTAATGGTGTGGTGGCATTGTCGTGTGGGTCCCCCACCAGTCTCCCTCTGGATGCTCGGATGAGAACCAAAAGGTTTCAACCGTGTCCAAATAGGATAACAAAGTTATTGGTAATAATTGCATGCATGTTATGAAATATTCTTTGGGTCTTTCGGTAAAGTCACGTAGATAGGTTGAAAGAAAAGAACAAAAAAACTACGACGTTTTGATCACAACACAAGCAATCGTGATCAGGAGGAGAACAGAGGAAACCTGCTGAGGCAGACTGTCTTAAAGGTTTCAAATGGGTGTAGCCCAATGGTCATAAACGAAGTGGGCGGGGCTAGTGATGTTAATGTAAGAAATTAGCATGTTAATGTAAGATCAGGGGGCGACCTCCACGATGAGGGCGCACAAGTGGCTATGTCAGTGTGAGAGATTAGCATGTTAATGTAAGATCGGCGTGACTTGCGATAGGTGCAAAAACAGGTTTCCTGCGAGGAAAATTAAACAGCTGCTCATTTGGAAAGGTAATCATGTATTATTTTACTTCTGTTGGTGTAACACATAAAATGACACCATTGAAGTGTTGCCACCTTGCGTGGTACCGATATCTGGTCTGGCCCAAGGACTAACTCTCCCCCACACTCCTCCAGCATCTCGATTGTTTAATTATTTTTTCTGTAAAGCATCTTGATAATTTTCCGATTGCATGTGTATGTATGTTTAACTTCTTTCGCACCATACGTATCCAACCTTGCTAATCGGAGGTGCAGGGGAAGGAGAACAAACGAAACACAAAAATAATTTCTAAAGAAATGAGTTTTCAATCTAGATTGAGGGTTGATGGATCACCGCACGAACATCGTGAAACCCCCTTCTTCCCGTCGGCATTCAGGAGGAGCCCGTACCCTATCTTGCTAAGAGAAAGCGGTACAGAAAATGTGGACTTCACAACTGTTCCGTCTGTATGGGATTGAGTGTTTCCCCCTCTCATGCGTTGGTTTTCTCCCACGTGTAAACACTCATTAATTTACCAATAACACTTTATATAGGACCGCAGAGCTTGGGAAATTGCAGACAGTGAGCAAACATTGTGCGGCAATGGCGTTGCAAGTTGAAATTCTTATTCTATTAAAAAGTCGTATTTGTGAAAATCCATATAAAACGACAGCGAAACCGTGCGAAAATACCGGACAAGGCTGGGGTGGTTCATTGGTTTACAGCAAACGCGATACCCCGCATTGTCCCGTTGTTTTGATGACCTCTTGATCAACCTCGTGTGTGTGCGCCGACTGACCGCTGCAGTACACGTTTGGAGTGAAGCCCTACCTGACCTTCGAGACTGTGACCCTTGTTCCGTACGAGAAGAAGCTGATCAAGTTGTCACTGCTGTCCGATAAGCAGGTAGGGGGTACGGGGAGTCCACGCGTCTCCTCCCTCTTGACCACGAAGGAACGATCGTATTACAGCGACATTTGTTACACGTGTCTTCTTCTCGACCCCTGGACTTTTGAGCTGTTGGGACTTGACCATTTCTGTCGCTGAGATCTTCTCGTCGTGGTCACTTCTCTTCTCTCTGTTTTTTCAACTCGGACGGTTTCCATCCTGTCCCGTGCTCGATGTCTAACGTTCATTCAGAACGTGGACCGACTCTTCCACAGCACCTTCTCGTCGTCCTTCCATCATCACCGCCCTCTGCATCCAGGTCAAGTGTATGAAATATTTAGTTTACTATACAACGTTGTGTGAAAGTCAACAGCACTTGCACTATTGACAGACTTGCCCCTGGCATAGGAATGTGGCATTTCCACAACTGGCTCAGAGCTAGAAATAGGTTTTACCCTTGTAACTGGCACAAAAACTGACACCTTTATTCAAGGCATCATGTTTACAATAACCACAACACAAGCAGTCAAAATGCAAACAAAAGAGACAACTCTGATAATAATATGCACTGTCCTTGAATTTTATTGGTCCACACCCGAGACGGCTTTTCTTAGAGCCTAGTCTCAACTGGTGTTGGGCCAGAAGATGCCAAAAGTCGTACATCTCAAAAACAGCGCACTATCAGAGTTTTGAGGGCTCGGGGTGAGCATTTACCCGCGCACTATCAGAGTATTGAGGGCTCGGGGTGAGCATTTACCCCGAGCCCTCAATACTCTGATAGTGCGGTGTTTTTGAGTTGTACGCCTTTTGGCGTCTTCTGGTCCAACACCAGTGGAGACTAGGCTCTAAGAAAAGCCGTCTCGGGTGTGGACCAATCAAATGCAAGGACAGTGCATATTATTATCAGAGTTGTCTCTTTTGTTTGCATTTTGACTGCTTGTGTTGTGGTTATTGCAAACATGATGCCTTGAATAAAGGTGTCAGTTTTGTGCCAGTTAAAAGGGTAAAACCTATTTCTATATCTTGGTACTGGCAAAGGAGGTCTCATAATGTAAATGCTCACCCCGAGCCCTCAATACTCTGATAGTGCGCTGTTTTTTGAGTTGTACGTCTTTTGGCGTCTTCTGGTCCAACACCAGTGGAGACTAGGCTCTAAGAAAAGCGGTCTCGGGTGTGGGCCAATCAAATTCAAGGACAGTGCATATTATTATCAGAGTTGTCTCTTTTGTTTGCATTTTGACTGCTTGTGTTGTGGTTATTGCAGACATGATGCCCTGAATAAAGGTGTCAGTTTTTGTGCCAGTTAAAAGGGTTAAACCTATTTCTATATCTTGGTACTGGCAAAGGAGGTCTCATAATGGCTCAGAGCTGTAAACAAGACATGATCTCTGCCTCAATGTTAATTATTTCAGCAGGAAATCACCTTGACATTTTTAGTTGATTTGATGCGATTATTTGTTTTGTCTTTCAAGGAGTTGATTGTACTTCACATTTTATAAGTACATTTAACAAAAAATGCATGTGTGGCATCGTTTTACGAGTATTAACGCGGATTTAAAAGTATGCATCTATTCCTTAGTGCAGTAATAATTGCACAATCAGGTGGAAGCTGCCTTGACGGTGGGATGGGAGTATTACCCTGAGAGCCCACAGCACACGCCCAGGGTAACCGAGCGAGATTTGGTAACGCACTATCGTAGGTTTGCCCAGAAATGCAACTGACAGGTGATGCCAATCCTTCCTGCCCTAGCATTTTGAGATTTTACAGATGTTATATATTTTTTTTCTCTCGCCCATTCATTTTAAAATTCCACTAATGGTGTCACGGCACGGTAGTTGCGTAGTGAGCAGTTTGAATTCACATCGTGGCAGAAAATCTCCCCAGAAGATGACGTCAATGGACTACCAGCTCCAGCCCACATCCCGGAATTTTATTCCGCCTTAGACTCCACTGAGGTCCACCGCTCGTGCCCTCCTCCTCGCTCTAACCGTGCTCCAGGCTTCGGAGCCGGGCTGACCAATGGGCTCTGGAGTTCCTTGCCCCTGGAAGTAGTCGGCAACTTGCAGTTGATGGAGACTTCTAAGTCCCGGCTGAAGACCACGCCAACTGTTTAACCCGGCTTTGTCTCTCTCTCTCTCTAGTTCTCTATCTGCCTCTTGAGACTTTCTCTCCCCGGTTATAGTAATACCTCGATATATGAACTAGATGCGTTCCTGGAGCTTCATCCACGTGGCATTGACAGGGACCGCCAGCATTAAGAAGCCATGCCAGGCATTTGATGGAATTTTTATTTTTCGTGACGCTCTCAAAGTGTGCTGTTGTCTATTTATAAATTCAGTTAAAGCGAACTCACTACACACGAGTGGGTGGCTTCAAACCAAATTCGAATCCAGGACATCAGCTGCGCTGGCCCCGGTGCTCCGGCATGGCCACCAGCCGACTTGGCCCGCCAGGCCTTCTCGGCGAACTCCACCGTCACGATTTCTGTTTTTATCTGCGACGGGTCCCACCGATTGCCGTGCGTGGCGCGTTGCATTCCCCAGGTGAAGTGGCTGAACCAGTACAACGCTGCCATATATCGCGAGGTGGGTGCCGAGCTGATGAAGCAGAACCTGAGGAAGGAGCACGACTGGCTGCTCAGAGCGACCGAGCCGTTCGGCGGCGAGGGAGACCGAGGAGCGGCTGCAGTGGGGGCGTTGGGGGCCTCGGCGCCCCTCGCTCTGCTCGCCGCACTCTGCACCGCGCTCCTTGTGCCTCGCGCCCTCCACTAAGCTGGGGGGGGTGCACAGGGGGAGGGGGGCTCGGGTTCGCGGCAGTGGCCCGTGCCTCCAGTTCTGCGTTATCTCTTTCTCATTGCTTAACGGAGGTGCAACCGCTGTTCGTCTTCGTAAGTAAATTCATAGATACTTAGATGATTTAGCGATTCTTTTTCTATATTTGCGTCGTCGTTCATGCAGATTGCATCTAGCAATCGTCGCTGAGTAGGCATGAGCTGGAAGGCAGCAGCAGCAGGCAGTCGGTCAGCTGGCGCTGCCAACAATTGTTCTGACATTCTCTATATTAAGATGTTTTCAGCAAATTAGTAAGTGTGTATTATACATGTGGGAGGAAATCGGACCACCCATAGAAAACCCACCCGTGCGAGGGGGCAACATTCTATCCCATACAGAAGAGAAAGATTATATGAGTCCACACTTTTTTCTGTCCTGCGTTCTGCTGGCGAGCCAAGGTGTTGCACATCAATGCCCACGGAAAGGGAGCCTCGCAAATTTTTGTAATTTGGCAGATCCACCGACCCTCGCTGCCTGCCTCACTGTCTGGATTACAAGCCACGTGCTTGGCCGGCGCCACCACCACGCGGCTGGTCCACAGTTTGGGTTGCATGGCCACAGTCGCACTCCTGTGGCTTGTCGTTAAATAAAGGAGATGTGCGCATCGGCCTGTTGACGTTCTCATGCGATTAATGGTTACACCACCGGTGTCTTCGAGGTAGAATGCCAAAAGGTGGTGCAATGCTTGCGTTTCGAATGAGGTGTTTATTCTAGATGTCTGCGTTGTTCCACTGCAGACTACAACATCAGTAAATTAAGTCCACAACAGTCATCAAGCTAAGATAGACACTCAACTTGGTTTAGATGTGGCCAAGAGACACCCATACATTTTTTACAAACGTGGATATTTTTTCTCCCCTCAACCTTATGTGACACAGACGCTGATTATGCTGATGACATGCCTTTACATATGCACGAGCACATTTTATAATTTCCCTCCACTGCCATCTTCTGGCCACGTCGCAGCCCGGCATGATTGGGGAGTTTCACACAAAGCTGCGTGATTCACCAACTCTGCCTCTGGCGCGTTGGATCACATCCAGATAATGATTAGTGTCGTTAGCCAGGCAAAGATGCATCGAATCGTTCATCCAAAGCTATGCCTATGCTCACGATGCATCCGTCCAATTGTGGATGTGAGAATCAATCGCGCACATTGTATGATAATCGAATGATACACTCGTGTACTGTGGGCACGTGGAATGAACAAAGTGCAACAAACCGAGACCAAGAAAGTATGAAGCAGGGTAAATGAGACGGCAAAACCGAACCCTAACAATGACGGATTCTTGAATTGAATTACGATCCTAAGTCGTGAAGGTGCTGTGGCGTTCCACGTGCAAACACAACTCACAAAGCAATCGGTTTAATGTTTCACGGCAGGACCCTGCTGAAAAAGAGTGGAGACTGAATCTCATCGGCCTTACTGTCTTACAATCCCATATAACACAGCAGGGCCGTATGCCACTCTGTGGAAGGACCTCCCAGTTCTACGTGAACTCTGGACCTGATGTCCTCCTGGAGTAACCGAGGCGGTGCGTGTGAGCAGTCCAGCTGATTGAATTATTCACCCCCTGTTTGTAAGTCGCACATATCGTAATCTCACCGTCAACTGTGAAAACAATACTTTCTTCTACTGCTCATGCCTTTTCCTGATTGTCTAAAGCCAAAGGCAATTTCTCTTTGGATTCTCACGATGTGATCATTCTGGCAATCAACAAGAATTACTGTCTTAAGTAACATTTTGGAAACCGTCCCTTCATCAACCAAAGGAGCGACATTACCATCGTATTCTCTTGATAAGACATTTCCCCCCACATATTTAAAGCTAAAGTTTGGTGTGCATCTGATAACCAATTAGGTGTGTGTGGCCAGATTTGCCTAACGATATGTAAAATTAAATCTTATCCCTATATATTGACACTGGACATATTGTCCATAATCTAGTTTTTTGGGTTAGATCGCGTAAATATATGTATCGTTAAACCCGCCACCACCCAACACACAATTAGTAAGGTTTGTCACGTAAACAGAACATTTCGTTACTAATACAGCACACCTGTGTGTTGGAGAAAACCTCTTATGGACAATATTGGTCGCGAAAGCCTACGTGTTAAACTGACTGGACACATTGTCCTGGTGCGTTCCACTTTAGTAATAATCCAGAGGATAGTCACGGAAATTCCGTGCAAGTCGTCGGTTGGTGTGATGTTCATGGGACGTTAATTGTGAATGCGAAAATATATATAAAAGGACACGTGCTAATCTTAGGGTAATGCAAATTTTAAGCCTGTGGAGAGTAAAATTCCACGACAGATGTTTGACACCTCCAGAGCTAAAGTTACTTAAGCTCTAGACACTCTTCTGTTATTCAATCTGTACTTGTAACATCGTTAACTTTACTTTTGTTTATCATATTAAACTCTTTAAATTACATCTTATGATATATTATGTTACCTCATTGAATTATTAAAATGATACAAGAACATTGGATGTCGTTAAATGGGTGATTTGTGTGATGTAATGTTTACGTGTGGATCGTTTGAAAGAATAACATTGTGTCCCTAGTAAATTAATTCAGGGACATCGTTGAATCGTGCAACTTTACGTAGAGATAGGCGTCGATAAAACGAGATATCACCACGTACTCTCTAGACATCTAAAACAATTCTCTGAACGCCAGGCAGGCTCATCGTGACATCGCATCAACATGAGACACAATGTACGGAGCTGCATTCAATTCAAGGCTTTGTATACCTGGTCACACTTTACTGCATGGCCGAGAGGGGACGTTTCCACGCTCAGGTGCGTTATGCTCTTTGCACAGGGGGATAACGGCCGCATTTTGTCAAAATAAAAACTCCCAGAGCAAGGCATTTGCGAAGTTCGTTTACGTCAATTCCATAAACCAATGTTTGCACAGGTTGACATGAGTGCATTCTTTTCATGACTTGTGAATGACCAGGATTAGAGTTCAGGTGAACATTTAAGTGCCCAAGTGCTTAGGTGAGCAAGGGAACTCGACCTTAGTGCTGGGAATTCCACATTCTTATCACGAGTACTCACTAAAAAATACAATAAGCGGAGGTTGTCCCAGTTATCAAATATTAAACTGATAAGAACAGAAACGAAGGTAGTGCAGTGGTTAGCGCGCTGGTGCGGAGTGAAACATCACCACTGGGAAGACAAAGGCGGCGGGGTCTGGCGCTGGCCAGCCACGCCTGCATGTGCCGTGCCGGCCTTCATAGGTGCTACTCGTTAACAGCACTTCCCCCTCAGATAAGGGAAGGCAAAGCTTTGGATTGTGATTCTGACTATGCATCAACATGTTAGTTGGACGCTGCTGTTGTTCATTCCACAGACAGGAATGTCAAGCTTCGTTCCAGAGGATAAATAATGTTTGTAAAAAAAGAGAAACAAACGTTACAGGTAATCTTTACACAATAAACATGTAAAATATAGACGACACTTTAATAGCTGGACTGTCAGGTCATCTCGTGTGGCAACTGGAGCTCGACAGTTCACGTCTACAATTATAGATCATATGTCAGAAAGGATGTGGGCAATTATTGGTGTCTATATTACTACCGTTTGTGTCAAGTGCAAAGAAAACTTCAGTTTCACTCAGTCGATTATGAGAAGCAAACGTGATTTAACAGATACCTTTACATAACAAACAATTGCCCAGGGGTACTTCTTATGAGCGATGGTTCTGGAGTTCTTTGATGGTTGATATCTATCTGCACTTTAAGAATGATCATTATCAATGTCATATGCTTGTGGAGGATGATGTCTTAGGAAACCAATTCTGAGGTTATTTGTGATGCAGTGAGAAAGCGCAGCGGGTGGTGAGTTGAGATAAGGGTCGGGAGCTGAGTTACGTGGCTCAGCATTTCCAAACACTGGGGCCTGCGTATCTGACATTCTCATTATTTCCCTCCACTGCCATCTACTGGGCACCTCGCAGCCCGGCCAGTTTCACAAAAATCTGCGTGATCCACCAACCCTTGCCTCTCGCGCGTTGGATCACAGGCGAACGTCATCATTCCATGCGAATGTTTAGTGTTGTTGCATGGTCAGGTGATCTCCACACTAAAGTTCAGTGTTGTTGCATGGTCAGATGATCTCAACTCTAAACTAACGTTCAGTGTTGTTGCATTGTTAGGTGATCTCAACTCTAAACTGACGTTCAGTGTTGTTGCATGGTCAGGTGATCTCAACTCTAAACTGACGTTCAGTGTTGTTGCATTGTTAGGTGATCTCAACTCTAAACT
Source organism: Petromyzon marinus (assembly GCF_048934315.1). Lineage (NCBI taxonomy): Eukaryota > Metazoa > Chordata > Hyperoartia > Petromyzontiformes > Petromyzontidae > Petromyzon > Petromyzon marinus. The sequence continues at coordinate 187,103 of NC_133724.1, forward strand.
GACGTTCAGTGTTGTTGCATGGTCAGGTGATCTCAACTCTAAACTGACGTTCAGTGTTGCTGCATGGTCAGGTGATCTCAACACTAAGATAATGTTCAGTGTTGTTGCATGGTCATATGATCTCAACAGTAAGCTAATGTTCAGTATTGTTGCATTGTCAGGGGATCTAGCCAGGCAAAGATGCATCGAATCCTCCACCCAATCCTATGCCTATGCTCACGATATGTGAAGTTATGTTGCTAAAGAGCGATGACGCCATCTTAATGTATTGAAATACTCCCATTAGGTATTAATTGTTTGCTTAGTTACGAACGTCACCGTCAAAACAGTATTTACATTGCATCTCGATTTCTATTTGCTAAAAGGCTATGAATCCACTCCCCCCAGTATTTTGTCAGCAATAAATAGGGCGTGCAGAGACACAACATCTCATAGCTTGGTTACACACCGGTCCAGTCGCACGCATCACAGTGCGTGTGCTGGTGGCTATCACAATCTGCCTGCAAGCTCTCGTCCAGGGGCGGCAGAGGTGAGAAACCCATCGCATTGAACAAAATGTTTCTGGGATATCGTTGGTATTGGTGTCGGTAAAGGCATGGCCGTCCGTAGGAAGGGTGCGGGGCCCCCGACGCCTTCAAACTAAAGCCGAATATTTCCTGACACCGTGACATCTAAACACGGGTCTCCCAAAGCGCGGGCCCGGGGCGGGCGCTCCGATTCGCCGTAACCCTAGGGACGGCTCTAGGTAGACGTAAAGGCGCTGCAATTGCCTGCTCACGTCACTGCTTGGAACACGAACGCTGAAGGGAGCGCTAAAGAAACTCTCGTGTGGGTGTTTTGGCCGACTCTTCCTCGTTGGCATGATGTCTTTCATGGAAGTGAGAGTAGCCACACTTTACCCCACCACACGCGACCTTTCGGTCGATGATCGAGTACCCATTATATATATGCTGCTCTGTGCATAGAGGCGGTGGGGATTTGATAAATTTCCTCCCATCGTCTCAACTGTGAGATGGAATCATACCGGCGTCTTCTGGATCGCAAGTCCAATGTGATAACCATCACACCGCGGTGGACAGTGAAGCACGCGCTAAATAACGTTATCTACTAGAATGTGTTATCCTGACCTCATGCGTTCCGTTGGATGTACCATACAGGACCGACCATTGTGACCTCTACGTAAAATCCAATCTCACATCAGTTAATGCAAGTATAAGTCTACATCTGGCCATGTTCATCTATAAAATCCTGATTGGCAAATTTGCGCTATACTTATCTGATTCTATAACTCCATTGTCAAACCAAAGAAACCCGAGACGTACATCTAATTGTCTTTTAATTATGCCTAGAACACGAATTGGAATAGGTGACAACGACTTTGCCGCTGCTGCACCAAAGTTTTGGAGCAACCTTGTTTCCTCGCTTAACATCGTAAGTCTTTCTTCAAAGAATATTCTGAACCAGAAGATTAGTGCCAGATACAGCAACATTTGTCACTTTGAACCTGAGCCGTGTATCCGAGTTTGATTTCAATATGCACTGTAATTGAGGGGCTGTGGTTGTTGTTTTTCTGCCTTGTCCAAACTTGCATTTAGTGTTGACAAATCTGGAGGAATGTATGTGCCTGTTAAATTTGTACTTTACTCGCATTTATTTATTTTAGTGACTTGCTTCCCTTTTCTCTATCGTGCACTCATGTCGTCGTTTGCGTTGTTTGTTGATGTAACTCGCTGACCCCGCACCCCTACTGGACATCTATGAAAAAGAGCTTTATAGCTCATCGGATTCCTACTCCGGTCTAAATAGAGATTCCGGTTCTGAATAGCATAGCGGACAGTATTCACTTTTAGATGTCGTGTTTTGTTGTCCCTATGTCTTGCATTATTCTCCACCATAAGCGCATGTGCTCCCCTGTAGCTGTGACCAGAACACTTTATAATGGAGCTCGCTTGTCATGCCACGTCTCTATCAATTCCACATCACGTTTCAAGCAGGTGGAGGTGCGCGACCAGCGCTGTGGACATGAAGCAGGGCACGATTCTCCTGTGGGCCACGGCTATGGGGAGTGGCATCTTGGTGCCCTTTCTCTTCCTGGACGTCCACCCACTCCAAGTTGGTATGAGAGCTCTTGCGAGCCACAGTGCGTGGATGCTGGTGTTGGAGGAAGCTGTGTAAGCAAACTTTAAACACATTCGAACTCTCAAGTGCGTGTTCAGGTTGTACCGCGTGCTGTTTTGCAATGACGAAGGTTGGCCCAGGCAATGCGCAAGAGCCCCGACATCGAAGTAGCCAGCTGCGGTGAGCGAGTGGCTGCCAAATATGCCACCTGCTGGGTTGGTGCGGAGATAGATCCGTACAGAATCTAACCATGTGCAGCGCTGAAGAGAGAGAGATCAACTCCCATGTGAATTTCTGAGGGACGGTGGCGATTGTGTGTATACTGCCTTGCATGACTGCTTGAATAGCACATCGTGGATAAGCACTCGTATTTAAGCTGGATACAGTTCCCCAAAGAAGGCACTACGAATGCCTCACTCGTACTTAAAATAAATAAACTGTTGAATATAATTGTTCGTATTTGATGTATCTCTATAAAATGCATCGGTTTTCAGAAAATAGTATCTTCCTCGATAAAATGATACAGTATATGTCAAGATGGATCACACATTGTTGAATCCGCTACTGAGCCATCACAAGTGCTTCGTGTCGCATTCACGACAACTGCTCGCCCATTGCTTTTGCCTTATTCCTGATTGGTGCCATTCTTTTCATGTGACCAGACCATGCCTCTCCTTCATCTTCCACGTGTTGGTCCAACTCACGTGGGGTCCGCTGTCCTTGCCAACCTTCCCCATGCTGCCCTGTCCTGCGCCATCTCTCTTTCCGCTCCTCGGACCAGACCAGACCTATCTGAATCTATTGTTGTTGTTGTTCATTCTCGCTTCAAGTTATTTCCATTGTCTTCATTCATGATGCTATCTAACCTTACTACTCTAAAACATGGAAGTTATGTTATTGCCATCATTTAGGGCACCACAGGACAGTTGCCCTTCATCTGTTCAGCAGATTAAATGTTTCTGCCATGAGGTAGCCGTTTAAGCATCACATCACAGTTGCTCTTCATTCATTTTGGATGTGTGCATATGCGCGGCTGAAATCCGGAAAACACCCTCAGCGCTGAAACTGAAGGCGACGGTCTTGCAAGAATCACAGCAGCAGAGGCTCGCGACTCTAAGGAAAGTGTGCAGGCAACACGAGGCGAGCCACAAGACGAGGTTGCCACCATTGTACACAGACCTGCACGCAAACACGCTGAACCGCATGTACGTGGATGACCGCTTCTCGCTGCTCTATTGCGAAGTGCCCAAGGTCGGCTGCACCAATTGGAAGAGGATTATCCTGGCACTGTCGCGAGGGGACAACCAATCAATGACGATACCGGCGAGTCAGGTGCACGAGATCCAGAACTACACCAAGCTGCACAAGTTCGACGCGGCTGGTCGGCGCTCGCGGCTGGGTGGCTACACAACGGCGCTGTTTGTGAGGGAGCCCATGGAGCGACTCGTGTCTGCCTACCGGGACAAGTTTCTGCTTACAAGCGGCTACTACCAGGTCGGTGTTACGGTGGAACAGTATTTTCGCGACAGAAATTGACCCAGAGTTGTTCAGGTTTTATTATGTAAGTGTCCATTGCTGTGTTTATGAGCATACAGGAACTGATTTTACAATTTTTTCGAACTTGTCAGAAAATGTATAAGCAGCAGATCATGACAATATGATGATAGCAGGTGATCAAGAGCGAATGTCAATGCACTACCAGGGCACACTGGCAGAGAGACGGACCACGTCCTCCCCACTAATGGGCTCATTATTGTCATCAGGGATTCGTTTCTCCGAAAATATTTTTCGCAGCCCCCAAAACAACTATTTCGCCTTGAACGCACCTTTCTTGAACGCCCCTCGCTCTCTCTTGAAAGCGCCTCTCTCTTGAACGCGCCTCTCTCTCTCTTGAACGCGCCTCTCTTGAACGCCTCTCTCTCTCTCTTGAACGCCCCTCTCTTGAACGCGCCTCTCTTGAAGGCCCCTCTTTCCCTTCCCACAGTGAGGAGGGGGAGTGAGCTCTGCTCTGTTGTTGTATATATAGGTGTTATGAAAATTGATGAAAATAATGAAAATTAAATTAAATTTGAAATTTGCATAATTTATCCGAAATTATGTTAATCAGTGTAATTATGCACATAAATTATGCTGATTCGAGAGATACTCGTATTAATGTATGCGAGTGGGCGTGGTTAGGATAATGCAGGTCGTTATGGATTATCAGGTCGAGCCTCGGTGTCTAGGATTGTGTTATGAATTGGAATGACGCAATTAATAGTATGCAGTGACGCAGGCGTTGTGAGCGTGAATGAGAGAGAGTCGATTCGACTCTGCTCTTTAATTCCGTATTATCGATAAGGATACGATTACTCTCGATTGAACATTACGAATTATGTGTGTTATGGATTATGTGTGGTGATAGTGTGCTTATGATAGGTCCCCAGGATTCAGATCCCATACGCAGAACAATATTATGCAGAATTTCAGGAAGAATCACACACAACCTTTATGCTTTAATCAATTTTATTCTCTAGCTAACTTTAATTTTTGGATAATATGAAAACTCAATCTCGGGATGTTGGAATTTCAACACAGCGTTAACATGATACCATCACGATTGCGTTGTTTCACCTCGATAGCGGCACCTGTGGTTAATTCCCAACGCGTAACGCAATCGATCGGTTGTTAAGAGAGAGATTAAAAACATGCGAACTATTATATTCTTAGTTTTTTCGGTAAAGTCACGTTGAAGAGAAACAACAAAATAACAAAATATATATAAAACAATAAAAAATTCTCACGACGTTTCGACCATAACTCAAACGGTCATCATCAGGTGTGTCGGTTTGCATAAATTTATTTTTTAAAACGGCACATTTATTTATTTATAGAAAAAACGTTGGCGTCACGCGCAGCGATTGGCAGTTTGCCCAGGACTAGTCCATCTATTTTTTTGAAAAGAGGAGGGGGGAGACGAAATTTTGTATAATGTATGCTGTCTGAAAGCCACTGTAAGCGTGAACAATCAATCAAGAACTGAAATGATTTATCAAATCTTTCCAATGATTGCTAAGATAGAATCCATCTTCTCGGTTGAAATTGTCTCTGTGCTTGTATATGTGGATAGCCTCATGAACGAATCTCTCATGGAAGCCAGATGGTTTACAAAGAACCTCCGTCTTGGAAAAGTCAATGGCATGTGAGCCTACTGAATTAGAACAATGATCTGCTACGGCCGAGGTGTTGGTCCTACCGTGTTTAAGGTCTGCTTTATGTTCACGAATGCGGTCCGAGACATGGCGTTTGGTTTTTCCAATGTAACTACTACCACAGAGGCAACTTAGTTTGTAGACACCAGGGTATTGTATGTCCGGAATCACATCTTTCACAGACGGAACCAGATCACGGATTTTATGTAATGTGTTGAAACGGACCCGGATCTTGTGTTTATTCAAGATTTTGGAGATCTTTTTTGTGATCCCAACAAGCACAGAGACAATTTCAACCGAGAAGATGGATTATATCTTAGCAATCATTGGAAAGATTTGATAAATCATTTCAGTTCTTGATTGATTGTTCACGCTTACAGTGGCTTTCAGACAGCATACATTATAAAAAATTTCGTCTCCCCCCTCCTCTTTTCAAAAAAATAGATGGACTAGTCCTGGGCAAACTGCCAATCGCTGCGCGTGACGCCAACGTTTTTTTTTATAAATAAATAAATGTGCCGTTTTAAAAATAAATGTATGCAAACCGACACACCTGATGATGACCGTTTGAGTTATGGTCGAAACGTCGTGAGAATTTTTTATTGTTTTATATATATTTTGTTATTTTGTTGTTTCTCTTCAACGTGACTTTACCGAAAAAACTAAGAATATGAATTACTGTAGTCACGAAAGCTTTAAATCAAAATTTAATGCGAACTATTCTATCAAAACCTTAACCTTATAATATGCAAACTCGTATTCTTGAATGATTACACAACACGGCACTCGGTCTTTGATTCGTATCCAATCCTTAACACATTCTGATATGCGAAATTATTATGCTTGAAATCGTCAGCACAGTACCACGGCGATGTTCGATCATTGATTCATCAACGATTATGCAATTAAAGCGTTCGACTGAAAGAATTCTGATTGCCTCATCAACGTAACTCAATGGGTGGCGATGTTTTTCGTTATCAGCTAATAGTTGACGCAGTTATCATGAGTCTTGTATGTTTAATGGGAGCGTTGTTGATTTCTGCGTTGAGCAAACGCCTAGGTTGATTTCCTTGTCAAAACAATGTTTGTTCGTTGTGTAGCGGTGGGGGAGTGAGGAGGGGGGGGAGAGTGTGGGGGGCATACGAACGACTGCCAGTTTCTGTCCACCGCTGGCTGGATGAGTCAGCACGACGCTCGCCGTCGTCGCGCCGATGGGTGTTGAGTGCGGGGCCGCTTCCCTCTCAGCCCTGGTGACGCGAAGTTGCGCGCTGTAGCACGCTGGTGGCACGCTGGTGGCGCGCTGTTGCTGGTGTTGGTGGCACGCTGGTGGCGCGCGCTCCCTCTCCTTGAAGATGCGCGAACGCGCCCGTGCTGGTTCGCTGATAGCAGTTTCTCTCCACTGTTGGCTGAGCTGTTGCACGCTCTTGCTTGTTGAGGTTGTTGGCGGCTCTCTGACAGCAGGTTTCCTCCACTGCTGTATGACTCAAGTCGCACGCGCTTGGTCACTGGTTTGCTGAAGTTGTTGGGGGCTGCTCGTGCTTTTCCGCTGCTGGTTGAGCCACGTTGCACGTGCTCGAGCGCTCTCAGCTCTGATTCGCTGATACTTTGTTGGCGGCTGGCCAAGCTTTTTCTTCAGTTGAGTGAGTTGAGTCGCACGTGCTCTCTCTGTTGAAGTGCGCGAACGCGCCCGTGCTGGTTCGCTGACAGCAGGTTTCCTCCACTGCTGTATGACTCACTTTTGTTGATACATCGCGACTCAGCGATCCTCGCTACTCAGCGAGGCTCGGAGCCAGCCGCTCCATGCGACTGCTTGTCCTGTGGACGTCTTGACTCGCTGATCTGTCTTGACTCTTGACTTAACTTCACTGACTTTTGAAAATGCGGCTGACCGTTATATTCAAAGACAATTCTCTCTGCGCAGTGGAAAAAGGGGGGGGGCGGGGTCTGTGTGTGTGAGTTCGTGTGTGTGTGTGTACAGATGGCTCCTGCGATAACGATCTGTTTGCCCTGGGGTAAAATTCCTCTCTCGCGCTCTTCGGGAGAGACAAAGGTGATCGGGAGCACCTATCTCTTTATACTTTCGACTTATATTTCTCAAATACCATTTGGTCCCATGTTCGCCACGACTCGTGTTTGTAACTACGCCCTCCCGACACCTCTCGGTTTACCGAGGTTCGAATTGTTATGATGGAATTATTAAAAAGAAAAATAATTTTCATCCTGAGTTTAAGAGGTCCGTTTCCAGATTGTTGGAATCCATATCCCTTGGTTCTGTAAGGTTCTATAATGGAATATCGTTTAAGGTTAACACGTTATTATTAATGTTATATTGCAATTTCTTTAAAACCTGTTTGTCTGGTTGCCGTGTGTGGAGTGGGGTGTGTCTCCTCATCAAACCCGGCTGGCTTTTCCAGATGGCCCCTTGTCATAAGGTGTAATTCCTGCTTCTCCGCGCTGTGAGAGAGACAAAGGTGGTCGGGGTTGCTTGGGATATTGTTTAAACTCTTTCGTAAGTTTGCCCGTTCGCCTCATTCCTTCTCGATAACCTTTGATGTGACTCGGTATTTTGTCTCCAAGCTTTGTTTTAACAGTAAAAGTATTAAAGGTGAAAATCATTTGATAGCGAATTAATTATTGGATAATAATTCACTGATGTATCTGGTGGCCTGGTCTTGATTGGAGTGAGCTGCGAGGACTGCTAACTTTAGCTTATTCTTGTTATTGCATTTTAAATTTGAACCGTTGTTTAAAAAAAATAGTTTAACCCGTGGGCGTCCTCATTTCTGGCTTGTGGAGGGCTTCCCTCTGCGTGACCTCCCTTAGGGCACATCAAACTCTTGTTCATCTGGAGATCTTCGCAGATAGCTGCTAACATCCTCGCCTCGAGAGTTTTATTATTTCTTTACTTATTAATGACCTGTTTATGACCGACACCTGGTTTTTCGTGTGCCTGGCTTACGGGGTTTATTAATTATTTTTTTCGTTTGTTAAAAAAATATATTATATATAACGGCAAATATTATTGTTAATATCAATTTTGGAAAAGGCTCATATACAACACTGTTTACACTTCGGACAAAATAGACTGCGCTAAATCAATCTCCAAAAAGTGCCACATTACATACTCTTTGGTTCTATTCGGTAAAGTCACGTGGGTAAAAAATATAAAACAACAAAAATCACGACGTTTCGGCCACAACACAAGCAGCCTTCATATCAGGTGAAGGGACCAGCCTGTTTCGAAGACTGCGCTGGAGTGAAACAGAGCCAAGCTCAGACTGCGACCTTTAAGCTGTGTGAGAGGGATTAAGGTTCCTCGACAAAGGAATTAGCATACAAAATTAGCATTTGATTGGCGGACTTAGCATGATGAAAGGTGTAGCATGCGGCAGTGCACCTTTAAGCTGTGTGAGAGGGATTAAGGTGCCTTGACAAAGGAATTAGCGTAAAAATTAGCATTTGATTGGCGGACTTGTCATGATGAAAGGTGTAGCACAGTGATCGGCACCGGCAGTGCACCAGCCTGTGCTGAGAAAGTTTGGGGTACCACTACTTGAAAAAATATACTGTACCAATGAAAATTAGTTTAATGTTTAGTTCGATTTAGAACATCTATCCAATGGTTGCTTAATTTGAAACCATCTTCTCGGTTGAAATTGTGTCTGTGTTTGTAGATCTGAATTGCCTCGTGAACAAATCTCCGATAAAAACCCGTGGGTTTGCAAAGAACCTTGGTATCGGAGAAAATTATATCGTGATCACCCACAGCGTTGTAACAGTGATCAGCCACGACAGAAGAATTCGTTCTGCCGTGTTTCAAATCTGATTTGTGCTCGCGAATTCGGTCAGAGACATGTCGCTTCGTCTCCCTGATATAGCAATCACCGCAGGTACAACTCAATTTGTAAACCCCGGGGTACTGTAAGTCAGGAATGACATCCTTCACGGATGGGATCAGATCACGAATTTGTATGTACTGTATTGAACCGGACCTGGATCTTGTGTTTGTTTAGAATTTTGGAAATCTTTTTAGTAACGCCTGCTATATATGGTAGTGTGATGGTTTTGACCGGAGTATCAAGTGGTTGTTTCTGTATGGAGGGAGAAACAGCTTGGCGGATGGTACGGTCAGAGTATCCATTCCTTTTGAGGGTCAGGTGTACATGTTTTAATTCACTGGTCAGGTGGTGTTGGTCCGAAATGCAATGAGCCCTATGGTATAAAGTTTTGATGAGATAATTATTTTGGGCTGGGTGGTGGTGGGAATCAGGCTTCAAGTAGGATTCTGTGTGGGTGGGTTTCCTGCAGACAGAATGCCCCAATGAGCCATCAGGTCTCCTCTCAAACAGAACATCCAAGAATGGTAGCTTGCCATTTTTCTCCACTTCCATGGTGAATTTGATGGCGGGATGTCTGGAATTGATGTGGTGTAGGAAAATGTTCAGAGCTGGGAGGCCATGTGGCCAAATGACGAAAGTGTCATCCACATATCTCTTCCACAGGGAAGGTCTGAGGGTGGAAGTCTGGATGGCGTCCGATTCAAATTTCTCCATGAAAACATTGGCTATCACTGGTGACAAGGGGGAACCCATGGGAGTACCCTCATTTTGCTTGTAGAAGGAACCATTCCAAGTGAAGTAGGTGTTGGTGAGGCAGTGCCTGACCAGCGTAGGTACCTCGGGGTTTAGTCCATGTTGTACCAAATTTTCAATTATATCAATGGTATCAGGTACCGGGACCTTGGTGAACAAGGAGACCACATCGAAGCTGACAAGGATATCGTCAGGGGACAGTACAACGTCTTTGACCATAGAAACCAATTGGGCTGAGTTAAGTACTGCTGAGGAGGTCTTGCCAGTTAAAGGTAGCAAGGTATCCAACAGAAAACGTGCTAGCTTATAGGTAGGGGAGTTGATCGTGGATAAGATGGGTCGTAGTGGAGTGCCTTCTTTATGAATCTTTGGAAGACCATAGAATCTAGGGGGTCTTGCAGCAGAAGGTTTTAGGGAGGGACGTTTAGTTGGTTCAATTAGGGAGGTCGAACTTGTGATGATCTGGTTGGTTTTTATAGTTAGGCTATTAGTAGGGTCATTTTTAATTTTTGAGTAACTATCATCATTGAGAAGGTCCTGATTTTTATTGTTGTATGAGTTTTTATCCATAATTACAGTGGCATTGCCCTTGTCGGCTGAGAGGATGACTATATCATGTCTCTCTTTTAATTTCGCGAGTTCAGAGCGTTCATCTTTGCTGATGTTGCTAACGGGTGTCTTAGCATTCTTAAGAATAGTAGCTATTTCAGCTCTCGCGACGTCTGCTTGGATGTGTCCTATACCTTTGAGGGCTACATCGACCTGAGAAATGATATCATATATCGGTATATGTTTTGGGGTGACAGCGAAATGTAGTCCTTCAGCCAATACTGTTTTTAGATTGTCCGAAATCGGGGTGCTACTCTGAGTGATAACAATTTTGTTAACGTCTAGTTTTGTGATCTGTGGAACCGGGTTTTTCTTTGATAGGTGGTTGAATTTAGCAATTAGGTTAGCTTTGCATTTGATTGAAAGTGAATCGGCAGAAGAAGCAGTCATGTTGTCTACGTGGTTCCAATCAGAAGGTGACATTTTTTGTGTTAACGTTAAATGAGCTTGTAGGAGAGTCCTGTCTAAAGTATCGAGTTCAAAACGGAGCAGTCTTATCCTCTCTGAGATTAAAGAGAGGCTGGCCTTAACCAGAATCTGTTTAGAGTTCGGTGAGGACACAGCAGCAGAAGTGAGTGTGAAGGCGATGGGTATTACCTTGTGGTCGCGGCATCTTTTGAGGAAGATGGCCGAAACGTCGTGATTTTTGTTGTTTTATTTTTTTACCTACGTGACTTTACCGAATAGAACCAAAGAGTATGGATCCTTGCAGTCACGAAATGTGTGTTATTGTGATTATATGCTACGTTAGTAATCCGTTAATTAGTATGCGTTTCCCCTAACAGAGCACTGAATGCCAAATCACGATCGCAAAGCAACACTGCTGAAAGCGATCAGATTGTTACAAAATTAAAATTCCATATATCTCAGGAGTAACTGACAAATTAGCCCGTGTTTTGAAAAAGCAAAACATTACAGTAAGATTTGGTACAGTACACAAAATTAAAAACCTAGTATCTTGCACTAAAGACGAATTACCTAAATTATCAACAGAAGGTGTATATCGGATTAACCGTTTTTCTGTGGCAGATGCTATATTGGACAGACGGGACGTAACAACAGCATAAGACTAAAAGAACACCCAAGAAATATTAAATCATCTCAAACACAACTGTCGGCAGTGGCAGAACATGCTTGTCAACAAGGACACGCAATGATTTTGATGACGTTGAAGTGTTGTGTAAAACGAATTATTACTGGCAAAGACTAATTAGAGAATCCATTGAAATTGAGAGAAAAAGAAATAACTTTAATCGCTCTTACAGCTACAGGCTTAGTGCGGCTTGGAAGCGTATTATTAAATAATACATACTACAATTCCTTATAGGGGAAACGCATACTAATTAACGGATTACTAACGTAGCATATAATCACAATAACACACATTGCAACTGTTAACTAATCTACAACTCATTACTAATAATAACCATTGACTGATTACTAATCGATTATATAATTACAATACCCCCCCTCCGCCTAAAATCGCTGCACCTGAATGAGTTAAATGATGACGTCACCCTGCTGCTCTATTTAAGACCGGGAGCAAGTGAGGGCTTTACCATTCTGGCGAATTGCCCGATGATGCTGGATGTATTTACCAGCGAAACGTCGTACTCAAACTGTAAATGCTGTGGATTCACTCTTCAACACACCGGTGGGCTAAGGTAGTGAGTGAACTATTTGTCCTTTGTAAACGTGACACATTTTTTACTGTTTGGCCGTGTCGGGTGGTGGAGGGTTACGACACATTTATAAATAACGCGATCTAACCCAAAAAACTTTATTATGAATTGTGTATGTATGTTGAACTTGTGTATGTATGTTGTACTTGTGTATGTATGTTGAACTTGTGTGTGTATGTTGAACTTGTGTATGTATGTTGTACTTGATGAGATCTGGCGCAATTCCGGTTAATTGATCTTAGGCGCAAACGAGATAATTAGACCAATTATAAATGGGTCTTCGTGATCTTGTGCTACAGCACAGTCGTGCATCACTGACGCAAGTCTGCCTTTTCATCGCTAAAAATTGCTCCCGCCCCTCCCATTCCTCCACGTGTGTGTGAAAGCAGAAAGTTTACGGACGGTACATCATTGCCCACTACCGGACAAACCCGAGCAGAGAGTCTCTGCTTCAGGGCCACGACGTCACCTTTTCCGAGTTTGTGAGCTTCATTCTGGACCCTCGTTGGGCACTCTACCAGGACGTGCACTGGCTGCCCGTCCACAAACTGTGCCAGCCCTGCCTGCTGCCCTTCAACTTCATCGGCAAGCTGGAGACCATGCAGCGCGATGCGGCCGCCTTGCTGGCCAAGATAGGAGCACCCAGCTGGATGTCTTACTCCGACCCAAAAAACAAGCGCTCTTCGGCCAGCATGACTCGCAGCTACCTGGCACAGCTCAGCCCTGAAGCGAAGTGGAAGCTGTATCGGTTTTATTACGAAGACTACAGGCTCTTCAACTATTCTCCGCCCCATGGCATCAACATCAAGCAACGTGCATAGTCATATTTGTTTCCCAGCTTGTCAGTTGGATGTCACTCTCCGTCCCTCCAGCAAACCGGCCAGTCAAACGTTGTTCTAATATATTGTAGTATGATACACAGAGATGCTTTCAGATATATATGGATATCCAGAATTACGCATGAAAAAAGAGACAAAGACCCCCTCCCCTATTTAGAATTTAATCATTTACGTTGGGTTTCTTCGTGAGATGACCACAGTGAGCCGATCAAAACTTTAGTAGAAGCCCTTTGTACCATCTGACACAGCGAATAAAGTTGTCACGTGGTGTACACAAATTTAACACACCAATTATTATTGATTCAGATCACTCACCAATAAGTTGAAGAATAAATTTCACAGCTTAATTTAATAGATTCGACGTTTCCCTTGAGACTACGTCAAGTACCTTCAGGACAAGATGTAGAAGGTCAAAACAATTATCCAGAATGTTTGAGTCACTCAATGGATGTCATTATCTCACGTAAACAACTAACAGATTTAACTTGATGATTACCGTTACAAATGTATAATTTCAAATGTTGTTATAATTTAGCACGGTTGGCTACATACCGTGCGAAAGAAATTCAACAGACATAGTGTATATATTCATTTATAACTCTTCGCGAATGTACTAGCTCATTGCAGGATAGCATTATGTTGGCTGAAGCTTAAACCTGTACAGAAATGTTATAATGTTTGATTGTTGAATATAACACCCACGTTCTAGAAATATCTCCAAGTCTCAATGAATGTATGGCTATCAGCCTATCGCGACAGCTTGCCCCATCGTGTGGCTAAGGAGGTGCTTAACAATCTGCAGCATGTTCAGAATGCGGCTGCTCGGATTACAACAAGAACACCTCCTTCAGATCGCCTTACGCCCATGTTGGCCACTCTGCACTGGCTTGCAGTGTAGTAGCGGATTCAGTTTAACATCCTATTATTTTCATTTTTCGATTTAAAGCTTTCGTGACTGCAAGGATTCATCTTCTTTGGTTCTTTCTGTAAGGTCACGTAGAATGAATTAAAGCTCTGTCGTCCCGACAGGTCTGTACCTTTCACCTGAAGACGGCCGCTTGCGTTGTGGCCGAAACGTCGTGAGAATTTTATTGTGTTATTTTATTATTTTATTCTCATTCTACGTAACCTTACCGAAAGAACCAAAGAAGATGAATCCTATTACTTACTAAGCTCTGAACCACCTTGCCCCAGCTTACGTCAGAGACACAATGCGCCCATACGCCCCCGGAAGGCTTCTTAATTTTCCACTTGTGCATCAGGTATCTGCATCTACTGCCATGGTTTGTGCAGTGGATGCGATTTAGGGTGGACCATGAGCTTCGTGGAAGATCAAACCCCCGGGATCTTCGGCTCCATGACAACGCCCACAACAACAAACGCACGAGCCCACAACAGCCACCAGGGGACAGCAGAACATAACAAATGTAGATTATAGTGACAGGACAGAGATGAACACCGCCAAACAGAACGACAACACGCTCAGGGCAAACCTGACTCAAACCTGACACTCATCCGGCCCAAGGAGCGGGGCACATCACGACTGCATAGATCCTGCAGGCTTCGGGATAGCAGTCTACATGAGCTTTTGATCTAATCGTCCTTAACGTGAATGAAAACACGACAATAATTGTCCAAACAATTAGCACGGTTGGCTACGTATGGTGCGAAATAAGTTATCCATATATACTAACAAGTAAAGTCTGTTAACAAACTATAAATCTCCTGATCAATGCAATCCTTATGGGAGAACGCCACACATGTTTAAAGAAGATCTTGGAATTAAACATTTGGCCTTAATAGTGAAATTATCCCTAAAAGTAACATAGATTTGTTAATATTAAAATACAGCAAACCCTTCCTTCTCGCATGTTTAGCGATCACAGATTCTGCGGTTTCACGCCAAATTCATTGAGGCCCAGTTCGCTGATTGCGCCCCATGTGGCTCGGTTGACCGCGAGATTCCCGTACGCATCGTAACTGTACTGCTCGCGATGCTGCTGCTGCGGCCGTGGAAGACGGCACGTGGCGCCCTCTCGGCTCCATCTCGCCTCACAAACGGCCCATCGCGGGTCCCAGGTCACGCGGTGCTCCCAGCCTCCGGTGAGGAGGCAGTGAGGTTCAGCCACACACGTTATCTCCCATTATCATGTGTTTCGTTCCGAACATTCACCGTACAAGTTGTATTTAACACTAGAAAATATTAATCAAATTTTACATTCAAAACACTTCCTGCTAAATTATTGGGTTGATGTAGGGTAACATTTTGCAAAAGGACGGTTGGGTGTTATATTACAAACTGTGAATCAAACTCGAGTTTTCCCATTTGCTTTTGAGCGGATCGTGGATTTGCCGATTGCGGCTATTTATATTTTCTAGAACGTAACCCCCGCGATGGGCAAGGGTTTGCTCAGGGCCACAGCGACCTGCTTCAGCGGAGGGGGGGGGGGCGGTCGGCTATGCAAGATCGGACTGTGGGCCCCCCTCCTTTCTCCCGACACACTTTTACTGAAACAGCTCCAGATGTTTTTGCCCGGAAACAGTAATATCTTAGGCTATAACTATATGGACATTATTGTAGTTGCACCGTGTATTGGGTTTAGAGGAAGAAAGTCTCACAGTGACAGCAGTAGTAATACAAAGATTTTTAAGGTACAATACATACAATGAAGATATCGTGCGTCTTGTTTTCATGCGAATGTCAGCAAAAACTCCTGGTGTTCAGTAACACACCAGCTGTCGTGCTACCATATTTCACGCGAGGTATTTTTCGAAATATATTTTTTTCATTTGTAGCAATGATTTTTGGCATTTATGTTTAATTGTTGGAATAGTTTTTCGAATAATTTTTCTTAACATTTTTGCTACTTCTTCTTGGTCCTTTCGGTAAAGTCACGTAAAATGAGAATCAAATAATAAAAAATAAAACATAATTAAATAAAATTCTCACGACGTTTCGGCCACAACACAAGTAGCCTTCTTCAGGTGAAGAGACAGGACTGTCCAGAAGACAGCGCTCGAGTGAGCACTGCCAAGCTTGGACGGCGCCTTTTAAGCTGTGTGGGAGGAATTAACATATTAATTAGCATGTTAATATGAGACACGTGACTCGGAACGGAGGAGGGGTGGGGGGGTTTATAGCATGTTGTATAATAATAAACAGTATAACATTGTAATGTTTACCATAATTCGTAAGGCAATATATAGTATCGTAATTGTATAGTGAATATACAGCAGTGTGGTATACAGTAGGGTTGGTAGAATAATACATAGTGTAATATAACACGTCTAATATTTTACAGTCTAAAGTAGAGGGTAGTGTATATGAACGCATTGTATAATTCGAAGGTGGAATTTGTTTATGGATATGATAGTATACCAAGGTATAATATTATATCGTATAGTAGTCCAGTTAATAGCATAGTTATAAAGCAACACAGGACAGAGCAGCGCACCATGGTGCTCTTTTTATTTTTCAAAACCCCCCCACCCCTCCTCCGTTCCGAGTCACGTGTCTCATATTAACATGCTAATTCATTTGTTAATTCCTCCCACACAGCTTAAAAGGCGCCGTCCAAGCTTGGCAGTGCTCACTCGAGCGCTGTCTTCTGGACAGTCCTGTCTCTTCACCTGAAGAAGGCTACTTGTGTTGTGGCCGAAACGTCGTGAGAATTTTATTTTATGTTTTATTTTTATTATGTTATTCTCATTTTACGTGACTTTACCGAAAGAACCAAGAAGATGAATCCCAACAGTCACGAAAGCTTTAAATCGAATTTTTTGCTACTTGTTTATCCGTTAATTCGGGGCTCCCCACGTGGCCGACTCGGCCCCGATGCGTCGCACACCGCTGCCACGTCACACCCCCAACCACAGGTGCGCTCCTGGGTTTGCTGTAGAATGTACAAAAATCACAGGGCAATGAAGAATCCAGCGTGCATGTACATCAAATGGTGTCAGTGGCACAGTGTGAAGATGTGGACATTGAGGGCAAAGTGAGCTTCCCATCATCTCCCCTTATGGCTCTGTTGCTTCGCGAAGAGCATTTCGTGGAATTTGAGCTCAGGCATCAACAGTCGGAGGCACTGCTCCCGTGTGTCTTGATCTAATCCCTCCTTTATTCTGTAGCCCAGGATTTTTACTACCCCGGGCATGTATGGCTTCAGCATTTTCTCGTTTATCTTACTCGCTTCCACCTCATCCTCCACACACAGCTCTCGCCAGATATTACACATCTTTTTCAGGGTATCCACTTCACTGCGCATGCGCTCCTTGCCAAAGGCATCTACGTGGCGTTGAAAGCGATTGTAAAAGTGATCGTATAGGGCGACATCTAATGCGTTCCAACGCCTTATTAATTTGGATAACGTGGGGTGAGTCCCCTGGAGTGTGCTGTTGCCAGTTTTACTGGATACTTGTCGCTTGTTTAAGGACAAGTAGACGATATCGTCCATATCCCAATGCAACATCTCCTTCGCTAAAATGACCGACTCATCGAATCGATCAGCGATCATCACGAGATGGAAAATGGCGTCCACTCGTTCTAACTCCGCGCGGAATGTGTCACTTGACACATCAGCGTTCGAGTCCAATCCGAAATCAAATGCAATAGGATTCTTCACATAGGCTGCGGACTGCTTTGATGGAACATAAAACCTCTCAGGATTCTCAAGAAAAGTCCTCAATGGGTCTTTTCCCTTGCTCTTTTTTGCTGCTGCTCTGAAAGCTTTCGCATAGTTCTGGAAGTAGTAGAACCCGGACTCAAAGCTTTTCTCTGGTTGACGTACAATTGACAGGTACATAGCGTTCGGTTTAACGACGCTTGCCACCTCTTCCACCAGAAAGCGCATGTGGTTGCAGACTATGTCATAGCAAACATGATTTCCGTGGAGGTGCTGGGCCACAAATGTGCGTTTGAAGAGTTGTGGGTAGTTGAACTGATTTCCCCGGGTGGGGAAGGCGAACGTTAGGTTGTGCTTCTCGCCAAAGCGGTAGATGATGTTCTGGAAAGTGGAACTTGCAGTCTTGTGCGTCTTGAGGAAGACCACTGTCTTCTGGGCTGGCTGGGGCATCCACACTTCTGTGGTGGTGCATGGTGGTGAGGTGGGGGTTGAAGCCAGTGCCACTGACTCTGGTTTGGTCGCCATGAACCACAAGATGTAGGATCTCTGGAATGTCCAGCGACGCCATCCTGAGCTGTTTATGGGCAAAGGAGGCAGTGAAAGTGAAAATGAAGATTATTGAACACAAGGGGACATTGCTTAAATCTAAGGTTTGTTTTCTTCAAGATTATATCAAAGTAAATTGTAATCTTATCTTATATTGTAATGCAGTGTATTTGGTAGGGATAATACAATGTGTGTATATTGGACTTATTTTGCACCGCACATTGCGAACTCTGCTAATCGGAGGTGCCCCATTATATTACACTACACCTTGTGTGAAGGCATTTCTTTATAAATATGTTTTGTGCTTAGTTTGTTGTACTTTACCTACACCTCCGATTATCACGGCTGGCAACATACAGTGTGAAATAAGTTGAACATATATACAGACATCTCGTGGCTCGAGTAATGCTTATTGAACAAAATTCTGCTGCAGAAAAGTTTTATAGCAATTCCTGTCTACACTGCGATAAATTTAGCCTCACTACATCGGCTTCCAGATCTCTTTGTGAGCTTCCAAACGTCCTGAATTAACCGAGGCCGTCTCGATTTCAGAAAGACTGTCTCCAATTTCCAAAGCTTTTGTGTAAATCGGATATATTGTTACCATTGTATATTTTTTTGCCTTTTGCTCGACTCAGGACAAGGGCTATACCCCAGCAGTCGACACGGTTGTTGGCTCGAAGACCATCAGTTGGCGATTCATTGAAATTAATCAATTGTTCCACATCCGCTGAGTTCAATCTGAAACGCAGTGAAAGGCATACGATAATAATATATTTTGTACGAACGATGATTTTACAAATATATAATAAAATACAGCAGTGTGTTTTTATTGAACAAGTAAATCAAAATACAAAGCAAATTAAAGGTGTGATTCGATACAAGCATTGATTAATTATAATAGCGGCCACTAACGGCTGCAGTTGTTGTCACATGAGCCTCTTACAGCCACTATATCTTATTCGGAAAAGGCATACAAATCAGTACCGGATTATCCTCGTAGCACATGTGTAGTAGCTACTACACACATAGTAGCTACTACACATGTAGCTCTGTCAGAGCTCTGTCGTCCCGACAGGTTTGTTCCTTTCACCTGAAGAAGGCCACTTGTGTTGTGGCCGAAACGTCGTGAGAATTTTATTGTGTTATTTTATTATTTTATTCTCATTCTACATGACTTTACCGAAATAATCATATAAGATACTATAGTACTATACTGTCTTCAACTTTTTTGAACGACTAGGTGTTTAAGGTTAGCGATTTGTCGTATTATCTGGCTGTATAGCAAATGAAAAAACACAATTATTTTACTATGCAAGTTAAAAAATGTTTTTTAATATTCGTGTTTTTTTTGGACCCCTTCATAACATATGCTACAGGCCCCGCACTCGCTTAATCTGGCACTGATACAAATTGCAGATTATTACACACGTGATTCGATGCATGTAGCATGAGCTTAATACTAATATAAAATGATTGATATAATTTATCTGGAGTAAAGCGATGGCTCAGTGATAAGCATCAGTGACGAGTTCCATCTCAAAACGACCCTGTACCCTACGCTGACTCGCGTGGTGCAGTATGGCCAAACAACCATCGTGGGCGACACACGGCATGGCGGAGTCCTTCGTCCAGCAGTTGCTTGACAGTGGACTTTAAAGGCGTCCTAAATAACAATGCATCTGATTACGATAACAGACTCGGTGACACTTCAACTCATCACTCCGATCGGTTTGCGTGCGCGTCAACCACTTGTGGCGTTGAACACACGGCCCTGCTGCGTGTCCATGCGGCTGCAGCAAAGCGCGGCTCACTGACCTTGCCAACTCTTGGTACACCAAAATGGTGAATGCGCAAACCACCAAGAGAGCCGTGAAGAACAAAACGATGGTGCGAGGGTTGCCCATGGTGAGCGCCGTGAATCCCAACCCCGCTCACGAGAGAGAGCACCGCGGAGTCAATGGTGGGTGACTGGCATGGCCGTGCATTTATCTGGATGCTCGTTTATTGCACCTGAGCCAATACCTATACGATGGAGCCAGAGCCATAACGTCAATATTGTAGTTTCAAAGTTTATTTATTGCAGTCATCGTTGCGCTCAGCGGGCTGAGACCATTATTCAGCAACACCTAAGAACCGGGTTTAATCGCAGGCGATGGAAACCAGGATTCGTACCCAGGCTATCAACGGTGTCGAGTCCAACAATGAACTCTGAACCACTTGGTCACTTCAAGAACCAGTATATTTTAAAATCGTACGTGTTATTTATAGTTGGTTCGCATGACATACTTTGGCCGCACCTCCGATTAGCACGGTTGGCTACGTACGGTATGAAAGAAGTTCAACATACATACACGGCTGGGAAAACGAATGTGCCCCATCAAGCAACTCACAGATAACATGTAGCACAGTGCTACGAACCCAACAACCTGAGTTCAATTCGTGGCCACCGTCAACATCAGTGGCGAGCGATATCTGCTGCATCGGCAGTGGTACACAAACAACACAAACAGCACCAATAGCGAACCACAACACGTTTGTCAATAACGCCTTCAAAAGGCAACAAAAATCGGCAAAGTTTTTGAGCACTGGTTTATGTATATGAATTATGCACGTATATGTTATATGTAATACGCTTTGCATATATTTGTTATCATTTGTTCCCCAATGCACAACATTCACTTTTGGTAGGTTATGTGATCAGCAGATTGCTTTTCGCCATAATCTCGGTAATTGTATCAGACCATCAATGAGTTCCTCGGGCAACGAATCACTGGCGTTCTTCGTAGCCATCACGAGCGTTTCTACATTAGTCCGAAGAGGTTTGTGGAACTCCGTTTGGTTCCCGGGGCGCGTGTTTGATGTCCTGGTCTATTTATAGTCGTGGGTCGGCCGTGATTTGATTGCCATCTCAGATAACAGCGGAATCTCACCTCATGTTGGATGGCATTATGTTGGTAACATTGGTAGCCATTGTCGAGGTGTGGACTTAAGTGAGTTGTCATTGCGGCCCTGATCTGTCATTGAGCCTCATATAAATATGCATGGACTGTAACACCCTAATTAGCACACCCTAATAGAATTATCGATACACGGGTAAGCTATATATATTGATGGTTACACCCAGACGTGAGAGCAGCGTTCATCTGCTAAGAGAACCAGCGCTTGGACAGTTTTTAAACAGCTGAAAGTCACTGGGTGTCCGGGTTTGGAGAAAGTTGGGATGAGGGAGTTTTCTCTGAGAAGCATTCACTCGCAATGCTTCATTCACTCGCATTCACTCGCTTTGAGTGTGTACAGGAGCATTTCCATGCAGAATTAAAACAGAGTATGGCTCCACTCTTTCCACGGAGATTATAAAATTCGTTATCTTTGTGAATGGTATGTCTTTTATAATATAGTGTTTTTTGGGTTAGATCGCGTAAATATAAATGTGTAGTTAAACCAGCCACCTCCCGACACACACAATTAGTAAGGTTTGTCATGTAAACAGAACATGCCAATTCGTTACGAAAATCCACAGCATTTACAATCTGAGTACGACGTTTGGCCAGTAATTACAACTAGCATCAGGCGACAAATATTTACGCGGTCCAACCCAACAACCTCTATTACGGATGATATTGGTCGCGAAAGCCTCCATGTTAAACTTTCTTATTTTCATCGTTGATCTTCCTGCAATACCTAAAACATAAACCGCGAATAAATCTCGAATGGGGACGATACACTCACACAATGAAATATCTCTGGTGATTTCGTCTTACACTGCACTACCCTCGTAAACATCTAGCAAACACCGAACTCATCCAATAGGTGCCTTGGCCAATAAATGTCACAACTGACGTTGCCACAATTACAACAACAAACATGGTTATCTGTAAATGTTACTCATGTTTTGGTGCAGCGTGATATCTGTGCTCTCTGTCCTTTGGTCTTTTATGTATTTAGAGCTGTATCAGCCCTTTATTTCAGGTTCGTTTCTCGCTCGTGGAAATTCTCTGCTCGAAGCTATTCACGCGGCTCGCCACTCCGGTCAATGTGGGATTTTACAAACGCCAAATTGTGGCTGTAAAGTGAATGGCACGCACGAAGAGTCTGCTGTGGCGTCACTCGTTTGCCAGTTCAGGTTTATTGCCTTTCAGAGGAGAGCCGCATGCTGTTCACAGCGCCATCAAACTCAGCTCGTGTGGCGATTACCTCGGCATAAACAATTCGTGCGCATAGACAGCTCTTTTAATCCGCTGCTGGATGAGGGCCTCCCTATGCAGTGCTGTGGTTCACGGGATTGTTTTGTTGTTAACATACTTTGCTATGCTGGTGAGTGCGGGTTGGTGATGGCCAGGAGAAGAAACGTTGCAGCAGAGTTGAAGGGTTAACGGTCGAGGCACTAGAGACGCCTGTCGTCTAATAAGTCGTCGCCTACATCCCATGTCCTTTCATCTGCAGCCCGTAGAGCTTCCCTAGCAATTGCCCCCTCAAGTACCTTTGATCTTTATTTAACCCTTGTCCCTACCCTCGACGCCTGCGTCTCCACGCCACGCCACCCAATGTCACGTTTGCCAGTCCGTGACCTCGAGTTGCACGGCCAAGAAGCCACGGGGGTTGTCGTCTTTTTACTTTAGTAATGGTTGATTACTGAGCGCACAGACTGTGAGGCGTGCCGTACACCACGTGTGCGCAATAGATGCCGAAAAGACATTGTCAAGATTTTGTATTCGTCTTGCAGCGTCTGCTGCTAACCTTGGAGACTCACAGCCTCAAAGTGCTGCTGTGGGTGATGGCAGCAGTTCGCAGTAAGTAGACAAGTGCGTCTTGAGCGATTACATCGTTCTGTCGAAGTCATATACAATTTCGCTAGGAGTGCACGTGTTGCAATTTCTGGTCTCACTTTCACTTTGGTGTCTGGTGGACCAGTCCGTCTTCTGCAATGACGGCGCTCCAGGGACACTTGAAGTGTTACACACACGCCCAAGAGACACTTGAAGTGTTACACACACCCCAGAGACACTTGAAGTGTTACACACTCGCACCATGAAACACTTGAAGTGTTACACACACGCCCCAGAGACACTAGAAGTTTTACAGACACGCCCCAGAGACACATGAAGTGTTACACACACGCCCCAGATACACTTGAAGTGTTACACACACGCCCCAGAGACACTTGAAGTGTTACACACACGCCCCAGAGACACATGAAGTGTTACACACACGCCCCAGAGACACTTGAAGTGTTACACACTCGCCCCAGAGACACTTGAAGTGTTACACACTCGCCCCAGAGACACTTGAAGTGTTACACACACGCCCAAGAGACACTTGAAGTGTTACATACACGCCCCAGATACAATATAAGTGTTACACACTCGCCCCAGAGACACTTGAAGTGTTACACACACGCCCCAGAGACACTTGAAGTGTTACACAAACGCCCCAGAGACACTAGAAGTATTACATACTCGCCCCAGAGACACTTGAAGTGTTAGACACTCGCCCCAGAGACACTTGAAGTGTTACACACGCCCCAGAGACACTTGAAGTGTTACACACTCGCCCCAGAGACACTTGAAGTGTTACACACACGCCCCAGAGACACTTGAAGTGTTACACACTCGCCCCAGATACACTTTAAGTGTTACACACACGCCCCAGAGACACTAGAAGTTTTACACACTCGCCCCAGAGACACTTGAAGTGTTACACACACACCCCAGAGACACTTGGAGTGTTACACACTCGCCCCAGAGACTCGTGAAGTGTTACACACACACCCCAGAGACACTTGAAATGTTACACACACGCCCCAGAGACACTTGAAGTGTTACACACTCGCCCCATAGACACGTGAAGTGTTACACACTCGCCCCATAGACACTTGAAGTGTTACACACTCGCCCCAGAGACACTTGAAGTGTTACACACTCGCCCCAGAGACACTTGAAGTGTTACACACACACACACCCCAGAGACACTTGAAGGGTTACACACTCGCCCCAGAGACACTTGAAGTGTTACACACACGCCCTAGAGACACTTGGAGTGTTACACACACACCCCAGAGCACTTGAAAGGTTACACACACGCCCCAGAGACACTTGAAGTGTTACACACACGCTCCAGAGACACTAGAAGTGTTACACACTCGCCCCATAGACACGTGAGGTGTTACACACTCGCCCCATAGACACTTGAAGTGTTACACACTCGCCCCAGAGACACTTGAAGTGTTACATACTCGCCCCAGAGACACTTGAAGTGTTACACACACACACACCCCAGAGACACTTGAAGGGTTACACACTCGCCCCAGAGACACTTGAAGTGTTACACACACACCCCACAGACACTTGAAGTGTTACACACACGCCCCAGAGACACTTGAAGTGTTACACACACGCCCTAGAGACACTTGGAGTGTTACACACACACCCCAGAGCACTTGAAAGGTTACACACACGCCCCAGAGACACTTGAAGTGTTACACACACGCCCCAGAGACACTAGAAGTGTTACATACTCGCTCCAGAGACACTTGAAGTGTTACACACACGCCTTAGAGACACTTGAAGTGTTACATCTCGCCCCAGAGACACTTGAAGTGTTACACACTTGCCCCAGAGACACTTGAAGTGTTACACACACACCCCAGAGACACTTGAAGTGTTACACACACGCCCTAGAGACATTTGAAGTGTTACACACACACCCCAGAGACACTTGAAGTGTTACACACACGCCCCAGATACACTTGAAGTGTGACACACACGCCTCAGAGACACTTGAAGTGTTACACACACGCCCCAGATACACTTGAAGTGTTACATACTCGCCCTAGAGACACTTGAAGTGTTACACACTTGCCCCAGAGACACTTGAAGTGTTACACACACACCCCAGAGACACTTGAAGTGTTACACACACGCCCTAGAGACATTTGAAGTGTTACACACACACCCCAGAGACACTTGAAGTGTTACACACACGCCCCAGATACACTTGAAGTGTGACACACACGCCCCAGAGACACTTGAAGTGTTGCACACACGCCCCAGATACACTTGAAGTGTTACACACTCGCCCCAGATACACTTTAAGTGTTGCACACACCCCAGAGACACTTGAAGTGTTACACACACGCCCCAGATACACTTGAAGTGTTACATACTCGCCCTAGAGACACTTGAAGTGTTACACACTTGCCCCAGAGACACTTGAAGTGTTACACACACACCCCAGAGACACTTGAAGTGTTACACACACGCCCTAGAGACATTTGAAGTGTTACACACACACCCCAGAGACACTTGAAGTGTTACACACACGCCCCAGATACACTTGAAGTGTGACACACACGCCCCAGAGACACTTGAAGTGTTGCACACACGCCCCAGATACACTTGAAGTGTTACACACTCGCCCCAGATACACTTTAAGTGTTGCACACACCCCAGAGACACTTGAAGTGTTACACACACACCCCAGAGACACTTTAAGTGTTACACACACACTCCAGAGACACTAGAAGTGTTACACACACACCCCACAGACACTTGAAGTGTTACACACACGCCCCAGAGACACTTGAAGTGTTACACACTCGCCCCAGAGACACTTGAAGTGTTACACACTCGCCCCAGAGACACTTGAAGTGTTACACACACGCCCAAGAGACACTTGAAGTGTTACATACACGCCCCAGATACAATATAAGTGTTACACACTCGCCCCAGAGACACTTGAAGTGTTACACACACGCCCCAGAGACACTTGAAGTGTTACACAAACGCCCCAGAGACACTAGAAGTATTACATACTCGCCCCAGAGACACTTGAAGTGTTAGACACTCGCCCCAGAGACACTTGAAGTGTTACACACGCCCCAGAGACACTTGAAGTGTTACACACTCGCCCCAGAGACACTTGAAGTGTTACACACACGCCCCAGAGACACTTGAAGTGTTACACACTCGCCCCAGATACACTTTAAGTGTTACACACACGCCCCAGAGACACTAGAAGTTTTACACACTCGCCCCAGAGACACTTGAAGTGTTACACACACACCCCAGAGACACTTGGAGTGTTACACACTCGCCCCAGAGACTCGTGAAGTGTTACACACACACCCCAGAGACACTTGAAATGTTACACACACGCCCCAGAGACACTTGAAGTGTTACACACTCGCCCCATAGACACGTGAAGTGTTACACACTCGCCCCATAGACACTTGAAGTGTTACACACTCGCCCCAGAGACACTTGAAGTGTTACACACTCGCCCCAGAGACACTTGAAGTGTTACACACACACACACCCCAGAGACACTTGAAGGGTTACACACTCGCCCCAGAGACACTTGAAGTGTTACACACACGCCCTAGAGACACTTGGAGTGTTACACACACACCCCAGAGCACTTGAAAGGTTACACACACGCCCCAGAGACACTTGAAGTGTTACACACACGCCCCAGAGACACTAGAAGTGTTACACACTCGCCCCATAGACACGTGAGGTGTTACACACTCGCCCCATAGACACTTGAAGTGTTACACACTCGCCCCAGAGACACTTGAAGTGTTACATACTCGCCCCAGAGACACTTGAAGTGTTACACACACACACACACCCCAGAGACACTTGAAGGGTTACACACTCGCCCCAGAGACACTTGAAGTGTTACACACACACCCCACAGACACTTGAAGTGTTACACACACGCCCCAGAGACACTTGAAGTGTTACACACACGCCCTAGAGACACTTGGAGTGTTACACACACACCCCAGAGCACTTGAAAGGTTACACACACGCCCCAGAGACACTTGAAGTGTTACACACACGCCCCAGAGACACTAGAAGTGTTACATACTCGCTCCAGAGACACTTGAAGTGTTACACACACGCCTTAGAGACACTTGAAGTGTTACATCTCGCCCCAGAGACACTTGAAGTGTTACACACTTGCCCCAGAGACACTTGAAGTGTTACACACACACCCCAGAGACACTTGAAGTGTTACACACACGCCCTAGAGACATTTGAAGTGTTACACACACACCCCAGAGACACTTGAAGTGTTACACACACGCCCCAGATACACTTGAAGTGTGACACACACGCCCCAGAGACACTTGAAGTGTTACACACACGCCCCAGATACACTTGAAGTGTTACATACTCGCCCTAGAGACACTTGAAGTGTTACACACTTGCCCCAGAGACACTTGAAGTGTTACACACACACCCCAGAGACACTTGAAGTGTTACACACACGCCCTAGAGACATTTGAAGTGTTACACACACACCCCAGAGACACTTGAAGTGTTACACACACGCCCCAGATACACTTGAAGTGTGACACACACGCCCCAGAGACACTTGAAGTGTTGCACACACGCCCCAGATACACTTGAAGTGTTACACACTCGCCCCAGATACACTTTAAGTGTTGCACACACCCCAGAGACACTTGAAGTGTTACACACACGCCCCAGATACACTTGAAGTGTTACATACTCGCCCTAGAGACACTTGAAGTGTTACACACTTGCCCCAGAGACACTTGAAGTGTTACACACACACCCCAGAGACACTTGAAGTGTTACACACACGCCCTAGAGACATTTGAAGTGTTACACACACACCCCAGAGACACTTGAAGTGTTACACACACGCCCCAGATACACTTGAAGTGTGACACACACGCCCCAGAGACACTTGAAGTGTTGCACACACGCCCCAGATACACTTGAAGTGTTACACACTCGCCCCAGATACACTTTAAGTGTTGCACACACCCCAGAGACACTTGAAGTGTTACACACACACCCCAGAGACACTTTAAGTGTTACACACACACTCCAGAGACACTAGAAGTGTTACACACACACCCCACAGACACTTGAAGTGTTACACACACGCCCCAGAGACACTTGAAGTGTTACACACACACACACCCCAGAGACACTTGAAGTGTTACACACACACCCCAGAGACACTAGAAGTGTTACACACAAACCCCACAGACACTTGAAGTGTTACACACACGCCCCAGAGACACTTGAAGTGTTACACACACACCCCAGAGACACTTGAAGTGTTACACACTCGCCCCAGAGACACTTGAAGTGTTACACACACACCCCAGAGACATTTGAAGTGTTACACACACACCCCAGATACACTTTAAGTGTTACACACACACCCCAGAGACACTAGAAGTGTTACACACACACCCCACAGACACTTGAAGTGTTACACACACACCCCAGAGACACTAAAAGTGTTACACACACACCCCAGAGACACTTGAAGTGTTACACACCCACCACGGAGACACTTGAAGTGTTACACACACACCCCACAGACACTTGAAGGGTTACACACACACCCCAGAGACACTTGAAGGGTTACATACACACCCCAGATACACTTAAAGGGTCTCAAATTAACTCCTTTCACACTGCACGAACCAGATGAGTGTTAAAAACGTCCCACGTGACGCGCTCAGCAATAAACGTGGTCCGCGTTACGTGGAACATGTGTACACGTACACTGAGATCTCAATGTGGATCGGCTTTATTAACGCAGACAGCGTTGATTGCTTAGCACGTCACGTGGGAAGTGTTACCAATCATCGGACGCGTGCAGCGTGAAACGAGTTCATTTGAATGGCGGGTAAATTTGTAAACATGGAAAGTCGTATCGTGGACAGGCGTCTGGGTTAACCTGCTCTAAACATATTCATCATCGACCATGGTCAATCCACTGCTGGATGAAGGCCTCCTCAAGCCACCGCCGCTTCTCACCATCCCGCAAATTTAATAATCCACCCGACACCTGCATCACATAAACTGATCCCATCGCTTCCATCTCCTTGGTGCACGTCCTCTCAGATACGTTCCATATGTAAAATTACTGAAAATATTTGTTTTAAAATGAAGTTTGATCAAGCCCTCTCCCCTCCCCATGCGTTAGTGAGCCCTCCCTCGCTCTCTGCCTCCTCCCTCCCCTCGCGTGTCGAGTTTAAGAAGAGTCCGGCTACAGCTGAAGCTGTAACATCCTCACGGTGATCTCTGTGAGTGAGGACGCGTGTGACCTTTGGGCCTGAGCGGGATGTTTATCGCTGGACTGCACCATGCGTCGGAAAAACACGAAAGATAAAAACAATTTAAATAAATGTATCTGAACGTTCCACCATTTTTTAGTTGAATACCGTGTGTATTACATGGGGTCCGTCGTTAAAACAAGTGGGTAGATTTTGTAACATACTGGTGAACCATTGAACATGTGATTTTTGTTCATAGCAACATCCATTTGTTTTACAGGGAAATAATATTCGGTGTTTAAGCCACAATTGCCTAAAAATGCAAGTCACATTGCTTGGAAATTACACTCGGAATGGCTGGAAATTCGGACAGTCTGCACGAAGTGTAACTCTATCATTAAGCAGCTGCCTACACGCCAGTGGGACAGTGATCAGCGCACTACACAACGGACCTGGCTACCTAAGTTCGATTCCCGGCAGGAGTTAATGATATTTAGGTCACCGTCCATCCCCCCCCTCCCCTCAACAATCCGCAAAGACCAGAGTGGTGAAGTATGGTCAAACAATTTTCCCTCACACGGTAGCACAATTGATCTTCATCCAGCAGTGGATTGAGAAAGGGCTACACATGTTTTATTGTCATCGTCAAGGATAAAAACAACAACCTCTTATCTATGGAATGTAGTATTGTGTCATATATAACGTACTTACAACGTACATTTGTTTATAGGGCTTGCATATGGCAGCTGACGCAGCTTGCTCTGTAGACGTGCTATATGAATAATTGTGACTCTGGATCTGGAACAGAATCAGTTGCAGAGTGTTCCTCAAGGAGCATTTGACCGACGTCACAGCCTAACGGTCTGCTCTCTCCCTGGCAATATCAACCTCGCACGGGTACGCCGCTGTGTTCCACGGCGATACTAAACGCGAGACGGGGGCTTGGATGGCACATCATAGCCAGGACTTTTCTCACTCGATATTTTCCGGAACTCGGCTGTAGCGGCTGGCTTGGAGAATGGATTGTCGGCGTAAGGCACTACCACTCAATATACGACTATCCATAATAATATATTATTGTATCCTATATTCTATCAAATGAATATATATATGTAGTACAAAAAAGAGATGCACATCATGCCACACATCACCGAGAAATGGATGTGGCTGGCTGCCAAAGGTTTGCAGTACAGCTTTCCGGACTATTCTGGCTGCAGTTAAGTATGTACAGTATGTTGAACTTTGTTCGCACCGTACGTAGCCAACCGTGATAATCGGAGGTGCGGAGGAAGGATAACCAACTAAAGACAAAAGCAGTTCTAAATAATTGAGTGTTCAATCTAGATGATGATTTAAAAGTATATAGCTCCAGTGGCTTCCTAATATCGGAAGCAAGAGCGTTCCAGACGGCCGCAGAAGCGCATTTTAAAGCGCTTGATGCGGTGCCCGTCTTTATTCGATGATGACCGGAGTTCGCGTGATGGTTTATGCACCTTGCCGTGATCACCAATGCATTGTGGTTTATTTGTGGCAGGCACTTTGTGTGTAATGAGCGCGAACGGAAGCCAATGCAGCTCGGCGAGCCACTGGACGAACGTGATTGGATCTTGCAGTACCCATCACGACACGTGCCAGAGAATGTTGTACACGCCGCAGCAAAGCACTGCGCATCGCGAAAGGTGGTGCCAGAGAAACGAAGAGACGAATCCTGGTGTCAGTTTCCCGTCATTCGTCCCGCTCGCTGTCTGTGCACAGGAGCAGGCCTCGGTCACGTGCGGGTCATGCGGGGATGTATTCCACTGCGCTGGTCAGTGAGGATTGGTGAAGGCAGAGAGCATGGAGGTGGGAACATGCAAGTGAAGTACAACAATTTATTTTCTCTACGGCAGCCTACAGCACCTGTTATGCATGGTAGTCGCCCATCCAAGTGGTATCCAGTCCTCTACCCTGCTGAGCGTCTGACATCTGACGAGGTGGTGTTGGCGGATTCCAGGTGATTGGGTCATAGGAATGTATTATGTATTTCAGTACTTAAAACATAAACAATGAATATAAATGCGTGTAAAATACCTGTATGCGCAGATATAATACATTTTCAATAGATGATTGTGTGCGTAAAGTATATTTGAAAAAATAATCATCCGCATCAAAATCGTCCCTTCAGTCTCGCGAAAAGAGCAGCAGTCGGTGAAGTGTTTCACAGCGCTTCCCGCGATGTCAGACGCCTTCACTCCGTGGGGCAGAGTGATCCCCGGCCATACGATCGTGGAATTGTCACGACTGCCTTATGATCGACTTGTGACTGTGACGCAGATGAGAAGAGACTCGACGCGAGTGTTGTGAGTGGGAGAGACGCCTGCTGGTTCCCGCTCAGGCCCAAGTTTCCCAGCTCAGTGAGGTGAGCGAACACTCCCACGGGTAGAGTCTGCAACTGGTTGTACTCCAGGGCTAGAATCACACGCGCCTGTTATATATATACGTATAGAGACATCTCACGTCTATATATACTACTTGTATATAAGAATGATTCACATACATCATTAATTTACGTTATCAAAACGTGTAAACATTTGCATGTAAATTGTGATATAGTTAGTCATATTCTATAATCATAATAAAACACATTTGTTTACAGAGGATAGCGTTAGACACAAGCCACATTAATTACGTGTGTATAGATACAAGCAATTCGCCCAGCCCCTGCCCATTGGATTGGAAAACCAATTGTTTGTCAACATTGTCGTGAGTGTAGCGGCCACGAGTGGCTGCAGGAGCCACGTAACCCTATTTATACGCAACATTAACAAAACGAAAAGTCTATCAGTGCTGCTCTGGATCAATGCTCTCGCCTGGTGTCCCAGGACAAAATATCTTCTGCTTCCGTCTCACTATGTCTCATCTGCAATGTGTGGCCACTTAAAGAATTAATGCACGGTAGCAACATTTGAAAGTGGACCACCACGGGTTATCAAATAATTCGGTAATCTTGACCTTTAAAAATAATCCCGTTTAATTTGATTATTTGTATCATCTTTTATTGCCCACAATTCTGTGCGCATCATTGTACGCCGAGGGTGGTAGGAATGTGTTGGCAGGATGGGCGAAGCGACTTGTAAAGTAACGTGACAACAAAGCGTCGTGTGGGTGTGTCTGATGCGGAAGAGAGGAGGTCGCAATGGATGGGACAGGTGTGCGCGATGGAGGAGAATAGGGCAATCAACTTGGAGGTTGGAGGAGGGCAGGTGACCCAGACAGACATTGGGGTGCCACCCAGAGATCGACGACCCAAAGAGAACAGAAGACCTCAAGCCAGACAGTCGTGGTGGTGATGGTGGTGATAAAGCAATAGCAGGTATTGGACGTGCAGTGTCAACCTCTCGCAGTTACCACGTGGTATACACCTCTTGACGATAACATTTACCCATTATTCTACTCGGCGGTGTATAAACTGTGTTGATCGTTCTGACGGTGTAGGCTGTAGGTGACACGACCAGCCACGTTGGTTCATGGGAGCGACTTCAGCTGATTCGTCCCAAGTGCCAGAGTCCCCAGCTCAGGGAAATGATCGAACACTCCAACCGAGAGAGTCTGCAGCTGGTTTCTGTCTCTGAAGGTCTGGTCGTTTTTTTTATTTGCGCTAAATAATCAGTACGCAATCATCGTTCCGAGAATGTAGATATCATCTTGTACACGAGTGCACACATGGGTGGTAACGTGGCCCAGCGGTAGCGCATTTGCCATTTGGTGCAGATGTTCACGGTTCGAATCAAGCAGCCGCCCTGATTATTATGATTATAGATCCCGTGACGTCATTGTATGGCGGCATCCAAATGTTTATAAATAAAATAAAAATTCTATTGGGATCTACACCTCATGAGAACTGGGCAGGGCCCTCCTGAAAAAGACTCGGTGACGTTTTGCTGGCTATCCAAGAGTGATAATCTCGCAATAATGATAACAGACTCCATTACCTTTATTTCATACAAACATACACACATACAATCCGTAATAATGTGTTCTGTTTTCAAAGAAAGTAATTTACAAAAATCTAATGATTGCATGCGATGAAAATGAATGATACGGCTTGTACTGGAGATGCACTTGAATTACAATCAGCTGCAGAGTATCCCCGAGGGCATATTCAACAAGCTCGCCAGCCTACAGACGCTGTACCTGAGTAACAATCAGCTACAGAGTGTTCCTGCTGGCGTGGCGACTCATGCAGCCACCAAGAGGCCTCGCATTCAAGGGTCACGCTACCAGGGCTGTAACAGTAATGTGGCGTGGCAGTGGAGCAGCATGGGCCCCTCTGCCTGCACACGGCCCACGCTGCAGTTGCACTTCCTACACACTGGACAGCTGCGCTACTGATGCATTTGATGGATTGATTTGCTGCCTCTCTTCTCGAGAGAGAGAGAGAAATGCATTTCGTGAGAAACGCGGAGAAGCATGCGCAGTGAGAGAACAGACATGGAGAGAGACGCGGGGAGATGCATAAAGACACGCGAGACGTGCATGGATCAGACGCAGACACGGAGACACACGCAGAGCGCTGCTACCGCGCCATTGTCTCTGAATTGAGCCAACAGATGCCAGAGGGTCCGTTTAAGGGGGCGGAGGGGTTCACCTTCGTTATCAATGTTAAAATATCAAACTCCTGTGAAACAAAATCTCTGCCTCGAGATTCCTGGCGGGTTGCTGGCTCGGCTCCTGTCCACCCCAAAGTCACTGTTGACTGCTGCGGGCTGTTGCCAGCGAAATCAGCTGGTTAGCTGGCTACACCGGATTTTTCTCGTAACAAATAAACATTGAAATGATTCGAATTGAAACGGCGGAAAAAATTCAGAGGACATAATAGCGACACTAAAGAGATGGGAGGAACAAATACAGAAGACTGACGCGGCTTTTTTAACATTGCTGTACTTTTCAAAGTGTATTCCAATAAATAAAATTATTTAGTCAGATGAGTATTTAAACCGAAGACATAAAAACTCACCATATATATTATCTTGGCATTGTATTGGTACATACAAAGCAAATTGCTCCGAGTGCAGGAGGATTATGTGAAGAGCTGCATATTTTGTTTTGCGGTGCAGAGCAACGGATGCTGGAGTCGTCTGGGTCGGAAAGGAAAGCGCGCGTCACGCCACGGGCAACGCCGCCACCACAGCCGTCTGTGAGGTTGTGAGGTCCGTTCTCCTTAGCGGGGCCTCTCCTTCAATACCTCCGAGCGTGGCTACTGATTAATTCTGTTGTGCGTGCAACACGAGGACACGGGCGATGTCACCTCTTGCTCGCACTGGCTATAGTCCAAGGCGTTCCCTTTGCCCGCGACGCTATCTTATCAGACAGCCCTAATGCCATGGTGAAGGATGGGACAACAACCTCCGTGACAGACCGACGCGGCTTCGGGAGGCGTTCATGTAAGCGTCTGTCTACTTTTGAAACAACTGCTGCAATATAAGATTAATTCAGAAGGTCCATAAGCTGATGAACGCACATGCTATATTAGTAAATTTGTATTGATTGTGAAACAGACGCGTGCATCTCTTTGTATTTATTTATACTGCGCTGTTGGGTAACGATAATTTTTATGAACTTAACCTAGACTACAACCAATTGCAGACACTATCGGCTGGTGTGTTCGATGATCTCACCGAGCTGGGAACTCTGGGCCTGGCCAATAACCAGCTCGCCTCTCTCCCACTTGGAGTGTTTGCTGATCTGGCCCCGACTGCCTCCGAGTGCATTGAGAGCCGAGCAGCAGCAGCCGAGCGAGTCGCGGCTGAGACGCGAGCGCACGAGGTTGCGAGATTCGTGTTCAGGCCTCTGTCGATCCTCTGACCAAGTCGTAGGTTCGGGATGGCGAGAGGTGGCGGCGGCTTGCAGAGGCTCATCTGGCAGTCGACTGACCGTGGTTGATGATGATAATGTTTAGAGTGCGTGAATAAAATGCACCCTACTGGAGGAATGTCAAATGTTCACGACTGACGAGTTGGATCGACATGGCACGGCGAGGAGGGCTGCATCCAGTCGTAGGCGAGTTGTTATCTCCCTCCCATGGTACATGACGATGTCTGTTCTACATTTGTTCTTTCTTTTCCCGTGGTGTTTGCGTGTTCTGTCCTCCGGGTTTTCCTCCCTCCATATTTAGAAAAAAGCGTGCTCTGTTGATATTATTTTTCTTATACTATAGATCCTTTGTGTGATGATGATGATTAAGCCACTTTGATAGGTATCATGTGGCCAGGTCGCCTGTGAACCAGAGATAATAGCTCAATGGACTTTACCTGCTTCGTTTAACCACCCGGAACTCGATAGATTCTTATTCTTAGCTCTTTCGGTAAAGTCACGTTGAAGGGAAACAATAAAATAATAAAATATATATAAAACAATAAAAATTCTCACGACGTTTCGACCATAACACAAACGGTCGTCATCAGGTGTGTCGGTTTGCATTAATTTATATATTTTCAAACGGTGTTTGTATTTATTTATTTATTTTTAAAGTCAGCGCCACGCGCAGCGATTTGGCAGTTTATTTAGAAGGACGAGTCCATCTATGTTCTGAAAAGAGGAGGGGGGAGACAAAAAATTAATGTATGCTGTCTGAAAGCCACTGTAAGCGTGAACAATCAATTAAGACCTGAAATAGTTAATCAAATCTTTCCAATGGATTGCTAAGCCAGAATCCATCTTCTCGGTTGAATTTATCTCTGTGCTTGTATATGTGGATAGCCTCATGAACGAATCTCTCATAGTAGCCAGATGGCTTACAAAGAACCTCTAAATAAATTAATGCAAACCGACACACCTGATGACGACCGTTTGTGTTATGGTCGAAACGTCGTGAGAATTTGTATTGTTTTATATATTTTATTATTTTATTGTTTCCCTTCAACGTGACTTTACCGAAAGAGCTAAGAATATGAATTACTGCAGTCACGAAAGCTTTAAATCGATAGATTCTATCAGATCCGTCAAGCTAAGCGCAGATGTGCCTGGATGGCGCGTAGATGGGTGACAGCCTATGCACGCCATGCTGCCACGTGCGGCTTCGGTGCCGTGCTGCTATCCGCTTGCTCGTCAGCATTGGGTAGTCCAATCAGGTCCCAATTTCATATCCCTGTTGGAGGATGTCTCAGCGAATATTCCATCCCTCCGGGGTCAATAAAATAGCTACAACTTTGTGGGGATATTGACAGCGGTTGTCCTATGGATATACTCGCTCCTGCCGTAGGAATGTGGAACATCCGCCACTGGCTTCGAGGTGTAACCTGGAGATCAGCACCGCTGCAGTATTCATTGGAGAAATAAATCACTTTGATCTGTATTGACGTTGAGGCTAATCGAGTGAACTAAATAACAAACTGGACATTAACAAAATAGAAATTGCCGTACAAAACATTCTGGTTCACATTGCCGCTATAACTCGTTACAATTAGTTACTGTTTGGAAGTAAATGTGTCAATTAAATGTTTGTATTGTAAAATAACGTGCACAACATAGATATCTCTGACAGCTCGAGTGCGTTCGATCCGAACCGGCCGTGTGCGCAGGTTAATTATTTACATCTGTAAATGGGTTTTGACCTGGTGTAATACTCAAGTGTATAAACGCATATTTTTGTACAAGTTATATAGTTAAAATCTTTGTCTTATTGCGCGTTTGCTACGTATGTGTGAATGCACATATGTGAGTGTATATGTGTGTGTGTGTCATTAAGTGTGTTATGTATGATTGTGAGTGTATGGGTGTACATTTATTTGTGAGTCCGTGTGCATATTTACAAGTGGGGAGCTGTAGTGCAGCGGTTCGCGCGCTGCGCTACGATCCTGTTGAGCCGGGTTCGATTCCCGCTTAAGAAGAACTGGTCCTGGGCCTCCCCTTGGTCGACTCAGCCTCAAACGAGTACCTGGTGCGGTGTTTAAACATCGCTACTAAGGAGACAAAGGCGGCCGGGGGTGGTGCTGGCAACCCACCCCCTCATGTGCCGTGCCGGCCTTCATGGGTGCTCGCTCACAGCATTTGTACTAAATGTCTGATATGTATGTATACGTGTCAAATCATATCAGTGTATATGTGTACGTGTGTCTGCACACGTGTTATGCATGTGTCAATTGTACAGCGGGGACACCTATACGGATGAGATGGTCCATCTCGAGGCATATTCCAGTGGAAGTATTTGAATTCACCAAACGGCACAGGCCACGCGCGTGGACCCGAGTGCTGAGGCTTTGCCCCAGAGCCGCGGCGTGGCGAATGCTGTGGAGGAGAAGCTTCTCAGCGCATTGCCCTCCAACACGAGGGTCCGAGTCTCCGCGGGAATCCCAGATGGCACGGGAACTCCACCTCTCGCATCACCGCGTCGTCTCTATGGTCATTCAAATAAACATTAATCATTTATAATGTACTATTATTATTGATACTGAATCAATGGCTAAATGTGTTAGCGCGCCCGCACTGTTCACTCATGTAGTACTAAACGGGCACAACCATAGACGATCGGCAAGTCACGCGTGGCGCCCAGCGTGGAAGAGAAGGCCAATTACCATCTGGAGGGGCTCGATAGAGCTCCTTTCCTCCAGCATTGGCGTGAGCGACCAATTTCAGGGCTGCGACTTTGCTTTATCCGTATCGCGGTGTTTATGGGTTACACCTGTGGTCCACACAGCCGGGATTCGCCGTAATCGGAAGCTGAGCAGGGATGAATCTGGATAGTGCTTGGATGCGAGACCATCATGCACGTGGTGATGAAGTATGGCTAAATAGATCCCAGTAGCCACTCATCTAGTAGTGCAGTGCTAATAGAGCTGCATGCACACGTTTTATTCTCTAAGAAGAAGGAATAAAATTGACTTTTCCGGCAATAGCTTTTCTTCAGAGCAAACAGAGATTAGATTGATTGCTTGGAACAAAGACGGGGGGAGAGGGTCTTTAACACAACTTGAAAATGTGATCGCAGGCATAAACAGACACGCACATGCAAGCATGCAGAAAAACACAAATACGTTCCGATGATCGTTAGAATTGTATTATTAAGCACTAATAACATACTAATTTAATTTTAGTTATTTATGAAGTGTACGTTTGAGATGTGTTGTGTTTCAACGGTCTACTCGCGATGCTATGATCCCGTCTGTACATTTACACAGAGATGGCAACATTGTAATACACAACACAGTCGTTACATTCGTTGCACAACGTTTAAAACGTCATGCATAATATTAAGAATGCTCTACAGTAATTTGAGGCTTGTGGGCTATACACTAAGATGCGTACGAGGTTAAGCTACACCTGTACAATAACCAGCTAAAGTCTCTCCCGCCCGGCGTGTTTGGCAGTCTGACTAAACTCCGCGCTTCTCGAGATGCATTACAGCCACGCACTGACGCTGCATGGGAAGGACTGCCGGTCAAATAGCCAGAGGCCCCCACGTCTCGGAGATGACAGGAGGTCGGCTCACCATCGTCGGAAGCGTCGTGCAGCGAAGGCGTTGAGAGTCGAGGGATCTTCATTCATCCGTTCAACGGAAGCCCGCTCGGAGCTACACGCGATTCAGCAATGTCAATACATCGCTAAATGAACACTCGTTCTTGCATTCGACCCAATAACGGGGAATTACCAATTTTGCATGGCCTCTAATTTGTTAATTATTAAGTACAAATTCACCATTGAATCAATAAGGTACCATCAGCGAATTATTAATAATGAATCAACAACAATCTACATTATATCAGCTACTCACCAATAACGACAAAGGCGGCCGGGCGTGGTACTGGCCACCCACCCCTTCCGTGTGCCGTTCCGACCTTCATAGGTGCTCGCTAACAGCACTTGTCCCAACAGTCTGTTAATGTGATACGGGGGATCTTTGTGTTTTGCTGTATTTTTGGGGTTAGATCGCGTAAATATAAATGTGTCGTTAAGTCACCACCACCCGATACAGCCAATTAGTAAGGGTTGTCACGTAAACAGAACCTGCTCATAAGTGGCTCCTTCAGCACACCGCTGTTCCATGGCAACATGTCTGGACAATATCTACCATTGCATCGAAGCGTAACAATGGAATGATTCTCAACGGCCTCTCTGCTGAACGGGGTGAATGATGTGCGATCGAATGGTGTTCTACTCGAACGCGTCCACGTGAAAGCAGCCTCTATACCACCCTCTTGGCAAGCCTCCAAGCGGGGAGAGATTGCAGCCGGTTCTCGCCGAGGTATAGCTCCTTCAACGCCACCAACTGGTCGAAGGCACCGCTGGGAAGCGACTCCAGTTGGTTTTTGTCGAGCTCCAAGCGCTGCAGTTGTTTAAGGTGCGCGAATGCTGTGGAGGAGATGGTTTTCAGCTGGTGCCAAACCTGTGAACAGTCACGACAACCACCACAACCACGACTACCACCCCATTCACCACCAACAACAACACAAACATGCATTAACACCGGGGGAATTCGCATACGCCCTTAAATGTGTCAAGCGCCCTTCTAGACTTTACACGCTAAGCCAAGGGTTGGGCCCTACCAGGGCCACGTGTGATAGGCCGCGGGCCGCGGGATGGCAATGCTGAGTGTCGCTCAATCGCGAGCGTAGCGAGCTTTCTCCGGGTTCTTCGTTTTTTAAACCACAAACCACAAACTCGTAGATGGCACCAACCAACCATCCCAATGCAGGACTCCCTTACAAAGAGATTTGAAACCCCAGCGAGGGGTTTCCTCATAATTAATTGACCACCCTTGATATACACCTTTGATCGTTATGACACGTCATCTCTCCCCTGTTGGATGAAGGTGGTCTCGGGGTGCCTCGATCCATCCTCCTCTTGCCCCTGAGCTGAAGTCATCAAATCCACAGTGGAGGTTCTTTCGGGTCCCCCTCCAGCTGCTCTCGTCCTTTCTGGAGATTTGTTTTCTCCGAGCCCATTTACTTTCCTTATCAGCCACTACGACGTATATGCGCGCGTTCCCATCTGCTCCTCTGTTTAAATGCACTCGTTACGTTATTTAGGGTATTAATTGCAGAACAACACCATCATATAGTATATAATGTATGTTAAATACGGTGGAATATCATAACCTAATGATGCTGGATGCAACCTCCAGCGAAACGCAGGATCCATTAAAATGTGAAATTATTCTCTTGGTTCACGTGACACCTTTCTGAATGGGCTGTGTCGGGTGGAGGAGAGTTTACGTCTAAATTTTTACACGACCTCAGGAAAATTATTACGAATTCATTTTTTTCATTCTGCTGCATACACCACATCCAAACTGATAATCACAGATTCTGTTGATGAGAAGCTTCCACATTGATTGAACACGCCCAATTATCTATCGTGAGCTAGAATAGTAAATATTAATCGATGATGAACAATTTATATCATTAGACCTCCTTTGCCAGTACCAAAATGTAATAATAGGGTTTTCCCCTTTTTTCTGGCAACAAAACTGAAACCTTTTTTTACAAGGATTCATGTCTGCATTAACCACAATACCTGTAGTCAAAATTCAAACAAAAAACATACTATGATAATATATGCATTGTCCTTGAAACTGATTGGTCCACACCAAGGGACGGCTTTCTTTTGAGCCTCGACCCAATTGGTGCTCGACCAGATCACGCCAAAAGGCGTCACACAGCTCAAAGACAATTGATTTGCTTGACCCTTTCCGGCAATAATACAGGAAGTGTTAAGATGTTCAAACAACAAAAAGAAGCATTGCAAGACATCAAGTCTGTTTGAACCACACATGCGGGTCGTAAAACATGCAAATTAAACATGCTTTGATAATGTATGCATTGTCCTTGACACTGATTGGCCTTCACCAGAGACAGCCTCTTTGATGGCCTTGTCTCACCAGGGTTAGACCAGAGAACGCCAAAAGGCGAACAGCACAAAGGCAATGCCAGTATCAAAGTTCGGTTGAGCAGGTATCGTCTGTTTGGTGTTTGAACATCTTACCGGTAAGAGTAAAGCCAACTTTTTTTCATCATTTGATACCGGAAAAAGGGTCCCACAGATATTAATGGATGAATGTATGGATCTTTACACTCCTGTCAACAAGCAACCAATGCATGTCTCTACAGCACTGCATCACAGGGCGTGAAAAACCCACATTGATGGCCAAGGCCGCCCCATTCCATGTGTCCAGCTCCCAGTGAGTAGAGCCCGAGGCCGCTGTTGTTGGCTGGGAGAGATTTGAGTTGGTTCCCCTGCAGGTAGAGCTGCTTCAGCTCCGCCAGTTGGTCGAACAGCCCCGCGGGCAGTGACTTGATCTGGTTATTGTCTAGCTCCAGCCTCTCCAACTTAGTCACTGTCGAGAAAAGTCTATCAGGGATTTCTTGCAGACGGTTGTACCGCAGGTTGTACAGGCGGCTGAGAGAGTTTGGACACTGTTTTAGATGTATATCTACTGGATCTCAGAATATCATATACAGAGTGCTTCAAATAAATGTTAACAATGATATGGGACTGTCTTGTAAAAATAATGGCTAATACACTGTAACATGCCAACAAATGCATGTTAATGGCTTCAACAAATCAAATAGTCTCCACTTGTTCGCCTTCATTGTCAACTCATGATTGGAATATTCTCCAGGTGGTCTATAGAGCCCGTAAGCACATTTCTTTTGGTGTTGTTGCAAATTCTCTGAAGTGTTAACATGTTTTTGAAGCACACAGTATACATAGTCCTTAACTTACGAACGGGGTACATTCCTTCAGACCCCTTTGTAAGTTGATTTGTTCATATCTCGGAAATTACTCAATATTAATTTTGCATAATGGTCAGAGCTGATGGGGGTCACAAAGATATAAAAAAGCATGCAATGATAGCACAGACAGCACACGATGTTACGTACAGAAAATGGCGCCAAACGATTCCCAATCATTGCGCATCATGCGCGATGCTGGGACTCATTTCATCTCGTGGAGGATTGCTCTGCCGAACAGAATAGTTACATGGCTCGGTTCATAACGTTCATATTTTGGGCACTCCCTGTCTACATATATATAAAAAATCAACACAAGCGATGAGATCACAGGGATCGCATTGCTGTCGAATGGGTGAATGTAATCGGCGACGATTTAAACTCTAACAGGCTGACGACACTCTCTGACACGGCGTTCCACGGGCTCCGCGAGCTCACGTGGCTCAACCTGGAGCAGTCGAACCCGCGAGGCAGTCCCCCTCCACACTCCGCCCGCCTCGAGGGACGACGGCTACGCACACGTGTCCCGTGTACCCAGAGCGTGCCCCGTGTACCCAAAGCATGCCCCGTGTACCCAGAGCGTGCCCCGTGTACCCAGAGCATGTCCCGTGTACCCAGAGCGTGCCCCGTGTACCCAAAGCATGCCCCGTGTACCCAGAGCGTGCCCCGTGTACCCAGAGCATGTCCCGTGTACCCAGAGCGTGCCCCGTGTACCCAGAGCGTGCCCCGTGTACCCAGAGCGTGCCCCGTGTACCTAGGGCGTGCTCCGTGTACCCAGAGCGTGCCCCGTGTACCCAGAGCGTGCCCCGTGTACCTAGGGCGTGCTCCGTGTACCCAAAGCATGCCCCGTGTACCCAGAGCGTGCCCCGTGTACCCAGAGCGTGCCCCGTGTACCCAGAGCGTGCCCCGTGTACCTAGGGCGTGCTCCGTGTACCTAGGGCGTGCTCCGTGTACCCAGAGCGTGCCCCGTGTACCCAGAGCGTGCCCCGTGTACCCAAAGCGTGCCCCGTGTACCCAGAGCGTGCCTCGTGTACCTAGGGCGTGCTCCGTGTACCCAGAGCGTGCCCCGTGTACCCAGAGCGTGCCCCGTGTACCTAGGGCGTGCTCCGTGTACCCAGAGCGTGCCCCGTGTACCCAGAGCGTGCCCCCGTGTACCTAGGGCGTGCTCCGTGTACCCAGCGCGGTGATGCCAATCTGCACTCGTCATTTGGTGTACATGCACTGTTAACAAAAATACTCAACAATACTGCCTTAAATATACGACGCTTCGGGTAATGGCCTTTCGACGACGCTTTGGTCAATCGCCCTTCTTCATGGCACATACATAAGAGCCGTTGCCTGAAACGTTGCCGATCATATATACGTTTTTCTTTTAAAACAGTGTTGTTGACAAGTGACTTTTTTCATAGTAAAGATTGTACATGCCAAAATTAGTCTTCATATGAAAGTATGGACATGTGCTTCCTACTCATGGTATCGACGTTATGAGTCATAATCTCTACTCATAGTATCGACGTTATGAGTCCTAATCTCTACTCATGGTATTGATGTTACCACGTGGGGAGCCGCACCCGCCAGAACACTCTGCAGCTGATTGGTGCTCAGACTCAGCGTGGTCAGTTTAGTCAGACTCATTCACAGTGACTGCGTGCAGCCAATCATCACTAATTGCTTTCTAATTTTAATTTGCAACATATCACACATGGCTGTTGTCTCGTTTACTCAGGAAAGCTTCGCCTGAGTTTCAGGAGGGTCCAGTCAAGTTTTCGCAGTAGCGGGGCAATTCTTGCTATGCGTGTACATCCCAGTTCAGTCATTTGCGGGTAATATTTCAAATTAGATGGCTCACTCTTGCCAATGACGTCAGGCATGGGATCTTTAACGTCCACTGTATGTTTACGGTTCATACCACACAACCACAGTAATAACCAGAGCAGTCCGTGGATTCGAACCGTGAACCTCTGCAACGAGCGGCGAACACGCTACCGCCGGGTTGCGTCACGGCTCCTGTTGATTCATCGTTTTGTTTAACCTCTCTGTTGATTCATCGTTTTGTTTAACCTCTCTGTTGATTCACTGTTTTGTTTAACCTCTCTGTTGATTCATCGTTTGTTTAACCTCTCTGTTGATTCACTGTTTTGTTTAACCTCTCTGTCGATTCACCGTTTTGTTTAACCTCTCTGTTGATTCACTGTTTTGTTTAACCTCTCTGTTGATTCACCGTTTTGTTTAACCTCTCTGTGATTCACTGTTTTGTTTAACCGCTCTGTTGATTCACGGTTTTGTTTAACCTCTCTGTTGATTCACTGTTTTGTTTAACCGCTCTGTTGATTCACCGTTTTGTTTAACCTCTCTGTTGATTCACCGTTTTGTTTAACCTCTCTGTTGATTCACCGTTTTGTTTAACCTCTCTGTTGATTCATCGTTTTGTTTAACCTCTCTGTTGATTCATCGTTTTGCTTAACCTCTCTGTTGATTCACCGTTTTGTTTTAACCTCTCTGTTGATTCACTGTTTTGTTTAACCTCTCTGTTGATTCATCATTTTGTTTAACCTCTCTGTTGATTCATCATTTGTTTAACCTCTCTGTTGATTCACTGTTTTGTTTAACCTCTCTGTCGATTCACCGTTTTGTTTAACCTCTCTGTTGATTCACGGTTTTGTTTAACCTCTCTGTTGATTCACTGTTTTGTTTAACCGCTCTGTTGATTCACCGTTTTGTTTAACCTCCCTGTTGATTCACCGTTTTGTTTAACCTCTCTGTTGATTCACCGTTTTGTTTAACCTCTCTGTTGATTCACCGTTTTGTTTAACCTCTCTGTTGATTCATCGTTTTGTTTAACCTCTCTGTTGATTCACTGTTTTGTTTAACCTCTCTGTTGATTCATCATTTTGTTTAACCTCTCTGTTGATTCA
Source organism: Petromyzon marinus (assembly GCF_048934315.1). Lineage (NCBI taxonomy): Eukaryota > Metazoa > Chordata > Hyperoartia > Petromyzontiformes > Petromyzontidae > Petromyzon > Petromyzon marinus. The sequence goes on from NC_133724.1 coordinate 231,977, forward strand.
TCGTTTTGTTTAACCACTCTGTTGATTCACCGTTTTGTTTTAACCTCTCTGTTGATTCACTGTTTTGTTTAACCTCTCTGTTGATTCACCGTTTTGTTTAACCTCTCTGTTGATTCACCGTTTTGTTTAACCTCTCTGTTGATTCACCGTTTTGTTTAACCTCTCTGTTGATTTACCGTTTTGTTTTAACCTCTCTGTTGATTCATCGTTTTGTTTAACCTCTCTGATGATTCACCATTTTTGTTTAACCTCTGTTGATTCACCGTTTTGTTTAACCTCTCTGTTGATTCATTGTTTTGTTTAACCTCTCTGTTGATTCACCGTTTTGCTTTAACCCTCTCTCCGCCATCATAGCGCCTAACCATGTAGCACGATGTTGCTTTACTGCACTGAACTACTCCCAGGAAGCCGCGCGGCTGATGGGATGTGTAAACATGTTTTAGAATTTACGTGACAGGAGGGTAGATGCGTGCCGAGGACGGATTATCTGCTAATTCATTCATCCACGACAACGCTGCTCATGCTTATGTTGTGTTATGGACAGTAACAGTGGGAGCAGTGGGCGAGCATTCGTGGTGGCAGCAGCAGCAATAGCAGCTGCCTGGCAGTGACACAGAAGCAACAGCAGCGGCATGAACAGGAATAGTCTATAACTGTAAAGCAGCAGGAGTATCAGCACCAGCGAATGGTATCGGTGGTTTTCGCTGTAATGATAAGTTGCATTTGAAGCAGAACCAGCTAAAATCTCTCCCACCAAATGTATTCGACCGCCTGACTAAACTCACGATGCTTCAACTGAATGACAATCAGCTGTAGAAAGTGCCCAGCAGGAGCGCAGAGGGAGGGAAACCAACGTGGCTTCAACACTCGGCTTTGTTGAGTGCTGAGTGCCAGATTCGGAAGGGATAAAGGCACGTGCCTGGCTTTATACATTTTCAGTAGAATGTTTTTGGAAATCACCCTTATTAAGAACACTCGCTATTGAGCACAGTGGTCGCATAATCTGCTGGATTGGGCAGTGTTGGTGGTGGCTACGCTGCTGCTGCACGTGGCTTCATATAATCCAGCGCTGTGGGGCAGCAGCGAGGATGGGTGGATCACACACAGATGTTATGAATCTCCCTTCCCGATGTTCGTCAGCTCTCGGAAGCTAAGCGTGGGTTGAGCCTGGATAGTACTTGGATGGAATACCATGTGTTGTAGCATTGGGCCGAGCCAGAAGATGACAGGCATTACAGCAATGGATTGTTGACCTTATATGTGTAGTGGCATAGCGCTGGCTGCTGGCGAAAAAGGGGATATGTGGCATACGGCGGTTCTGACGTCAGCAGGCCATGATATACACGAGAGGCGGTTCTAGGGGAAAGGTCACAGAAGAGGCCCATCGGGAAGCCTTGGGAACCCGCTGGTAGGTTCCAGAAAAGGGGCGTGGCCGGGGTGAAGCGAGGCCACGCTAGGAGTATAAGGGGGGCACCAGTGGGGGACCTCGTGGCTGTTGCTGGAAGTGGGATTATCCCCGTCGTGCTGCTCAAGTCCATCGCCACCGTTCTTCTCGTCGTCGTCTCCGTCTTCACCATCCCGGGGCGCCGCTATCAGACAGCCTACCAACTGTTCTAACTAAGTAGTGCCGTCGACAATATACGGCCTTAATAATCAGTGTGTTATACCGATGGTGCTTGTTAAATAAAGAAGTGCCTCCAAGTCTTACTGCCTCCGAGTTAGTCACTACATATGTATGGAGATTTGCATGTTACCCCGCTTGTATGTCTGGGCTTTCTCCGGGCACTCAGGATTCCATCCACACTCGTTTGTACACCGGTCAAACATCCCAACGTAGCAGGTTCCTCCTGCAAGTCAGGTTCCTCTAGTTGGTCAGGCTTCTCGGGGTAAATAAGAGCCATTATACTTGAGTGGGAAAAATAGAATCACAAATAAAACTAGTAGGCTTCATAAAATATATTATCATAGTACGATAACTCAATTTACTTCACATGACCTATATCTGAACAGTAACCAGCTAAAATCTCTCCCTTCTGGAGTTTTTGACAGTCTGACCAAACTCACGATTCTGCAACTGGATTACAATCAGCTGTAGATTGCTTTCACAGCTAACGGCTCCACCAGGTGCGAGCAGCGCATTCTCCAGAGGCTGGCACGATATTGAGTCTTAGAAATCCATCCACTACGGCTCCATGGACGTTTACATTCATCGGAATCAGCCATGGTCACTCCCCAAAGCCACCGCGATCTCTCACCATCTTGTGGTGCAATACTCCAGCTAGCATTATTCTTTACCGTCAGCTGTTCATCCGACGCGTCCTGCCCAAGCCTCCTCACTTTTCTGAGCAGCTTGAATTATGTCAGCAATGGGCGGATGTTCTCGACCCCAAATTGATGTTTGCAGGGCTTTCTGGTTGTACCGCACCTTGTTTGACATGTCCGACGTTTCATTCCACGTGCGGGGAGCGTCTTGATGACCTGAATTCTTCAGGAATATAATTCAGTTCTTAAACACACACGAGAGTTGTGCAGCACAATCGCGAAAACCAGCGCAGTTGTCGTATAGCTTACATTATTTCCGCTTCGGTATTTCATTTGAAAAAGAATGAACACGTTTATCCAACATATAACATTAATTATGGTGGCGATGTTCAAAGTGACCTTGAACTCGCTGGCGACACTCTCTGACGCAACGTTCCGTGGCCTCACGAAGCTCACGTGGCTCAACCTGCAGCTCAACGCGTTGCAGACTCTCCCCTCTGGCGAGACACAGCTGCCTCCACACGCATTGAGCCGGGCCAACCTCCCAATCAATGTAGCAGCACCCTCCTCATCGCGGTCCGGATATGCAGTTCGGGTCTCCTGGGTACATCATTGTGATAAGTGGGCATTAATCGATAGTGGAGAAGATTTAAAGTAATTAAAGAATAGTAGGATTATACATTTTTTAATTACTAGAAGTCTAGCTCCTGCGGAGGCCGTCTCGACATCTCGCGTCTCGCCCGTCGCCCCCACTGATGCCCTCTTCTTCTCCCCATGTGTGCAGATACTACTGACTATTGTATGTAGGGTGTGTAGGTATATATGCCGAGAACAGATTTGTTTTCTTTTTGGAGGGGGGCGGGGGGTCTTGTAACCCTATTGGATCAACTCTAACTTTTTGATTCAGGCCTTCTGAAAGGCTCTTATTATTGAATTGACACACAGACAAACGGACACATTGAAAGCTGGGCTTTTATAATAGGCTAGCGGGAAGTACCCGGTGTTGCCTGGGCCTTAACAATATTTCAAAACTACTCTTAAAAATCTAACAGCAATGCGTACTGACTGTGGTAATACCTGCTATGATTACAGCAGTGCATACTGTGGTGGTACCCGCTATGATTACAGCAGTGCATACTGTGGCGGTACCTGCTATGATTACAGCAGTGCATACCGATTGTGGTGGTACCTGCTATGATTACAGCAGTGCATACTGTGGTGGTACCTGTTATGATTACAGCAGTGCATACTGTGGTGGTACCTGCTATGATTACAGCAGTGCATACCGATTGTGGTGATACCTGCTATGATTACAGCAGTGCATACTGACTGTGGTGGTACCTGTTACGATTACAGCAGTGCATATCGACTGTGGTGGTGCCTGCTATCACTACAGTAGTACATGCTGACTCCATAGCACTATTTATCGACTGTATAGCATATAGTACTCACCTGGTGAGGCCTAGTCCCGTGCAGAGCCTCCGGCCTCACCTAGATTGTCCAGCTGGCCGAGGTGGCACCTTGGCAGGCTGTGGCTGGGCTGCTACCCCTGACACTCCCGCCCCCCAGCCATGATCTCCCTGGCCGCTCTGCAGTAATATCTACGGCCTATAGTGGTATCATCTAGCGACTGTCTAGTAGTAATAACTACACGCATCGGGGTGGGGGGGACATCACACAGTGAAGAATTAACGTCAGCCTTTAGTGTATTTTAATACATTTTTAACGCGAAATAAAATATCCCCTTCACTGATACCGAAGGCGTGCGACTTGGCATGGGCCGTCCCCCCCAACAAAGGCGCGTGAGTTGGTATGGTCGTGCACGCGTCATAAACAAATAAATACATTGGAAGCGCACTAAAATCGCACGAAATCGCTAATTAAACTAATTTAAAGTTGACGGATGTGAAAAAGGAATAGCGCTTGTTCACCGCGGGGCTTACGGCGTGGTACCTGGCTATTTTCTTTTACGTAAACCCCACCGTTGGAGAGGCAAATCGTTCGCAAGCACGCGAACACCCACAAACCCACGAACAAACCCACAAACAGACAATTTTTGACTTTTATATAGATAGATAGAAGATTGCACGCAGTTAATTTACCTAACATAAGTTTTACGTGCACAGTAACCAGCTAAAATCTCTCCCTTCTGGTGTGTTTGATAGTCTAACTAAACTCACGATTCTGCAGCTGCATTACAATCAGCTGTAGATTGTTTTCAGAACTAACGGCTCCACCCGCCGAGAGCGGCGCATTCCCCAAAATTACGATTATACACTTTTACATTCATCGTCGTCAGCCATGGTCACTCCACTGCTCGATGTAATCCCCACCAAGCCACCTGGACCCTGTGGTGTAACGATCCACCTAGCATCTGCCTCTGCATCCGAGTTGATTTTATTGCTCCATCGCCTCGGGGAACGTCCTATCGGATGTATTCCATTCCTTGCTTGTCAGTCCATCACTTGTCTTGACCATCAGCTGTCATCCCTTCTACAGACGCACCCTGCCCCAGACCACTCACTTTTCTGAACAGCTTGAGAGATGTCACTAATGGACGTTTGTTCTCTACTCCACATGTTCCTCTTTCTGTCTCTCGTTGTAATGCCAAGCGTGCATTTCTCTCCGTTTTTTAGCGTATTTTGCAGTTGTCATCCCATTGTTTTTGTTAAATCCAAAATTTGTATGAAACGAGTGAATTATGAATTAGTTTCAGCACTTTGTCAATCAGACTCTGAACGCCTCGCCACGCCACTTCACCTGTGGAGTTGGACGACCGCAGCGGTGCGATTGGGGCGAAGGGGAGAGACCGAGACCCGGTTCAGATATCACTCGCCACTGATGTTAGCCATGGCCAGATATCGAACTCGGGTCACCGGGTTCGTAGCGCATTGCGCGAACCCACTACACCATACCGCTCTCCCAAGAGCCAAGTTTTTGATCCCTAAATTATATATTGAACACACAGGCAGGGGAGACAAATGACGTACCCTATACCAGCATTCAAGAATAGAATATTGAACATTTATACAAGTAATGCTTTATAGGTTTATTTATATAGTAATAGGTTTTACCCTTTTAACTGGCACAAAAAAACTGACACCTTTATTCAAGGCATCATGTCAGCAATAACCACAACACAAGCAGTCAAAATGCAAACAAAAAGACAACTCTGATAATAATATGCAATGTCCTTGAATTTGATTGGTCCACACCCGAGACGGCTTTCTTTAGAGCCTAGTCTCCACTGGTGTTGGACCAGAAGACGCCAAAAGGCGTACGACTCAAAAACAGCGCACTATCAGAGTATTGAGGGCTCGGGGTGAGCATTTACATTATGAGACCTCCTTTGCCAGTAACAAGATATAGTAATAGGTTTTATTACTAAGGGTAAAACCTATTTAAGGGTAAAACCTATTACTATGTCTTGTTACTGGCAAAGGAGGTCTCATAATGTAAATGCTCACCCCGAGCCCTCAATACTCTGATAGTGTGCTGTTTTTGAGTTGTACGCATTTTGGCGTCTTCTGGTCCAACACCAGTGGAGACTAGGCTCTAAAGAAAGCCGTCTCGGGTGTGGACCAATCAAATTCAAGGACAGTGCATATTATTATCAGAGTTGTCTTTTTGTTTTCATTTTGACTGCTTGTGTTGTGGTTATTGCAGACATGATGCCTTGAATAAAGGTGTCAGTTTTTTGTGCCAGTTAAAAGGGTAAAACCTATTACTATATCTTGTTACTGGCAAAGGAGGTCTCATAATGTAAAAGGTTTATTTATGATGGTGTGAATGTAAGATTTGTTGCAAGAATAGCGTAATATATTCTTGTAGTTTGCATAACTTTAGTGTTTGATAAGCACACACAAATCAGATACTTTATATTGTTAACCATTGTTCTAAACTGCTGCCTGGTGTGATTTCTGGTTGTACCGCGTGTTGTTTGGCATAATGTCCGACGTTTCATTCCACGTGCAGGAATCTTCTTGATGCACTTGAAATTTCAGGCATTTAATTCAGTTATTGAAAACACATGGGAAAGTTGTACAGCACAACCGTAAAACAATCTACGCAGTCTTAGCGTACCTTCAAATTTATTGCCGTTTCAGTATTTCGCAAGCGTAAAATAACACGTTTATTCGATACAATATATTCGTATAAATGAATTACAGTAGCGATAGACAAACTCGATCTCAACTCGAACTCGCTGGCGACACTCTCTGACACGGCGTTCCGTGGCCTAACGAAGCTCACGTGGCTCAACCTGCAGTACAACGCGTTGCAGACTCTCCCCTCTGGCGAGACGCAGCTGCCTACCCGGGCGGCACTGCACAGCGCAGAGTCCTGAATGGAATCCGTGCCAATTAACAATCATTGGCGCCGTTGTGGAAAATATCTCAACATACTTTTTTTTACAATTCATATCCTTCACAAAATTGTCTCCACGTAAAATAAAAGGTATTTTTTTTACACATTCTATTTACCACAGGCCGCTCTGGGAGGAGTATTCTTCCACAGTATTCGTTTAATTCAAACTCTATTTCTACATTCAGTGTTTCATCAGCAGTCAGGCCTGGTGGAACCAATGTTGGTGAACTGCCAGATGTCTGTAGACGGACGATACTGAATATGGTCCTGGATCCTTCCTTCACCAACCCACACTGGGCAACGTAGTGAAGTATGCCCAAACCGTCATGACAAACACGCAAGGGGAGGCTTTCGTCCAGGAGTGAATTGACAAATAGGACTGTAGCCAAATGGTGATACAAATATATTTGTCCTAATAATTTAAAATTACATTTCAGGAGGGTCCTGCATTTGGATATGTGCCCACTTCCTGTGTCGAGTCGTGCTGTGCGAGTAGAGAAAAAACCTCACGCATCGCGAGGAGAGCACAAAGGGGATGGGTCCGAAACCCCCCAGGACGCAACCCACCAACCCCGCTTCCCGTTGTATTGAAACATTTCACGCGTTATGATTTTTATACACTTTCAGTGAAACACCTAAAACAAATCGTGAAAGTTGTAAATATGTTCTCATATATGAACACAGTCTGTTCCATATGGCGGTTATACCTGAACGATAACCAGCTAAAGTCTCTCCCACCCAGAGTGTTTGACAGTCTGACTAAACTCACGATTCTGTACCTGCAAGACAATCAGCTCGAGAGTTTTCCTCAAGCTATGGATGCATATTGAGCGGCGTGTTTTTCACGCATCTTGGAGGCTGAGAGGAGAGGTGGTGCTGTGGTTAGCACTCTGCTCTGTGATCCCGGTGACTCGAGTTGGATTCCCGACCACGGCTAACATCAGTGGCGAATGATATCAGAATCGGTCGCGTCTTTCCACTAACCTGGGCTGACCAGGGTAGCACATCCATGAATTCGTTAGTTAAAAAGGAAAACACTTTTTTTAATTTCTCGAGACATTTATATATGTGTAGTGGAGTAGAAGATACGCGTGGGTAAATTCGCCATATACAGTACATACAGACATACAAACAGTGTGGGTCACATAGGGTCGAGCAGGTGGTGGAGTCACGGGTGGCGTAAACAAACCAAAGTAATTAAGGGAGTCAAGGCACGAGGGCTGTGATTTGTCGAGAGGCTGTTAACGTTAAGTGGCGGCGTCACGAAGTCTGGGCCGTTGGACAGGTGCGAGCTGGCGGGAAAATGCCAGCGAGGCACGTGGCAATTAATTAAGGTTGATTGGAAAGGGGATAAAACGCTAGCTGATTTGGACGGGGAGTTGAGTTGTTGTTGGGGAATTGTTGGCGAGAGATGGAGAGAGCAGCGAGAGATGCGAAGAGGGGAGCCGGCAAGTGTTAGTAAAGAATAGATTGAGAGCCGAACCCAGAGGACAATAAATAGCGATAGGGAGAGTTGGCGTTAGCAGAGTGGTAGTTACGGTATAGATAGGTACAGGGAGAGTTGGAGATAGACAAGTCACTGTGTGCGGAGATAGACAGAGTCACTGCGTGTGAAGAGATAGATAAGTCACTGCGTGTGAAGAGATAGGCGAGTCACTGCGTGTGAAGAGATGGACGAGTCGCTGCGTGTGAAGAGATGGACGAGTCGCTGCGTGTGAAGAGATGGACGAGTCGCTGCGTGTGAAGAGATGGACGAGTCGCTGCGTGTGAAGAGATGGACGAGTCGCTGCGTGTGAAGAGATGGACGAGTCGCTGCGTGTGAAGAGATGGACGAGTCGCTGCGTGTGAAGAGATGGACGAGTCGCTGCGTGTGAAGAGATGGACGAGTCGCTGCGTGTGAAGAGATGGACGAGTCGCTGCGTGTGAAGAGATGGACGAGTCGCTGCGTGTGAAGAGATGGACGAGTCGCTGCGTGTGAAGAGATGGACGAGTCGCTGCGTGTGAAGAGATGGACGAGTCGCTGCGTGTGAAGAGATGGACGAGTCGCTGCGTGTGAAGAGATGGACGAGTCGCTGCGTGTGAAGAGATGGACGAGTCGCTGCGTGTGAAGAGATGGACGAGTCGCTGCGTGTGAAGAGATGGACGAGTCGCTGCGTGTGAAGAGATGGACGAGTCGCTGCGTGTGAAGAGATGGACGAGTCGCTGCGTGTGAGGAGATGGACGAGTCGCTGCGTGTGAGGAGATGGACGAGTCGCTGCGTGTGAGGAGATGGACGAGTCGCTGCGTGTGAGGAGATGGACGAGTCGCTGCGTGTGAGGAGATGGACGAGTCGCTGCGTGTGAGGAGATGGACGAGTCGCTGCGTGTGAGGAGATGGACGAGTCGCTGCGTGTGAGGAGATGGACGAGTCGCTGCGTGTGAGGAGATGGACGAGTCGCTGCGTGTGAGGAGATGGACGAGTCGCTGCGTGTGAGGAGATGGACGAGTCGCTGCGTGTGAGGAGATGGACGAGTCGCTGCGTGTGAGGAGATGGACGAGTCGCTGCGTGTGAGGAGATGGACGAGTCGCTGCGTGTGAGGAGATGGACGAGTCGCTGCGTGTGAGGAGATGGACGAGTCGCTGCGTGTGAGGAGATGGACGAGTCGCTGCGTGTGAGGAGATGGACGAGTCGCTGCGTGTGAGGAGATGGACGAGTCGCTGCGTGTGAGGAGATGGACGAGTCGCTGCGTGTGAGGAGATGGACGAGTCGCTGCGTGTGAGGAGATGGACGAGTCGCTGCGTGTGAGGAGATGGACGAGTCGCTGCGTGTGAGGAGATGGACGAGTCGCTGCGTGTGAGGAGATGGACGAGTCGCTGCGTGTGAGGAGATGGACGAGTCGCTGCGTGTGAGGAGATGGACGAGTCGCTGCGTGTGAGGAGATGGACGAGTCGCTGCGTGTGAGGAGATGGACGAGTCGCTGCGTGTGAGGAGATGGACGAGTCGCTGCGTGTGAGGAGATGGACGAGTCGCTGCGTGTGAGGAGATGGACGAGTCGCTGCGTGTGAGGAGATGGACGAGTCGCTGCGTGTGAGGAGATGGACGAGTCGCTGCGTGTGAGGAGATGGACGAGTCGCTGCGTGTGAGGAGATGGACGAGTCGCTGCGTGTGAGGAGATGGACGAGTCGCTGCGTGTGAGGAGATGGACGAGTCGCTGCGTGTGAGGAGATGGACGAGTCGCTGCGTGTGAGGAGATGGACGAGTCGCTGCGTTGTGAGGAGATGGACGAGTCGCTGCGTTGTGAGGAGATGGACGAGTCGCTGCGTGTGAGGAGATGGACGAGTCGCTGCGTGTGAGGAGATGGACGAGTCGCTGCGTGTGAGGAGATGGACGAGTCGCTGCGTGTGAGGAGATGGACGAGTCGCTGCGTGTGAGGAGATGGACGAGTCGCTGCGTGTGAGGAGATGGACGAGTCGCTGCGTGTGAGGAGATGGACGAGTCGCTGCGTGTGAGGAGATGGACGAGTCGCTGCGTGTGAGGAGATGGACGAGTCGCTGCGTGTGAGGAGATGGACGAGTCGCTGCGTGTGAGGAGATGGACGAGTCGCTGCGTGTGAGGAGATGGACGAGTCGCTGCGTGTGAGGAGATGGACGAGTCGCTGCGTGTGAGGAGATGGACGAGTCGCTGCGTGTGAGGAGATGGACGAGTCGCTGCGTGTGAGGAGATGGACGAGTCGCTGCGTTGTGAGGAGATGGACGAGTCGCTGCGTTGTGAGGAGATGGACGAGTCGCTGCGTTGTGAGGAGATGGACGAGTCGCTGCGTGTGAGGAGATGGACGAGTCGCTGCGTGTGAGGAGATGGACGAGTCGCTGCGTGTGAGGAGATGGACGAGTCGCTGCGTGTGAGGAGATGGACGAGTCGCTGCGTGTGAGGAGATGGACGAGTCGCTGCGTGTGAGGAGATGGACGAGTCGCTGCGTGTGAGGAGATGGACGAGTCGCTGCGTGTGAGGAGATGGACGAGTCGCTGCGTGTGAGGAGATGGACGAGTCGCTGCGTGTGAGGAGATGGACGAGTCGCTGCGTGTGAGGAGATGGACGAGTCGCTGCGTGTGAGGAGATGGAGATAGAGAGAGAACCACTGTGTGGGGGGAGTGAAGAAGAGACTGTGTGAGGAGACAAGGAGTATGAGAGGACGGTGCTGGGGCATTCGAGTGTTCGAGTTGGCGGAGCGCGGAGAGGAGAAATTATAGTGTGTGTGTGTGCGGAACGATGGAAATAAAAGTGACGGTGGAAGAACGGCGATTGTCGTCCGAGTGAATCCAAGGCACTACAGATGTGCATCAAACTGGTTTAAACCGGTGTTTGCATACGGTGACCAGTAAATCGAACAAAACGTGGTTTTAACAACAACGCAAGTTTGTTTGTCAAGTTGACAGCTGTAGCAGTGCGACTCTGTAAGAGCCGCTCTTGGTGGCTGTTGCTTGAACGGTTCCCATCCCAGGGGCTGTTGACGAGGTGCAGCGTTTCAACCTTGGCGAGGCTGTCAAACGCACCGTCAGGAACGCTCTGCAACTTATTGTTAGTCAGCTGCAGCGCGACTGTGGTTACCACTGACCACGACCGTGATGACTATTCGCATTGTGACAAAATATGTAAGCAGACAAGACGGTTCCTTCACAAATCTATCGTTCCATCTAGAAAAAAAAAATGTTTTACACATTCCATCAGACGCACGGCTCTCTTGGAGTGCACCATTTCAGCCGTGCTGGTTTAACACCACGCGTAGGGGAGTCCACACGAGGCGTCGCTTGAGCAAGGGACTTGATCGTGCGTATTGGTGTGCGATTGTGCACACGCGCGTGGATTTGTGTTTATTTGTGATCGCGTGTATTTGTGTGTGTCCGTGTTTATGAGAGTGACCGGTGTGTGTGGTCATAAGTAATGGTGGTGGATGTAGGGTTGATCGCTACTGTCCGAAAGATTTCATGGAAATGTCCGGAATTCTCGTGCATTCATAATCCCACATGGAATCGGAACTGGGACAAATATTGGCCTATGCATTTTATAGAATTGCGTAAAGCCGTGTGGTACTCCGGGCTCTGGTCTCTCCCTTCACCAATCCATGCTGACCAGCGTGGTGAAGTATGGTCTAATAACCACCATGACACGCAAGGCGTTGGGAGCATTTCACGCATCAGTGATTTGACGAAAACGACAACATTTTATAGGAATGGTGAGTACATGTGCAAAGGTCGTGTGAAGGACAGGTTGGGATAATGTAAGGGCAGGTAGGCACACGATAACTAAATATGACATTAAAGGCGGATGGAAGACAGCCGGGAAGGATAAAGCAGGGGAATGGCTGAGGGCTAGAGGAGAGAGATTTGGCAGGAAAGAGGAGGATGAAGGGAAAGCGAGAGACAGAAAGGCCGAGGGATGCGATTGGCGGAACAAAGACAGTCACCGCATCACGTGGTGCTTTCAGATGCGCTTCTACAGCCGTCTGGAACGCTCTTCCTTCCGATATTAGGAAGTCACTGGAGCTATGCACTTATAAATATAGGTTGATGTCCTTCCTCCGCACTTCTAATTTTCACGGTTGGCTACCTACGTTGCGAAACAAGCTCAAGATACGTACATACAAAGGAACTTTCTGGAAGGATCCAGGGAGAGAGGGTATATGAGGGGGTATATAAGGGGGTGCGACGTGTGATCAGGGCTCCTGGAGAGATGGAGTGTGCATGTGGTGTCATGTGAGGGATTATTATTAATGAAGCCTTATCCCAGCATCGCCTCGTGTGGACTTCTCTTCGCATGGGTGGACGCAACTGAATTATATTCTCCCATTATATATTCTCTCCGTGCACCACATTTTAAAATGCTAAATAATGATCATTTAACACTATCGATCTATTGTATTATTTCACACGTTACATGTTTTACAGACACTTGCAGTGAAACAACAAGACAAGTTACTTGAGTTGTACAAAGTTTCATTAATATTAGCATACACTCTTTAATTTGGTGGTTATACCTGACCACTAACCAGCTCAAGTCTCTCCCGCCGAGAGTGTTTGACAGTCTGACTAAACTCACGAATCTTGAGCTGCAACGCATTCAGCTGGAGGGTATTTCTCAGCCGTGGATGCACATTGAGGGGCGTGTTTTACAGACATCTTAGAGGCTGGGGGAAGAATAGATGGCGCAGTGGTTAGCACACTGCTCCGTGAATCCTGATGATCCGAGTTGGATTCCCGGTCAGGGATAGCACCGGTGGTGAACAATATCATCATTGGTCGTGTCCCCCCGTCCACACGGACTATGAAGGCAGCTCCATTCGTTTTTCAGTTGAAAATTAAATACATTATTTGCTTATTGGTCGACGCATTTCTGTACGTGCGGCAAATCGGTGACAACTTTCGGTTTTAACAACCCCAGTGTGTTTGGCAAGTTGACAGCTGTAGCAGTGCGACCCTCTGACAGTCAACCTTGGTGGCTGTTGCTTGAATGATTACAATCCCAGGGGTTGTTGTGAAGCTGCAGCATTTCCACCTTGGTGAGGCTGTCAAACGCACCGTCAGGAACGCTCTGCAACTTATTGTCATACAGATACAGCGCAATTGTGGTTATCACTACCTACAATGTTGATCATTGTTTTTTGTATTTTGTGACTAAACATATACAAACAAAAAATGCGCCTACTTCACGTATCTGTTCCGCCATATAGAAACAAGTTAAAACTCTACACCTGCCATCAGCCACACGGCATTCTGGGAGTGCATGTTTTCAGCAGTGCTAGTTTATAGCAAGCAAACTCTGAAATAATTATATGTCACGACACATGGATGGATACATAACTGAATAGTTAAACGAGTAACTAAACATATGTCCTCGTAATGTAAAATACATTTCCAGGAGGGTCCTGCATTGGGGTATCTGGCCATTTCCATGTATCCGGAGAAAACCCACACATCGTGGGGATAATGATTCATAAGAGTTGGGTTCTGAACCCACTTACTGCACTGCTATCTCCCAACCAAGTCGCAATTCACCAACCCTGGTCACACTATATATTCGCTCTCTGTGTAGCACATTTTAATAGGTTAAATAATTAATTACCGTGAAATCATAAACATCTTTTGACATATATATTCTTGGTTCTTTCGGTAAAGTCACGTAGAAGGGAAACAATAAAATAATTAAAAAAACATTTTCTTGCTGTGGTTTTCACACCTGATGACGATTGCTTGTGTTGCAGTCGAAACGTCGTGAGAATTTTATTGTTTTATATTTTTATTATTTTATTGTTTCCCTTCTATGTGACTTTACCGAAAGAACCAAGAATATAAATCCCTGCAGTCACGAAAGCTTTAAATCAAAATCTTTTAACATACTACACACATTATTGTACATTTGTGATGGACACTTGCAGTGAAAATAACAAAAACGTTATTAAAGTTGTAAACATCTTATTTAATATGAACACACACTTCCACATGGCGGTTATACCTGACCTATAACCAGCTAAAGTCTCTCCCACCCAGAGTGTTTGACAGTCTGACTAAACTCACGATTCTGTACCTGCACAGCAATCAGCTGGAGAGTTTTTTTTTTTCTCAAGCTATGGATCCACATTGAGGGACGTGTTTGGCACGCATCTTGGAGGCTGGGATGAGGAAAGGTGGCCCAGTGGTCAGCACTCTGCTCTGTGATCCCGGTGACCCAAGTTGGATTCCCGACCACGGCTAACATCAGTAGCGAACGATATCAGGAGTGGACAAGTCCCTTCACCCACCCGGACTGCCCAGGGCGGCAGCTCAGTTCGTTTCTCAGATTAAAAGGCAAAATGCTTATTGCTCGAGATATTTCTATATGTGCATCAAACTGGATTAAAGCGGTGTTTGCCTACGGTGACCGGTAATACAATAAAACGTGGTTTTAACAACCCGAATTTCTTTGCCAAGTTGACAGCTGTAGCAGTGCGACTCTGTAAGAGCCGCTCTTGGTGGCTGTTGCTCGAACGGTTCCCATCCCAGGGGCTGTTGACGAGGTGCAGCGTTTCAACCTTGGCGAGGCTGTCAAACGCACCGTCAGGAACGCTCTGCAACTTATTGTTATTCAGGTCCAGAGTTAATATTGATAATTATCAATATTGTGATAAAATATATAAGTAGACTATTCAACTATTTGAATACTAAACTATTATTTTTTATTTAACTAGATAAGGCCCACTGAGCTATATAACACTTTTTCAGAAGCCACAAATGATAGCTCAACGAAGTGGCTGAATCGTGAGGAAATTTACAGCAGCCACATACTCTGAACGCATGTTTGTAAATGTGGAGGGAAAAACCGGAGGACCCGGAGAAAAATCCACACGACCCCGTGGAGAGAGACACGCAAATACACAACAGGCGTTGGGGTCGGGATCGAGCCAAAGTCCTCCTGCATACCAGGCAAGGAAGTGACCATCTCGCCACCGCGGCAAGACAATACACCCCCTTCACACATTTGTCTTGCCATAAAGATGCAAAACTAAAGACGCGCGTTTTACACATCCTGTCAGCCACACGGGAGCGCATAATTTGAGCCATTTTAATTCAACGCAATCAAATTCTGGATTGATATGGAGATGCAGTGTCTTATCAGCAGGCAGTCTTGCTTGATGCTGGTGAATTGCCAGATGTTTATAGCCAAATACCCACTTTGTTAGATATAGGTACTGTACTAGCTTTGACATTAAACTATCTAAATATTTGAAGTACAACAATCATTACCATCATTGATAATGGATTAGGAATTTGATTTCCTAAATAGATTTCATCACGATATAGTAGTAATCATGTTCGTCATGATCGCCACATTCAGGCCTTTATAATTTGGTCTGATATATTATAATCATCATTGTCATGATCATCATTATCATTTATGTAATTCTTATGGTTTTAACGGTAATTATCATCACTAAGCTAATCATTATAATGTACAAATAGTCAGAAGTAACTACAACAACTTGAAATTGTGGAAAGCGTTGACATCTTCCAGCCGAGTCGCGGGGTGTGTGTACGGGGTGTGTACTGGGTGTGTATGTGTAGGGTGTGTGTGTGTGTACGGGGTGTGTGTGTACGGGGTGTGTGTGTGTACGGGATGTGTGTGTGAGTGTATGTGCGGGGTGTGTGTGTACTGGGTGTGTGTACGGGGTGTGTGTGTGTGTACGGGGTGTGTGTGTGTACGGGGTGTGTAGGGTGTGTGTGCACGGGGTGTGTGTGTACGGGGTGTGTGTGTATGGGGTGTGTGTACGGGTGTGTGTGTACGGGGTGTGTGTGTACGGGGTGTGTGTGTGTGTACGGGGTGTGTGTGTACGTACGGGGTGTGTGTGTGTGTGTATGTACGGGGTGTGTGATGTTTCACAGACAGTTACATGGCAAACCACCTGACCAGGACTGCATTAGATGGCGACGGCGTGGCCTTCATCCAGCAGTGGACTGATAATTCCATATGATGACATTTAAAATGTTACTTTGATTTAAGGGAGCAGTTGAGCAGTGTTCGGGCATTTTCTCTGCTAAGTAGCAAAAGAGGCATGTCTCCTCTTGTCACCGTTGTCAGCACTTTGCATTGTCTGGATCAACAGTCTTGCCATCGAATGACTTCACTGTTTGAGAATGGACTCGGATCCACTGACTGAAATAAAAAAAAGCTCAGTTTGTATTTAATGTATCCATCTATGATTTTATATATCCAGAAAATCCTATCCGAATCTCAAAACTGCTTTTGAGAAAGCTCCTGTATTTTAAACTTCGGACAATTTACTTTAGAGGAGAGCTTTGCATGTGGGGGAAACCAAAATATGCCTACACAGAGAAATCTCACACAGGAGCAAATGTGGGTTAGAAATTATGCTATTTACCCTGGCATGGTTTAACCAAACCTGAATATACCAACGTGCTAATGACTTTTTAATCATCATCACATTGATGTATTCAAATGTGTTTTCCCATAATGTACACATACAACTCTCGAACCTAATGCAGTCAAAGGATGAACAATACACCAACGAACACCATTTACTATTTTCACGTTTTAGGGGTTGTAACCTAACCTGGAAAGCGGGTAAACATTTTCATGCAGAAAACCAACAGTTCTATCGCAGTATCCTTCCCGCGTTCATGGTAGCCTTCTTCCTGTGTTCATGGTAGCCTTCTTCCTATGTACAGGGTAGCCTTCTTCCTGTGTACAGGGTAGCCTTCTTCCTGTGTACAGGGTAGCCTTCTTCCTATGTACAGGGTAGCCTTCTTCCTGTGAACGGAGTAGCCTTCTTCCTGTGTACGGGGTAGTCTTCTTCCTGTGTACAGGGTAGCCTTCTTCCTGTGTACAGGGTAGCCTTCTTCCTATGTACAGGGTAGCCTTCTTCCTGTATACAGGGTAGCCTTCTTCCTGTGTACAGGGTAGCCTTCTTTCTGTGTACAGGGTAGCCTTTTTTCTATGTACAGGGTAGCCTTCTTCCTATGTACAGGGTAGCCTTCTTCCTATGTACAGGGTAGCCTTCTTCCTGTATACATGGTAGCCTTCTTCCTGTGTACAGGGTAGCCTTCTTCCTATGTACAGGGTAGCCTTCTTCCTATGTACAGGGTAGCCTTCTTCCTATGTACAGGGTAGCCTTCTTCCTGTATACAGGGTAGCCTTCTTCCTGTGTACAGGGTAGCCTTCTTCCTATGTACAGGGTAGCCTTCTTCCTATGTACAGGGTAGCCTTCTTCCTGTGTACAGGGTAGCCTTCTTCCTGTGTACGGGGTAGCCTTCTTCCTGTGTACAGGGTAGCCTTCTTCCTGTGTACAGGGTAGCCTTCTTCCTATGTACAGGGTAGCCTTCTTCCTGTATACATGGTAGCCTTCTTCCTGTATACAGGGTAGCCTTCTTCCTGTGTTCATGGTAGACTTCTTCCTGTGGTCACAACAGCGCTTTCTTCAACTATTGCTGCTAGCCTGCACACTAGATATGCATACGCTCGTACGATAAATTATGGTTGCTCTGACTGGATTCTGCTCAACAGCAGTTGGTAGTACTTGGCTCAATTTTGTGAATAAGCCCAGTCAATCATATGCAAGAAGAGGTGACAACATCAGCACCAAACTCGTCAAATGGTGTTGCAGCCATCCATGTTTCCTGCCAAGCCATGCTCTTCATGATCAGTTGAACACGTAGTCGTAGTAGGCTTTCGCAACCAATATTATCCATAATAGAGTTTGTTTTTTTATTAGATCGCATTAATAGAAATACGTCGTTAAACCTGCTACCACACGACACAGCCAATTAAAAAGGTTTGTAACGTAAAAAAAAACATGCAAATTCATTACTAGTTCAGCACAACGGTGTGTTGGAGAGTAAACCCACAACATTTACAATTTGAGTCCGACTTTTCGTCGGTAATTACAACTAGCGTCATCAGGCAACAGCCAGAATTGTGGAGACATCCTCCTCTTTCGGACTTAAATATGCTCCATTATTACAGAATCAATTTGCCGGTGGTGTTATTTACGATCAGGGGTAGAACCATGGCCAGGATAACGCAATGACATTAGGGTTATTCCCTTCCACCTCATACTGCCTTGCCCTTCTCTGCTTCCCACCTCCAATGAACAAATACACATACAGCACATCAACCACGATGGCCATTGCAACACACATGTAAACAAGGGCTGTGCACGTACATGGACCGTAACAAGACACGATCGAGTAACTGGGAATGCAATAAACATCATCAACAGTTCTCGCATTCATCTAAAGGAGAGATATGAAGGCAATCGGACACTCTCTCTTAGAACATAAAGCGAATGATTTGCCTCGGTAGGGATGTTGTCAATGCTGAGAGATGTCGAATTAAACAATTCACCGAGCCATCTTGTACCTCAGCGACTTCATAAAGAACAATGCAGAGAAAGTAAAGAGGCACTTATCCGGCTCGGAGTATCGGTCTGAACCAGACGGGGTAACATGCGACACACTAAACAATATAAGAAGTGTAATCAATAAAAAAAACTGAAAACAAATCATGAAAATCATTATGCTAATGTGCGTAAACAAAGTGTTTAATCGCTATACTGATATTTGTTGGACATTCACAATAACATGGATATGAACAAAGACAATTAAACAGATGCTGATCGCACAGCAGGCGCGCGAGTGAAATTGCACTGACAAGAGAGGGAATATGGATGAGAGGACACACACACACGTTATGGGCATCGTACTAATTTTTTAGTGGGCTTGGGCAATAAATGGGCTAGATAAGGGATGGAAACTGATGGTCGAGACTGCTGACAGAGTGGCAGACAAAGGAGGAGGTAACATGGAATTTGTTTTGCTTTCTGGACGTCCGAAAAATATACTGACGCTGGCTGAGTCGGCCAACTTTTCTGAAGAAGTCTACAACATTCTTAGGATGCATCCGGAGCATCTCCAGTGAAGAAGCAATGCCTCCAAAGTGCCTTCGACGAAGACGAAGTCTGTGGGATACTCTAGCAAACAACGTTGCAGCGTCCTTAGTTTGCTGGCATCTCAAGCACGGCATGTTGGTTCTCGATGCTGCATCTCAAGATAGTGAGATGGTGACAGCTTGGGAATGCCAGCATCCAGCAGTGGATTGATTATGGCTGATGGTTGACGATTGCCTACAAATGTGGAGAAGCCAGTGCCTGTCTGTGAAGACGTGGAGGTGTGGACCCAGGGTAACGCTCCCGTGAGGAACACTCTGCAGCTGATTGGATTCCAGGTACAGCGCGACCCTCCTGCACACAGCTCGTTGGTATCTCCGAATGTGACATGAAATGTCTACATTGAATGTGAATATCAGTGTCGTAAATCGGGGTGCCACTGCAAATATGCCACCACTCCGCCATGCTGAGTTTTGTCTTTGTTACCACGCGAGCACGTGACTCATGCGGTCGTATCCAACCAATCACAGCGACGTGCAACGAGAAGACTTTGCAAGGACTGTGACATCGCTGCTGTGGGTTGCAGACGACCCACGTGCGACTTCGGTTGCCAACCGATGAAGGCCTCGGTATGCTGATCAACACAGACAACAACATTTCTACATAAGCATTACTGTTGAAAGGAGTGTTCACCTCATAACCTCACCTTCAAACACAGCAGATACACAATACGAATAATGCTGATATTTTTTTGCTATGCTAAAATCATTGCAGGCTGTCGTACCGCAGTACAGCAAGTATGCTGTTGGTACGTGCCTAGTTTCCATTGCTGTGCCCTATTATCAATGAGTACTGCTATTTGACGCCGATTAACAAATTAACCAAAATGTATTCGATCTCGTCAGATCTCAGGAACTCGTCGCCGTTTGGGTAGGTGGCCACCATGCACAAACAGCAGGCGTTACAGGCTGCGGGGCAGTGCAGGAAATACCATTGCTGTTCTGCACTTCTATGTTTCCTTGCCTATGATCCTCACCTTCAACAACTCACAATGTCCAAAGTGGTGAACGATAGCAAAATAACCTCCAGGAGCCATCCAGCAGTGGATTGACCAAGGACTGTAAACGTACTTTGAGCCTAATCAGAAATGTTAAGCAATGCATTCCCGCATTTTTGTATGGCTTGTCGTGATCCTGTTTCGCATTGTCATAATCAAGTGGCACGGTAATTGTGGTGTGCAGTGCTAACATGAATAATTTTGTTACTTATCTTGTAATTAAATGCATTTTTTGTCATTGGACACTTTGCTCAGAGAGAAACGGCTACTCTCAGTCGTTAGACCACCTGGATCGCAATCAGCTGCAGAGTGTTCCCGACGGCGTATTTGACAAACTCGGCAACCTGGAACGGCTGGATCTGGAAAACAATAAGTTGCAGAGGGGTTTCTGGTGGGCGGCGAAGTGAGCCATTGGCTTCGTACGGTCTGGAGCCTCGTGCCATCGCTATTTTGGATCAATCGCTCATCGTGCTGCGCCACGTTTGACTGTGCGTGAATTATCGTGTCTCTTGGCGCGAGCACATACAATGACGCTGTCGTCCATGAGACCACGGCACTTGTTTGTGCTGCTACCGTGTTACATCGTCAGGATCAACCGTCTTGCCATCCACTGACTTCACCGTTTGAGAATGGACTCGGATCCACTGGCTCAGGTACAGGATGTCACAGCTGCCGCAGTTCCACGTGTTGGCGGTGAGGATTATCGTCTGCAGGTTGGGAGGGACGCACAAATATCATTTTATAACAACAAAATCTGCTTTAAAAAACAACCGCGTTACAGGAGAAATCGGAAATACTGCGAGAAACATCAATGAATGTCCATGAAATACATTTCCTTTCACTAAATTTGGCATGGACAAATACATTTTTTTTAAATGTGCTCAAACAATCCACACGTCTGACACAGATGCATGCAGAGGCGTTCATCCAGCAATGTTTTTGACGATGGGGCTGTTTATTATACACGCATGGTTTAGTCAACGTTATCGCAGCATGGGACATCATTGACTGCTATGCTCAGGCAGAACAAGGGGCACGTATGGAGAACCCAGTGCAGCTGATTGGAATTCAGCCACAGCTCCTTGAGCTTAGTCAGTCTGTCAAACACGCCGGATGGGAGAGACTTCGCGTTCGTTGGTTATCAGTATAGACGGAGCTGTCTACAGCAGATACGAGCCCATTCAATGAAGAACAACAGCAACAATGATAATAATAATATGTAAAGCTTTTAATAAGATGAATATAGAGGCTCAGTAGCCGAGTCAAGTGACTTTTGTCAGCAGTCGAAGGCATTTTTTCTCACACGGCCGAGTGTGCCGGCTTGTTGCATTTATTCGTGGTTCGAAACCAACGGCCGCCCTGGTAAATACGATGGATCCATAAGCCAACAAAACACGAAGTACCATCTGCTTCGCAGTGGACGCTAAAGAGCCCACAATCTTCTATATGTATATATTCATTTAAAAAAATAGGTCATTTGTGCCGGAGTCGTGGACCAAAGTTGAAAATGAAAATACAGTACTCAATTTGGCAAAAACCCCACATCGTAACATTGCCCTCTACTGGACGACTAATGCCCTGGGGTCCTTTTGGCTACACTGCAGCAGGGCATTGGACGAGACGAGATGGGGCGTGATGTCAGGCTCGCTGTGTCGCTTGGGCATTGAAGCACTCTATAAAGGCGCATTATTAACCTTATATTCCACATACGAATATAGCCTACATAGCTTACTACAGTGAGCATATTCATACCATTTCATTCGTATTGCGTTCATGTATCTCATTGCTCTGTTCTTTTGCTCTCCTTTTTATGACTCGGGTCTCCCTTGTAACAGATGTTGTGATTGTGAATAATGGTGCTGGTGGTAGATGTGGTGTCGTGATAGACGGTGGTGGTTGGTGATGGTGGTAGTGGTGGTAAATGTGGAGTGATTAATAGTGGTGCTGGTGCGTGTTGTGGTGGTTGTGGTTGTGTGGAGTTTCCGCTCATATCAGCGGCTGGCTTAGCTCGGGGTGCTCACTGAATTCTGCCTCTGACCATCCGCCCTCTTTTATAATTTCTCTGACAGCACTCGAGCCCCGTGAGCACGTTACACCGTCTGGATCAACAGTCTGATGGTGCATCTATATTTATATAAATCATATATATGTACATACACAGATAACAGCATGCATTCACACATGATGATCATAATAATTTACATTTGTAAAGTGGCGCATTTAATCTGTAGATCCCAATGCGCCACCAGCGTGTATGAAAAGCAGGAAATAGACAGAACGTGCAGGGTACACGACCAGAACTAATAGGGTTCATGGCGAATTTAAAGCGGTGCGTATTCCAGACAGGCTTAAATATCTCGAGCGACGATGATTGTCTTATTGGCAAAGCGCTCCAAAGAGTGACAGCTTCACCGGCAAAAAAGGCCCATGAGCTCCTAATCACCACACTGGTCACGTGGGATCTTTGCAGGGCATTTCACTCCTCGCCTCTCCCCATGCACCGTCGTGATGCAACCATGGCCCTCGTCTGCCGCTACACGACAGCTGATCTCCTTCACTCGTCTCCCTCTTGGGCGTCTTCTAGGCTGCTTGCGCTCCTTTTGCTTCCATTCCGTCACAGGTCTTGTCCGTCGGCCTTCACCCCTTCTGCTGATATCCCTGTCCAAGGCCACGTTGCTTTGACAATTACTTTGATGATAACTTTCAATTCAAGGTTTATTTTACCTCTGCTCCATGAGCCCCCCTCTTCCTGTCTCCGTGTAATTCCAAGCGTGAAATGTCCTCAGCTTATTTGCGCATTTTTCAGCCATATATTCCTTTTCATTGATATCGCCCCATCAAACAATGTAATCACTATCATAGTTATCTATAGTATATTGGCAATGAAGGGAAAGGTTAACACGCAAACAGAGAACGCATTGTCTGAAACCACGGAAGACACGCCACTGCTGCTGTTGTTGTAGTTCTTCGTGTCTACAGCGTGCAATCAAAATGCCCAGAGGATGGAACGACTTCTGAATCTGCATCTCGCCATCATTGTCTGCGCACTTTTCAGTTTGAGTTGCAGTGTCTTCAGTTTAATGTCCATGCTTCTGATCCGTAAAGTCAAAGTTGCCAATGCGTACGGTTTGAACACTTCCACCTCCTCCTCACGAGAGGCAAGTGTGTATGTAGAACTTGTTTCGCACCGTACGTAGCCAACTGCTAATCGGAGGTGCGGGGTAAGGCCACGTGCTACATGAACGCTGCGTTGGCAGTCTCGACAGAGACACTCCCAGGGCTTGCTGTGGAGCTCCACACTCGTGAGCTGTGCGAGGCTGATTGTTATTGATATTCAGTTGCAGTAGAACAATCATCATGCTCATGTGATTGCTAACATTGATCAATAATAGTATCTATGATCTGTAATGATATTGGTGTCGACGAGGTCGCTATATATAATACTAAATATTGCTTTATTGGAAACCACACATCGCTCAGAATTAAATATGAATTGTTCTCGCCCTGTAACCAATACTATCGCTGTTTGAGGAGCAATACTAACATCATCCGAATCATCATAGTCATCATCATAATCATCATCATTATCGGCAGCAGCAAGAGCTGCGGTGGAGGAGGAGGGGTCGGCATGCACGGCAGCATCTGGCGTAATTAATACTCAAACCATACACCGCGTGTCCATCTCTCCTGTCGCCTGTGATCATTTAAATTCCATTGAGAGTTGTTTCGCTCCCAGATTCCCGCGTGTCTCAAAGCAAACTCCACGTGCAATGGTCAGTTGCATAAAATATTCTGAGTGGAAACTTCCATTTGGAAATGTAAGCGCCCGGTCTCGTCAGATCTCGCAAGCTCAGCATAAGGGACCGGTGGCCGCTGCGGTTCCAGTTGTTGCTGTTGAGTAAAATTGTCTGCAGGTTGGCGAGGCGGTCAAACGCTCCGTGCGGAACGCTCTGCAGCTGATTGGTATTCAGGTTCAGGCTCCAGGGAAACGCATCGCATTATCTTCGCTCTCTGTAACGCTGACAATCATCAGTAACGCAGGGATATCGTCGTATTAGTTATTTCCATTGTAATGTAAATTAAACATACGCAGTATAATTATGCTGAACGTCCCCACTATCGCCGTGGATATGGAGCGTTGCAATCTCACGACCTGACATGTTACTGCTTCTATACGCGGTGCTTTAATTGGTGACGTGCATCGTTCGTGCAATTGGTCTTATCCAATGCTCGTTTACGAAGTAAAAATAATCTCCAGTGTAATTAGTCAAATGCATAGTTCGTGTAATTCGCCCCATTCAATGCTAGGGTAATTGAATCGAATGCAATGGCAGTGCAATTAGTCAAATGCATTGTTAGTGTAAGTAGTTAAATGCGTTGTATCATTCGTCAAATGCATCGCTAATGTAACGTGAATGGTCTTCATGCGTTGCGTTCACGAGCCTGCTGTACCTGAGTGAGAATAAGTTGCAGAGCGTTCCTTACGGGGTTTTCGACAGCCTCACCAATCTGCAGACCATGTTTCTTGACAACAACCCCTGGGACTGGGGTTCGTCGCTTAACCTGAACGCCTCGAGTCGTGTAGACGACGCACCGACTACCCTCGTTAGTTCCACATCAGAAGAGATCGATTGAGAATGATCTAACCTCTACGTGGTTTCCCGAATCGCATTGCTAAATACCCACCAAGATACACAGAACATCGTTCGTGTATAGATTTATCATAATCCCTTCATGCGGTTACCTTGACCATACTTCACCACGTCGGTCAGGGAGGGCTGCTGAGGCTCAGCCTCGGTACCAGTTCAGCTGTCACTCGCCACCGATGTTGGTCGTGGCCAGGAATCGACCTCATTGTGCGCGGGTTCATTGCTTCATCCTGAAAATACATTTAGCAGTAAACCAGTCTGAGATTGCGACAAAATGCGATCACAATCAGAAGGAAGCACCCAGACGTGCATTAAACTGGGTTGAGAAACTTATACACTTATACAATCGGTAACCCTGTTCCCAATGGGCTAGAAGCGCTACAACTTATAATGTGGGGTCTGTTAGGTTGATATATAAGCAATATAGGACATTATATATTTCATTCCATATCTCCGATCACATCGAAGTTGATGCAACAGGTCACATCTCAAAGTTTTTAATTTCACCAAACGATACCAACATTATAGCTGGACTCCGAATTAGTCACCTTCAACCAATATAACCTACGTCTAATCTGCATTAACCTACCATCATACACAACCATATACACCCCTCTTAGCTACACATGCCAACCAACAAACCTCTCACCTGCACTACACCTATCTGCCTCGTACCTAACTACACGTTGTTTTAGCCACGTTGCGTATTCGTGGTACAGACGGACTGTGAGAAACCAGATTGCTGTACCTTTCGCATTGTTATTGGACAGGGCTAAGGGCTGTGTTGACGTGTGGGCCGCTAAATGTTTATGGAAGCTGGATTCACACCCTAGTGAGTAGATTTGTTCTCAGCGTTGCTTGAAGTCTATCGTCTCCTCAGTGTTACAATCCCAGGGGTTGTCAAGCAGATTCATGGTCTCCAGGTTGGTGAGGCTGTCAAACGCCCCATTAGGAACACTCTGCAGTTGATTCGTATCCAGGTGTAGCCTGTTACTGTGTCACATACTGTGCATACAATCCATTGAAGCATATGTGAAACTCAATGTAATAAAATATCATTCTCATGTACATTTAAAACTGCTCATTATAATGGATATTTAAATCAAATAATCTTCATATCTTCCTAAACACATTAATTACCATCCTTATAATGCACATTTAATCGGTGCACTTCCAGTCTCATGTGCTGCAGAGAAGGACCATTGCCCGAATCGTCGAATATTATACATTCGTTGCAATTTCAGGCAGTGTTATTGCCGGATGTGTTTGTTGTGTTGCATGTTACATCGTCTGGAGCGGAGTGCTTGCCATCTGCAGACTTCACTGTTGGACCGTAATCTCTGATCCACTATCATTCGACTTAAATCAGCTCATTGATTCACCCGCACGCACGATTTACGATTGAATACACGTGTCGCGAGCACGGGATTCGATTTTATATTCATCGCTGATTAATCTAAAGAGTGGTCATTGCAAGCCCCAGCTGGAGACGATAACTCTGACGTCCAATGCGTGGAACTGCAGCAGCTGCGGCATCCTCTACCTGAGCGAGTGGATCGGAGCTCACGGTCCAACAGTGAAGTCTACAGACGGGAAGCTCACTGCTCCAGACGATGTGACGCAAACTCAACACGTATTGGCAATACCGCTGCCTTCAAAGTATAGGCGAGCATGCGTCATGGGCGACGATTCCACGCGAACAACACGCCCGATAACACGACCACAGCGGAGATGGAGCCTGCAGCAGCAGCAGCAGCTGCTGTAGTCTCAGCAGACGAGGCGGCGACAGGCAACACAGCATCCCCAATAATTCATACTCAACCCATACACCGCGTGTTCATCTCTCCAGTCGCCTGTGACCGCTTCAATTCCGTTGTGAGTAGTTTCGATCCGAGATTCCCGCGTGTATCACAGCAGTTCGTTGGACAGTTGCATAAACACTCTGAGTGGAGACTTCCACTTGGACATTCCACTTGGACATTCCACTCGGACATTCCACTTGGACATTCCACTTGGACATTCCACTCGGACATTCCACTTGAACACTCCACTTGGACACTGCACTTGGACATTCCACTTGGACATTCCACTCCGACACTCTACTTGGACACTCCAGTCGGACATTCCACTTGGACATTCCACTTAGACATTCCACTTGGACATTGCACTTGGACATTCCACTCGGACACTCCACTTGGACACTCCACTTGGACACTCCACTTGGACATTCCACTTGGACATTCCACTCCGACACTCCACTTGGACATTCCACTTGGATACTCCACTTGGACACTCCACTCGGACAATCCACTTGGACATTCCACTTAGACATTCCACTTGGACATTCCACTTGGACATTCCACTCGGACATTCCACTTGGACACTCTACTTGGACACTCCACTCGGACATTCCACTCGGACACTCCACTCGGACACTCCACTTGGACACTTTACTTGGATACTCAACTTGGACATTCCACTTGGACACTCCACTTGGACACTCCACTTGGACATTCCACTTGGACATTCCACTCGAACACTCCACTTGGACATTCCACTCGGACACTCCACTCGGACACTCCACTTGGACATTCCACTTGGACACTCCACTTGGACATTCCACTTGGACACTCCACTTGGACATTCCACTTGGGACATTCCACTTGGACACTCCACTTGGACACTCCACTTGGGATATTCCACTTGGACACTCCACTTGGACATTCCACTTGGACATTCCACTCGGACACTCCACTCGGACATTCCACTTGGACATTCCACTCGAACACTCCACTTGGACATTCCACTCGGACACTCCACTCGGACACTCCACTTGGACATTCCACTTGGACACTCCACTTGGACATTCCACTTGGACACTCCACTTGGACACTCCACTTGGACATTCCACTTGGACACTCAACTTGGACACTCCACTTGGACATTCCACTTGGGACATTCCACTTGGACACTCCACTTGGACACTCCACTTGGACACTCCACTTGGGACATTCCACTTGGACACTCCACTTGGACATTCCACTCGGACACTCCACTTGGACATTCCACTTGGACACTCCACTTGGACATTCCACTTGGACATTCCACTCGGACACTCCACTCGGACATTCCACTTGGACATTCCACTTGGACACTCCACTTGGGACATAGCACTTGGACACTCCACTTGGACACTCCACTCGGACACTCCACTTGGACATTCCACTTGGACACTGGGGCCCGTTGACAAACCACCCAGTCGCGTCTCATCGCTACAGACAGGGTGGCCCAAAAGTCGTGGCACATAGGGTTTCATATTTACTTTAACAAATCACATAGGATCATTATAATTACCTACTTTAACAAATCACATAGGGTTATTTTATTTATTTTAACAAATGTTGAAGCTGACTAACATTAATACGAACACATACATTAATTATTTTGAGATTAATTTTGCGATTAAAGCTGCCTTCTTTATAATACGTAAAAACGAATTGAACTCGTTTGTCTTGAGTACATATTCTTTCAATTTGTAAATAAAATCTCAAAATAAGAAGAAAAATATGAATTTATAATGATAATATATTAAATATTATTTTAAATACACGTTTCAAATATGTTAATGACAGTGTTAAAATAAATGCAATCATCCTGCGTATCCTGACTTTTGAGCCACCTTGTATACCACCAACCATCATACACCACACACACCTACCTCTACACACGTACCGTACAACATACCTCTCACCCACACCACACACACCTACCTCTGAGCTACACACGTGCCGTACAACATACCTCTCACCTACACCACACGTACCTACCTCTACACACGTGCCGTACAACATACCTCTCACTCACACCACACACACACACACCTGTACACACGTGCCGTACAACATACCTCTCACCCACACCACACACACCTACCTCTGAGCTACACACGTGCCGTACAACATACCTCTCACCCACACCACACGTACCTACCTCTACACACGTGCCGTACAACATACCTCTCACTCACACCACACACACACACACCTGTACACACGTGCCGTACAACATACCTATCACCCACACCACACACACACACCTGTACACACGTACCGTACAACATACCTATCACCCACACTACACACACCCACCTCTACACACGTACCGTACAACATACCTCTCACCCACACCACACACACCTACCTCTACACACGTACCGTACAACATATCTCTCACCCACACCACACACACCCACCTCTACACACGTGCCGTACAACATACCTCTCACTCACACCACACACACACACCTGTACACACGTGCCGTACAACATACCTATACCCCACACCACACACACCCACCTCTACACACGTGCCGTACAACATACCTCTCACTCACACCACACACACATACCTCTACACACGTGCCGTACAACATACCTATCACCCACAACACACACACCCACCTCTACACACGTGCCGTACAACATACCTCTCACCCACACCACACATACCTACCAAGTGCCTGCCTACGCGTTCTTTTGATCGTGTTAAAGTCCAATCATGCTATAGAATTGTATATACGCGTGTGTATGTATGTACACTGTTGAATTTATTTCGCACCGTACATAGCCAACCGTGCTAATCGGAGGTGTATAGACTTACTGTGAGAAACCAGCTTTCTGTACCTTTCTCATTGTTATTGGATAGTGCTAAGGGGTTTTTAACTTCTGGTCCGTTGAAGGGTTTAGGAAGTTGGATTCACGCCTCAGTAAGGAAACATTCTCAGCCTTGCTTCAAGTCTACAGCCATCTCAGTGTTACAATCCCAGGGGTTGTTAAACAGATTCATGGTCTCCAGGTTGGTGAGGCTGTCAAACGCCCCATCAGGAACACTCTGCAGTTGATTCCTATCCAGGTCTAGCCTGTTACTAATATGTGAAACGAATAATAATATATAATTATAATGCGGATGTTAAGCATTATTATATATTCACTTTATTTTTATTATTTTATTGTTATTATTTATTTCCATCTACCTGACTTTACCGAATGAACCATAGAATATGAATACATTATTATATATTGAAACCAAATCATCTTCACACCTACCACAACACAGTCATTATCATCCTTATCATTTGGCGCATGCCGGATGACTTTGTCACGGGCAATGAAGGCGCGAGTTGCGGGTCCATAAGGGACCGGTGGCCGCTGCAGTTCCAGTTGTTGCTGTTGAGTCAAATCGTCTGCAGGTTGGCGAGGCGGTCAAACGCTCCGTGCGGAACGCTCTGCAGCTGATTGTTATACAGGTTCAGACGAGAGACGAACGTGCCGATTCATCTTCGCTCTCGGCGATGCCACGACTCGCACTGACAATCATCGACGCTGCAGTGATGTTGTTTCAGTCACTTCCATTGTAATTCTTCGTGTAAGTTTTGTGGAGTTAAACATATCAACAGCAACGTCTCTTGCTGCGGAATGCAAACATCGCAATCAACTGTTATGACATTTTATAGCTTGCATACGCGTTTTGTATCATTTGTCTATGCATTGTTCGTATAATTTGTGAAATTGATGTCTGTGTAATTAGCCGTATTCAATGCTTGTATAATTCGTTGAATACATTTCGAGCAATAATTTAAGCATATATAATTGTCCGCACATTCATTACCTATTGATATCCCCATGCAATATGCCGTATGCCAGTGCTCAGGCTGAATGACAATAAACTACAGAGCGTTCCTGACGGGGTTTTCGATAGCCTCGAAGCCATGGACAGAATCACGCTCGAGAACAACCCCTGGGATTGTGACTGCGTACAGCAACCACGGGTTCACGGGAAACCAGGCCTCACAACTTACATTCCCACCCCATCTTGATCACATCTCAAACAATATAATATAAAAATAGGTTTTTTTTAATACAGAAACAGACATTGTATTCCCATTATATTGTTGTTGAAATAGTTGAACCAATAATTCGACCACTTTTTTGTCTAATGTGACGTTGCTTACAGATCAGCTACTGATGAATCACTAAACCCACTTCATGATTCCGAATTGCACTGGATGTACCATACAGGACCCACCCACCATAGTGACCTCTACTTAACTTCCAATATCACTTCACTTGATGCGCGAGGAAATCTACATAGGGCCCTGTTCATCCATACAATCCTTCTTGGCAAATCTGTGCTATACTTAGCTAACTCATTAACCCCATTATGAAACGCAAGAAACCTAAGGCGTCCATCGAATTGCCTTTTAAATATCCCTAGAACAAGAATCGGAAAAGGTGACAAAGCCTTTGCTGTTGCAGCACCAACGTTTTGGAAGAACCTAGTGTCCTACCTTAACATTATACATCTTCGTTCAAAAGATATCCTGCAGCAGAAGATTAGTGCTTAGTCACATTTGCCAATGTGATTTGTAACTTTGATCGGGTAACGAATCGAACACATTAGTATTATTATTCGGGTAGTGACGGCAGCATTCACTGCACGCAGCGATCCCCGCCTGAGGATGGGGAAGTTGACACGGACCGTGCCGAGATCGCGCTACGGGGCGTGTTCAGCAGCACAGTCACAATACCCAGGGGTTGTTGTTGAGCGTCATGTAGTCTAATTTTCCCAGGCTGTCAAAAGCCCCATCGGGAACGCTGATGGGGCTTCTGTGCGATCGCAGTCATGTCCATTCTGGACTGTGAAAGCGCAGCGCATCACACCGTGTTAGAGAATGGCCCACGGAAGAGGATATCAAAGCGCTACCTCTGAGGTGCATTTTAAGTGAGCTTTGCTCTACCGCACACAAATTGGAGGAAATCACTTTCCACGCGCACTGTCACTCAAAGTAATGTTCACTATCAAACCGATCTGTTTAATCATCAGAGCTGGAATGTTAGCCAAATTAAGTGCGGAACTAAATTTAACGAGATATGTTTTTGCGTGTGGACATTGGTGACCCGAATTAGACTATCAGCTTTCACTCCACTCAAATCGCCCGAGTTAATGAATGTTCCCCTCTTGGGTGCACGTGCAACATTGGCCAACTTAAATTAACGTGTACATTTGCATTAGAGTTGTCATGCTATGACGATACTAAGATAAATTTTGATTTAAAGCTTTCGTGACTGCAGGGATTCATATTCTTGGTTCTTTCTTATTTTATTGTTTCCCTTCTACGTGACTTTACCGAAAGAACCAAGAATATGATACTAGGATATATTGTACAATATGAGATCTGCAATAATTGTATCGTCCGTTTAGTCAAATACCGATATATCGTGATTATCGTTGCTCCTATTAACTATAAATTTTTAACAAAGTAAAAGTGAAATACAATAACAAACACAATTATGAAAGTGCAACTTAAGTAAGCTGTATTACGCGTTATATCATGAGTATACTTCCTGATGGCTAACATCCATTGTGAGTGACATCAGAACCAGTCCTGGACCTCCACTAGATTAACTCAGCCTTAAATGAGTACTTGGTGCGATGTGGAAACATCAGAAGCGGAGACACAAATGCGACCGGACGTCGTGCTGGTCACACCGCTCCATCATGCACCGTAGCGGCCTTAATGTGTGTTGATCTTCTTTCGCACCGTAAGTCGCCAATCGTGCTAATCAGAGGTGCTCGCAATAACAAAGCTGTACGGTTGATATTTGATTCATAGTGAGTTTATTTTGTGTGATATCGTCCTTGTATAATGTTACGTTTTAACGGTAGCCCTCCAGCACCCGACACAGACTATCATATTAAGTTGTTACGTGGACAAATATGCTAATTTATTTGTTTTTCAGCAAACTGAATAATGTTTTTTTTAAGCCAAGTAACATTTTGACAATTTTTTTGTCCTACGTTTCACTGCAGATTACACCCAAAATCATCCGTCGTTAACAACAAATCTCAGCTTCCTCGCGATTCTCACCCAAAATAAACTATAACTATGAATCGTGACATCGATTACATAGAACAATTAGTTGACCTCTGCACCCGTAAGTGCACATGTATGGCAAGCAGCAGGCACACACCCAGGGGTTGCTGCTGAGCGTTGTCGTCTCCAGCTTGGTGAGGCTGTCAAATGCGCCGTCAGGAACACTCTGCAGTTGATTGGTAGACAGCTCCAGGGGGTACTGTGACATCACGTCTCACTCCTCTCATCGTTATAGCGACACCATGTATCACCGGCGCACGTGATTTCACGTAACTATTTGACTATTTGCCCTTTCGTTGCTGTAAAAGAAGATGTGTTTATATATATACTGAACGCTGCAATGCTGGCCTGCACATAAACTGTGAAGGGCAACACATTATAAGAACGTAGTGCTTTATACATAACATATACATATTATCATCACCAAAATATTCATAAATGTGAAAAATACTACATTGCTAAATTTCATATACAATGATCGTAATTACTCTTTGGTTCTTTCGGCAAAGTCACGTCGAAAATAAAAATTAATAGAACACGACGTTTCGGTTGCGATACAAGCAGCCATCATTAGGTAAGAATGAATGATAAAACACAGACACGGAAACAACATGTGTGTCTCGCTCGATGTGTCTCTGCATGTGTGTCTGCCTATGTTGTTTACGTGTCTGTGTTTCATCATTAATTCTTACCTGATGATGGCTGCGTGTGTTGCAACCGAAACGTCGTATTCTATAATTATTTGATTTTATTTTCTACGTGACTTTACCCAAAGAACCAAAGAGTAATTCCTGCAGTCACGAAAGCTTCGCATCTAGTCATCGTAATCTTCATCATAGTCATCACTTCAATTGCATGCGAGGTATCCGAGAAAAAATTAAATGATGTTTTACAACTTAATATATACACAACTCCCACTCCAAATAAAACAATCATCTTCACTATACGCTGCTTCCGTTCCTCCCTTAAACACTCCCCGTCTCTTTCCTCTCGCCCAGCATCATCCTGCTACTGCTACTCTTGAAACCCCGCCTCCCAGCTACGACCAGCCCTACCCCTATCACGACCCCTATCACGACCCCTATCAATACCCATATCCCTATCACTTCCCCTATCACTACCTCTATCACTACCCCTATCACTACCCCTATCACTACCCCTATCACGACCCCTATCACTACCCCTATCACTACCCCTATCCCTGTCATTACCCCTATCACTTCCCCTACCCCAATCACTACCTCTATCACTACCCCTATCACTACCCCTATCACTACCTCTATCAATACCTCTACCCCTATCACTACCTCTATCACGACCCCTATCACTACCCCTATCACTACCCCTATCACTACCCCTATCACTACCCCTATCACTACCTCTATCACTACCTCTACCCCTATCACTACCTCTATCACTACCTCTATCACTACCTCTACCCCTATCACTACCTCTACCCCTATCACTACCCATATCACTACCCCTATCACTATCCCTGTCATTACCCCTATCACTTCCCCTACCCCAATCACTACCTCTATCACTACCCCTATCACTACCTCTATCACTACCCCTATCACTACCCCTATCACTACCCCTATCACTACCCCTATCACGACCCCTATCACTACCCCTATCACTACCCCTATCCCTGTCATTACCCCTATCACTTCCCCTACCCCAATCACTACCTCTATCACTACCCCTATCACTACCCCTATCACTACCTCTATCAATACCTCTACCCCTATCACTACCTCTATCACGACCCCTATCACTACCCTTATCACTACCCTTATCACTACCCCTATCACTACCCCTATCACTACCCAAATCACTTCCCCTACCCCTATCACTACCCTTATCACTACCCCTATCACTACCCCTTATCACTACCCCTATCACTACAACTATCACTACCCCTAGCACTACCCCTATAACTACACCTATCACTACCCCTATCACTATCATTATATTTCTATTGTCTCTGCAAGCACTGAATAATCTTGCCCAAGCCTACCAACTGCCGCCCTGAACTCTCCGTATCATTTTACGATTGTGTCTCCAGGCGTGGATCTCTTCTGCAAGGGGGGGCGCTCACACCGCCCATTGCGTGTTCACGGTGTCGCAGGAGACGCAATCCACGTTGCCCCTGAAACATGGTTGGAGGGGAGTTGTGCGAACGAGTTGAACCTGAAATCCAGAGACGTGGTGTCCGGAGGAATCCCAGGTGTGCTGAATTCAACACACCTATTCTAATCAAACAGCTGCTACTACTCTTTCACAAACTTAAAATCAATGCGTACAATGTTGCAGTGTAACCAAATCACCCGAACTGCGTTCCCATCTCGCCAGATCTCAGGAGCTAAGCTGGTCATAGCCTGGTAAGTGATTGGATGCGTGATCGATATATATGAAAGTTGTTATAGGCTGCTGTGGGGCTACGTTGTGGGCATCAGAGGGCAGTGCAGTATAATCCATTGTTGTACTGGACTTCTATGCGCCCACGTTTACGTTTCACTGCACCAACTCGCACTAACCAACATGGTGAAGTATGTTTAACATGTAGGCTTTGGCGACCATTATTATTAATAATAATTACAATACACCCCCTCCTCCGCATCTGATCCCAGCGCCTGATGGGTTCAGTGATGACGTCATCTTGCTCTATTTAAGACCGGAAGCAGGTGGATTGTTTCACTGTTCTGGCAAATCGCCCGATGGTGCTGGATGATGAAATGATCAGAGTAACGTCACGACACTACTCAAATTGTCAATGTTGTGAATTTACTCTCCAACACACCGGTCGGCTGAAGTAGTCACTCACTGGCGCGTTGTTTACGTGACACACCTCACTGGCTGTGTCGGGTGGTGGAGGGTTACGACATTTATACTCAAGCGATCTAACCCAAAAACCTTCATTATGGTAATGTGCGACCAGACGAGCTCCCAGGACCCGCCCTGCAGAAATGGACCCACAAAAAGAGTTGTACGTGTACCACCATATAAAGCATCCAGTACATACAACCATCTGTTATACATGCAGGCTGTGTTGGGTAAGCAATGGTCCCCGTGTTAACCCATGCTCTTGCTTGCGGCTAAACCCCGTCTAGAAAGAGCCCCTGCAACGGATTGGTGCTCAGGTCCAGCAGAGTGAGTTTAGTCAGTCTGTCAAACACCCCAGGCCGGAGAGACTTTAGCTGGTTATTGAGCAGGTGGAGCCTTTCCAGGTGACAAACGTTCGATACCGCCGTGTATGACGGTGTACACGCACTCTTCCTACAGTCAAATATATACAAACGCTGTTGTCTGCATAGTTTTCTCCACAACAATCCAAAAGGACGGTTACATTTAATTTCCATGACACCACCACAGTATGCTCTTTAAATATAAAAGTTTGACTCATCAAAACAATGTTGTATTGACGAATACGTACAATGTAGACGTTTACTTGGCGAGCGCATTGCATTATGGTCATCGCTCCATTGTGTGCCACACTGATCCCAGGCTAGAGACGATTAAACAAGGCCGGACATTGGTGACTGCACGCGGCCAGCACTGGGGCTACAAGGGTTGGTGGATCGCACAAATGCTGTGTAAACTTTCTCCCCGTGGGTGTTGAGTTGCCATCACTCGGTTCGCCAGGAGTCAGATTAATCTCTCGATCTGTCCCTTCTGAATGGGATAGAGTGTTTCCCCCTCGCCCAAGTGGGTTTTATCTGGGTACTCCGGTTTCCTCCCACATGCATGAACGCTCATTATTTGAATGAAAACATCTTAAAATGTACATACCTATGTCTGTGGATTGTGCAGCGCTGCGTGATGCATTTTCATACATTACGCTGCTGTATTTAAACTAATCATTATTAAGGTCAATGTGATCGGCTATACTGACTCCTCCATAGGCAGTGCACGAACCCACGACTCGTGCCCTGACGAAGGCTGTGCTGCTGCTGTGTGTGGAGTAGCCACAGCTGAAACTCGTTGGGCTGAGACAACCAAACTCCCGCTTCTCGGGCGCTTACAATCAATCTAAACTTGTACAATGTGCACTCCGTTTAAAGTACATATCTATAAAACATGTTTTGTGTACTCATGTAGGTTAATTGCAACATTTAGACGTAATTCCATTATTGGCTTAGCTTCTAAATAAGAACTGTACCTGAATAACAATCAGCTGCAAAGTATTCCAGCAGGAGTCTTTGATAAGCTCACGAACCTCGACAGGCTGGACCTGTTTGCGAATCAACTGCAGATCGCTTCTGTGAGAGACCCAGGCGCCTGGCGAGCGTGTACAGCGATGTCATTTACAACTCATATTACAAATGTTTATGCTATCTAAGTGACAATGACTGCGTGTGAACTTTAGCCGAGCGTAATGCTGAAATACATTGGCAGTTTTAGGCTACATTTTAGTATTTTAAAAATCCACATTGTAAAGACGGTGATCTGGGAGCTCATACAATAATAGCAGCAGATACAATATGTTTAATACGGTGATCTGGGAGCTCATACAATAATAGCAGCAGATACAATATGTTTAATACGGTGATCTGGGAGCTCATACAAAAGTAGCAGCAGATA
Source organism: Petromyzon marinus (assembly GCF_048934315.1). NCBI lineage: Eukaryota > Metazoa > Chordata > Hyperoartia > Petromyzontiformes > Petromyzontidae > Petromyzon > Petromyzon marinus. The sequence goes on from NC_133724.1 coordinate 269,236, forward strand.
CAATATGTTTAATACGGTGATCTGGGAGCTCATACAATAATAGCAGCAGATACAATATGTTTAATACGGCGATCTGGGAGCTCATACAATAATAGCAGCAGATACAATATGTTTAATACGTAGGCTTTCGCGACCAATGTTATCCATAATAAAGTTGTTTTGGGCTAGATCGCGTAAATATAGCGACGCATTGATATTTGCGCGATCTAATTAAAATTACACATTCATATGGATGCGATCTAACCCAAAAAATGATTCGGCTTATTCCAGCTCTGAGATAAAAAAAAAATGTGTTTAGATTGCCATGTTCCTCGTGCGAAGTGAGAAACATTTGACATCACTGAATATAAAATGATGTAGCGTGACCTTCTGAGGTTCTTCTCTGACACGAGAAGGTTGCTCACTGTGAGAGGATCATATTTGATACCACTGAGTCTTTAGTATATAAACTTTCACTTGCCATATTGAGCGTGCAGCATTTCTATTGTTTTAACACTCTTCGGCGTGTGTCAAATTATCATGACAATCAGCTGCAGAGTATTCCTGAAGGAGCGTTTGATACACTCACCAACCTGCAAACGCTGTACCTGCGTGACAATAAACTACAGAGCGTTCCTTGACGGTCACAAGCAACACGTGAATGGCACTCTGGCTCCACACTCGTTGCATGGCGACTTGCAACGCTCAGCTAACGTGGACTCCCACGCTAGAACATCAATATCGCTGTCGTCTCGTGGTGATAGTGATGCGACATCTTAGGGAAATGTTACGACTCGTTACACAGGCCGTATTATGCAGTGGTTAAGTAAAAGCCAGTGTCGAGTGTAAATGTAATATCGTCCGATACTAAATTTTTTTAATGAATCGTCTATAAAACATAATTCTATTGAACATCACTATAATATTTATTATACAATACATAAGTACAAATATCTTATTTATCCCCAAAAATATATTCTATGGTATATGTTAATACACATAAGATAGAGAGGGGGGGAATTCCCGCACCTGCGATTAGCACATTCCGCCACAGATTGAGCGTGGCGGGCTGAGACGATGCCATTCGGAGGCTGGCGATTTCCATTTTCTCTGCACCTATGAGCTTGTTAAACACTTGCAAACTACACACTACTTTAAATATACATGACGAATGTGTAGATTAATTGTGGCAAAGAACATACATTCGTGTTATCTTCCCCAATCTAGGTACCAATCAGCTGCAGAGTATTCCAGCAGGAGTCTTTGATAAGCTCACAAACCTCAACAGGCTGGACCTGGTTACGAATCAACTGCAGGTCGTTTCTGCGAGAGGCTCAGCTGCCCAGCGAAGTGTCGATAGCGATGTCAATCATAACAGATAATCCAAACTTGTATGCGATTGAAGTGAAGATGTCTGCATTCGGAAATGAACTTAGCGTATAGTGCTGAAATACATTTACATTTTAAGGCCACATTTTGGTGGAAAGTTCACATTATTAAGAGATTTGCAGTACTCAGATTCACATACGATTGCATTTGTCATCCAATTCGGCTTTTTCCAGCTCTCATATGTAAAACACTATTTGTATGGCGTATGGAATGCTCTTTGTTGTTGGTGGTGCTGGTTCCTGGTTATTTGATCCTAGCTGTTCTGCAATTACTAAAGACGAAGTTCTGTGGCCGCTCTCTGACACAAGGTGGTGCACTGCTGGCTGAAAACATTCTGGATCATGTCTTGTTTGTTCGTTCACCGCATGACATGACGCCGTTGACACGGCTGTCATATCATTTGGAGAAAGAGGCGACATGTTTACGTACATTTTTTTAACCCTGTTTCATATTAAGTAATATTTAAGTAATAATTGCTCACTTTGGTATAGTATTGAGTGTTAAATTTATAGATAAATAATACCTATTTAACGTACATGTATATTGTTTTAAAATACGTTAATTGCTTGTAGTGAAATGCCAATCAGCTGCAGAGTATTCCGAAAGGAGCGTTTGACAAGCTCATCCACCTGCAAACGCTGGACCTGCGTACCAATGAGTTGCAGGGTGATGCTGACGTTCAGATGGGCAAATGAATGGCACTCTGGCGACTTACACTCTGGCTTCACACTCACTACGACGTACAGCGCTCAGTCAACGTGAATCGCCATTGTAGTAGGCGCGTAATCGGCCACGGTAATGATTGGCCAAGACATGATGCTTAGATTGACTTAGATTTAAAGATCCCGCGACGTCATTCGCAAAAGTAGACAGCTGTGGGGCGGCGTCACGGTCCAAATTTGCGAATAAAAAAAATACCGAAATTTACTCACGGACTACACACAGAGTCAGTTGGCACGACCCACCCTCCTGAGAACGAGACTTGAGCCTCAGTGAGGCTTTCTCGGGCATCATGATGAGTGGCATTGGCCTCCGTTGCCTTCATAGAAAATGCCCGCGTAGGGAGGAGGAATGCAACCACGAATCCGTACCCTGATGAAGGCTGCGCAATTGCTGCTGCTGCTGTGCGGGTAAAACATATTTAAAGAATGATTATCATTACTAATTAAAAAATAATAGGTTCAAACACCAAATAGACACCTATTGCCAGGCGTCAAGTCTTCAATAAGCACGCATGCTTGTAGTAAAACATGCAAACACAATGCTTTGAAAATAATGTACGAATTGTCCTTGAAACTGACTGACCTACGCCAGAACCACATCCTCCTGTATGGCCTTGTCTCACCACCGCTGTTAGACCAGAGAACAACGTCAACAGGCGAACGGCACAAAGGCAGTGCAAATATCAAAACATTAATTACACGGGTTGAGCAGTTTTATCTATGGCACCCTTTTTTTACCAGTATCAAGATAATGAAAATAGAATAGAAATATCTTAACACCTCCTCTGTATTATTGTCGGAAAGGTTAAACCGTATTATTTGTACATCTTGATACCTCCAGAAATGGTCCAATAGATGTCATTATTATTGTTGTATGATGATCATGGTATATAGACAGACGGCCCTTATAAGTCGATTCGGAAAAGCACTGCAGTATAAGAGTATGTGATGTACTTCATATATATGTATGATTGTTGCATATTCACTTGGACGAGTATAGATAACGTCTAACTTTGAACTTAATTGTATGCCATCTGAACTTATATTCCAATCTAGACACCAATCAGCTGAAGAGTATCCCAGCAGGAGTCTTTGATAAGCTCACGAACCTGGGTCAGCTGGACCTGTTTAGGAATCAGTTGCAAAGCGTGCCTGATAGGCAGCCAGTCACCCAGCCACTTTGATTGACAATGTCGTTCATACAGTAACCCCTCGATTACGCCTTCATTGATTACCCAAACTTAGTACAGTACTGGAAAGTCTGAGACACACAGCCGAGACACATATAGACAGAATAGCAGCTGTATGTCGTTGAGTTGCAGTTTTCTTGACACCAAACTGTTTCATCCGCCTGTTACGAAATCTTACTCGATATGATAACCACCAATGGCTGCATAGAAGAACGGTGATGTTACACCGGATGTGTCACAATTCGGATGAATATAACCCTCGTATCTAACATGTCCACAACGGACATTATTCGTTCACACATTTAGCAAACCTGATTAATTGGAATGCAGATTGTAATTTTCTCACTTTGACACCATTCCGTTTCCAAAGATAACAATATATACGTGCACTTCACATCGTCAGCGCGCAGTAGTTTTAGTGGAATCGTCACTGTCCATAGTTTTTCGGGTTGTAATATCAATCAGCTGCAGAGAATTCCCGAAGGAGCGTTTGATAAGCTCACCAAGCTGGAAACGCTGCACCTGCAAACCAATGAGCTGCAGAGCGTTCCTGACGGGGAAGCGGACGCACGAACGAGGCCTCTGGTCAACCAACCCGCGTGAGCCACGCGATGTGGAGACGGCTTTAGTCGTGACGTCACAATAGTGATATTATGAACGTGTTTTTGATTTGTTAATTATGTAACAAAGCTTCGAACTCGTAATAATAGGGATTTTCCCCTTTTTTCTGGCAACAAAACTGAAACCTTTTTACAAGGATTCATGGCTTCATTAACCACAATACCTGCAGTCAAAATGCAAACAAAAAACATACTATGATAATATATGCATTGTCCTTGAAACTGATTGGTCCACACCAAGGGACGGCTTTCTTTTGAGCCTCGACCCAATTGGTGCTCGACCACATGACGCCAGAAGGCGTCACACAGCTCAAAGACAATGCACTATCAAAGTAATGAGGGCTCGGGGTGAGCATCGACATCATTAGACCTCCTTTGCCAGTACCAAAATGTAATAATAGGGTATTATTACATTTTGGTACTGGAAAAGGAGGTCTAATGATGTAGATGGTTCGAACTCGTGTCGGGCAGGAGGGGACACAGCCGAGATGTACATCTACAAGATAAGAAATATCATTTTTTATAATAGTATATTTCTTAGTTAACTTCATATTACATTTGAAATTGTTTTATTTCTGGTTTATCACAGTTACAATACGTTGTTCTTATAATAATGCCATTTAATTAGACCCCTTAAACTGTATTGTACTATGCATAACAAATCTGATGGAGTTACACCTGCAGTTTAACCAGCTAAAGTCTCTCCCACCTCGCGTGTTCGACTGCCTGACGCAACTAAGCCGGTTACCAATGACTACTCACACGGGAGAAATACATAGCCACGTAAAATGTAATTACGCATTCATTTTAATAAAGTACACTTCTTGAGAATAATGTCAGAGGATGTTCTGTGCTATCTGCGTCCATGGGTCATTGCCCTAGACCCTGTGATGCGCTTTACTAATCACGAGTTCTAAAGGAATTATTGATCTCATGACTTCAATAACACAATCGGGTCTAAAACAACAAAGCAAATAAAATAATCGAGCCGTATACAGAGTGTTCCTGACGGGGCCTTTGACAGCCTGGGCAAGTTGGAGGTTCTGTCCATCAACAACAACCCCTGGCATTGTGACTGTGCTGATGGACGCGCCCCGTAGAGCGCCCTGTGCACGGCCCATGCCAACTTCCCCATCCCCAGGAGGGGCTCGCTGCGTGCGCTATCAATGTCGCCGTCACTCCCCTCTCGTCTTCCCACGGGAATTCGATTAATTGTCGATTATTTTATTACCCCGTGTTACCTACTTGTTTTTGTTGATTTTAATTTTTGAATACAAATTTTGATGGATGTGTTTGATTCGTTACCCGACATGTCCCATGTGCCTGAATCTAAAAAGACTAATTATCACAAACGCGATTGGAGACTCAATAACCATTATTAATTGGAGAAATGTCTGTATATTACTCATAATGACATGTACACAGAATGTGTATGTGTAGGCCGGCGCACATGTAAGTGTGTATATGCGAATGCACATGTAGTGTTCTTGTCCGTGTGTGTGCTTAAGTGGTGAGGAACGGTGGCGCAGTGGTTAGCGCACTGCGCTACAAACCTGTAGACCCGAGTTCGATTCCTGCTCATGGCCAACACCAGTGACAATTATTTGAACCGGTCGTCGGCCTCCCCTAGGTCGACTCAGCCTCAAATGAGTACCTAATGCGGTGTCTAATCATTGCAACTAGGGAGACAAAGGCGGCCTGGCGTGGTGCTGGCCACCCACCCCCTCGTGTGCCATGCCGGCCTTCACAGGTGCTCACAAACAGAACTTGCCCCAAAAGTCTGTTAAAGCTATATGGGGGTCTTTGTCTTGTCTTTTAGTGGGACACTGCATCTCGAACCCAACCCTCCGAGTTCATTTCCTGGCTGCTACCCACACCACTGAAATGGGGCATCTGCACTGACCCTGGGTCACCTCTAAACTCAGCACTGCTCGCTCTGACATCTCTGCTTCTGGATCAAGTCACGCTGTCTCATGACATGACGCTGATATCGCATTGGGAACATGGTGGGGACTAAGAGACACCGATATTTTGAAAACTTTGATCAATGTAAACGAAGATTACAATTGCTCACTTTAGTACCATTGAGCATTCAATATAGAAACATAAAAATGCAGTTTCTATCTTTAGCATGCATTCATGAATTTGAAACGTTGTCATCGTGTAGTGGTGTAATATCAATCAACTGCAGAGTATTCCCAAAGGAGCGTTTGATAAGCTGACCAAGCTGGAAAGGCTGCACCTGCAAAACAATAAGCTACAGAGCGTTCCTGACGGGGAGGCGAACGCACGAACGAGGCCTCCGGTCAACCAACCCGCGTGAGCCACGCGATGTGGAGACGCCTTTAGTCGTCACGTCACAACAGTGCTGTCATGACGTGCCTGAAGTGTCTGAATTGTTCATTATGTAACAACGCTTCGAACTCGTGTCGACCAGCGAGGGACACACAGCCTAGATGGGCATCTACAAGATAAGAGCTATCTCTTTAGGCTAGTATATTTCTTAGTTAACTCTATATTAGCTTTGAAATTGTTTTATTTCTGGATTATCATAGTTACAATACGTCGTTCTTATAAGGATGCAATTTCATTAGACTTATAAACTGTACTCTACTAAACACAACAAACCTGATGGAGTTACACCTGCAGACTAACCAGCTCATGTCTCTCCAATCTCGCGTGTTCGACTGCCTGACGGAACTAAACCGGTTACCAATGACTACACACACGGGATAAATACATAGCAACGTTAAATGTGATTATGCATTCATTTTAATAAAGTCCACTTCTTTGCAATACAAATAATATCAGAGGCAATTTCGTGCTATCTGCGTCGATGAGTAATTGGCCAAGACCCTGTGATGCGCTTTACTATTCACGAGTTCCGAATGAATACTTCATATCGTGACTTCAATAACACAATCGGGTCTAAAACAACAAAGCAAATAAAACAAACGAGCAGTTACAGAGTGTTCCTGACGGGGCCTTTGACAGCCTGGGCAAGTTGGAGGTTCTGAATATCAACAACAACCCCTGGCATTGTGACTGTGCTGATGGACGCGCCCCGTAGCGCGCCCTGTGCACGGCCCATGCCAACTTCCCCATCGGCAGGAGGGGCTCGCTGCGTGCGCTATCAATGTCGCCGTCACTCCCCTCTCGTCTTCCCACGGGAATTCGATGAATTGTCGATTATTTTATTACCCCGTGTTACCTACTTGTTTTTGTTGGTTTTCGTTTTTGAATATAATTTTGATGGATGTGTTTGATTCGTTACCCGACATGTCCCATGTGCCTGAATCTAAAAAGACAAATGATCACAAACGTGATTGGAGACTCAATAACCATTATTAATTGGAGAAATGTCTGTATATTACTCATAATGACATGTACACAGAATGTGTATGTGTAGACCGGCGCACATGTACGTGTGTACATGCGCATGCACATGTAGTGTTCTTGTCCGTGTGTGTGCTTAAGTGGTGAGGAGCGGTGGCGCAGTGGTTAACGCACTGCGCTACAAACCTGTAGATCCGAGTTAGATTCCTGCTCATGGCCAACACCAGTGACAATTATTTGAACCGGTCGTCGGCCTCCCCTAGGTCGACTCAGCCTCAAATGAGTACCTAATGCGGTGTCTAATCATTGCAACTAGGGAGACAAAGGCGGCCTGGCGTGGTGCTGGCCACCCACCCCCTCGTGTGCCATGCCGGCCTTCACAGGTGCTCGCAAACAGAACTTGCCCCAAAAGTCTGATAAAGCTATATGGAGGTCTTTGTCTTGTCTTTTAGTGGGACACTGCATCTCGAACCCAACCCTCCGAGTTCATTTCCTAGCTGCTACCCACACCACGGAAATGGGGCATCTGCACTGACCCTGGGTCACCTCTAACTCAGCACTGCTCGCTCTGACATCTCTGCTTCTGGATCAAGTCACGCTGTCTCATGACATGACGCTGATATCGCTTTGGGAACATGGTGGGGAGTAAGAGACACCGATATTTTGAAACTCTGATACATTACAAACGAAGATTTCCATTGCTCAATTTAGTACCACTGAGCATTACATTTTAAAATATAGAATGCAATTTCCATCATCAGCGTGCATTGATATTGTTTTAAACGTTGTCATCGTGTAGTGGTGTAATATCAATCAGCTGCAGAGTATTCCCAAAGGAGCGTTTGATAAACTCACCAAGCTGGAAACTCTGCAGCTGCACACCAATAAGCTACAGAGCGTTCCTGACGGGCAGGCGAACGCACGAACGAGGCCTCTGGTCAACCAACCCGCGTGAGCCACGCGGTGTGGAGACGCCTTTAGTCGTGACGTCACAAGATTGCTGTCATGACGTGCCTGAATTGTCTGAATTGTTCATTTTGTAACAAAGCTTCAAACTCGTGTCGGGCAGCAGGTGTAGTGGGTTAAATTCAGGCGCACACTCGAACTTTGGAGGCAACACGATTTATTAGCTAAACACAACGGGTAACTCTCAACATTTACAGGACAACGACATAGGGTGGTAACCACTATTCCTAACTTAGCTAACACACGGGGATACTACATTACTGGACCGGAGACCGAGGTTCGTAGATGGTGGCTTCATCCCAGAGTTGACCCAGCAGAACACCACAGAACAGCCCCCAGCTCTCCGTCCATGCCCCGCTTATAACCACTCCGGTGTGGCCGGCTCCGCCTCAGGCCACGCCCCCCTTCCCGATCCTTTGGGAAGGCCCGAGCCCCCAACCACGTGACCCCCCTGGGGCCCCTGGCCCCCCTTTATCCGGTCACGTGTCCTGTTGGGTTCACGCAGAGTGTCACGGCCCGACACGATCCCCGTGACACCCGCCTACAGCCCCCATACCGAGCCAACACAGTAGTGTCGTTCTACTACACTACACAGCGAACACACAGCCTAGATGTACATCTACAAGACAAGATATATTTTTTTTGTCAGAGTATATTTCTTAGTTAACTCCATATTAGCTTTGAAATTGTATTCTTTCTGATTTATCATAGTTACAATACGTCATTCGTATAAGGATGCCATTTCATTAGACCCATAAATTGTAACGTCCTATACGTAACAAATCTGATGGAGTTACATCTGCAGACTAACCAGCTCATGTGTCTCCCACCTCGCGTGTTCCACTGTTTGGTGGAACTAAACCGGTTACCAATCACGACACACACGGGAGAAAACATATGGCCACATTTAATGTGATTATGCAGTCCACTTCTTTAGAATTCAAATAATGTGAGTGGTATTCTTAGTTTTTTCGGTAAAGTCACGTTGAAGAGAAACAACAAAATAACAAAATGTATATAAAACAATAAAAAAATTCTCACGACGTTTCGGCCATAACTCAAACGGTCATCATCAGGTGTGTTGGTTTGCATAAATTTAGAATTTTTTATTGTTTTTATATATATATTTTGTTATTTTGTTGTTTCTCTTCAACGTGACTTTACCGAAAAAACTAAGAATATGAATTACTGCAGTCACGAAAGCTTTAAATCAAAATTTAATGTGAGTGGTAGTTTTGTGCTATCTGCGTCCATGAGTAATTGGCCAAGACCCTGTGATGCGCTTTACTAGTCACGAGTTCCGAATGAATACTTCATATCGTGACTTCAATAACACAATCGGGTTTAAAACAACAAAGCAAATAAAACAAACGAGCAGTTACAGAGTGTTCCTAACGGGGCTTTTGACAGCCTGGGCAAGTTGGAGGTTCTGACTATCAACAACAACCCCTGGCATTGTGACTGTGCTGATGAAGGCGCCCCGTAGCGCGCCCTGTGCACGGCCCATGCCAACTTCCCCATCCCCAGGCGGGGCTCGCTGCGTGCGCTGTCAATGTCGCCGTCACTCCCCTCTCGTCTTCCCACGGGAATTCGATTAATTGTCGATTATTTTATTACCTCGTGTTACCTACTTGTTTTTGTTCCGATTTAACGCTTTCGTGACTGCAAGGATTCATCTTCTTTGGTTCTTTCGGTAAAGTCACGTAGAATGAGAATGAAATAATAAAATAACACAATAAAATTCCCACGACGTTTCGGCCACAACGCAAGCGGCCGTCTTCAGGTGAAAGGTACAGACCTGTCGGGACGACAGAGCTTCAATGAACGATGTTAAGATTCGTAGCGACTTTTAAGCTGGTTGGGAGAAGTGAGGTACCTTGACAAAGGGGTTTACATATCAAATAGCTGAGGGATTAGCTTGTGAATGATCACAGGGATGGCTATGTTAAAGTAAAAACCTACACATCCACAGAGGCAACTAGTAATTTAGCATTGAAATAGCTAAGGGATTAGCTTGTGCAAATAGCTGAGGGATAGCTTGTGACTGGTCACAGAAATGGCTATGTTAAAGTCAAAACCTTAACATCCACAGAGGCAACTAGTAATCTAGCATTGAAATAGCTGAGGGATTAGCTTGTGAATGGTCACGGAAATGGATGTTAAAGTAAAGGCCTACACATCCACAGAGCTTCAATGAACGCTGTTAAGATTCCTAGCGACTTTAAGCTGGTTGGGAGAAGTCAGGCCCTTAACAAAAGGGGGTTTGCATATCAAATAACTGAGGCATTGGCTTGTGACTGGTCACGGAAATGGCTATGTTAAAGTCAAAACCTACACATCCACAGAGGCAACTAGTAATGTAGCATTGAAATAGCTAAGGGATTAGCTTGTGACTGGTCACAGAAATAGATGTTAAAGTCAAAGCCTACACATCCACAGAGGCACCTCGTACATGGACGCCAAAGGGGGCTGCAACAACTCAACTGTCATACAGTAAGCCGATGTGAAAACCCTAATTCTAAATTACATCAAAATAATAAATGTATTTCGATTTCTCCAAGACGGAGGTTCTCCGCAAACCAACCGGCCACCATGAGAGACTCGTTCATGAGGCCACTCACATACACAAGCACAGAGACAATTTCAACCGAGAAGATGGACTCCGGCCCAGCAACCACTGGAAAGATGTCCCAAACCACCTCGGTTCCCAATCAACTGCACTCCACGATGACCCTCAGACCGCAGCTCCTTCGCTGGCACCGACCCTCAACACCTCTCACACCACGGTCAATGGCATGGCCTACAACATGGAGCACAATAGCGCCCCGCAGCTGTCCCTCTCCCCCTCCTCCGCTCCAACCATGGATGAACCCGTCCGCCTGAACGGGGCTCGCAGCTATCCGTGGTGCCAAAGCTGAGGGCAAGAATCCACCCATCTTTTCACCATATAGCATTGTGATATATAACGACTTATTGTTGGTAGCTTAGCTGATTGGAGAATATATAGAGTTTATTGATAACATTGAGGTAGTTTATATTTTAGTCTTTTATTGGTTTACTATATGGCATTCACCATACAGTGCAGTGCACACCCAGCCACTGTCAATAGCTCAGCTTATTGAAGAATACATTGAGTACATTCATTATATTGATGTCATTTAGACTTAGGTTTTTTCCCATCGGTTTACTATATGATAGTCGAGTTGTTGCAGCCCCTTTGGCGTCCATGTACTAGGTGCCTCTGTCGATGTGTAGGCTTTGACTTTAACATAGCTATTTCTATGACCAGTCACAAGCTAATCCCTCAGTTATTTCAATGCTAAATTCTCCTGTTTGATTTATACTAGGTGCCTCTGTGGATGTGTAGGCTTTGACTTTAACATAGCCATTTCAGTGACCAGTCACAAGCTAATCACTCAGCTATTTCAATGCTAATTTCTCCTGCTTGATTTGTACTAGGTACCTCTGTGGATGTGTGTGCTTTGACTTTTACATAGCTATTTCTATGACCAGTCACAAGCTAATCACTCAGTTATTTCAATGCTAAATTCTCCTGTTTGATTGGTACTAGGTGCCTCTGTGGATGTGTAGGCTTTGACTTTAACATAGCCATTTCTGTGACCAGTCACAAGCTAATCACGCAGCTATTTCAATGCTAAACTATCCGAACTAAACATTAAACTAATTTTCAATGGTACAGTATATTCTTTCAAGTAGTGGTATCCCAAACTTTCGCAGCAGCTTAAATTCCCTTTTCACACCATCAATATGTAAACTCCCCCTCCCTCCCTCGCGGTCTGCACATGTTCACCCCCTCTACACCGTTCATCATGCTAAGTCCGCCAATTAAATACTAATTTTTTATGCTAATTCCTTTGTCAAGGCGCTCTGTTTCTTCTCACACAGCTTAAAGGTCGCGGTCTGAGCTTGGCTGTGTTCGCCCCAGCGCTGTCCTCCAGACAGTCTCGTCCCTTCACCTGATGAAGGCCACTTGTGTTGTGGCCGAAACGTCGTGAGAATTGTATTGTGTTATTTTATTAAATAGTACAAATCAAACAGGATAATTTAGCATTGAAATAACTGAGGGATTAGCTTGTGACTGGTCATAGAAATAGCTATGTTAAAGTCAAAGCCTACACATCCACAGAGACACCTAGTATAAATCAAACAGGATAATTTAGCATTGAAATAACAGAGGGATTAGCTTGTGACTGGTCATAGAAATAGCTATGTTAAAGTCAAAGCCTACACATCTACAGAGGCACCTAGTACATGGATGCCAAAGGGGCTGCAACAACTCGACTATCATATAGTAAACCGATGGGAAAAAAAACTAAGTCTAAATGACATCAATATAATGAATGTACTCAATGTATTCTTCAATAAGCTGAGCTATTGACAGTGGCTGGGTGTGCACTGCACTGTGTGGTGAATGCCATCTAGTAAACCAATAAAAGACTAAAATATAAACTACCTCAATGTTATCAATAAACTCTATATATTCTCCAATCAGCTAAGCTACCAACAATAAGTCGTTATATATCACAATGCTATATGGCGAAAAGATGGGTGGATTCTTGCCCTCAGCTTTGGCACCACGGATAGCTGCGAGCCCCGTTCAGGCGGACGGGTTCATCCATGGTCGGAGCGGAGGAGGGGGAGAGCTGCGGGGTGCTGTTGTGCTCCATGTTGTAGGCCATGCAATTGACCGTGGTGTGAGAAGTGTTGAGGGTCGGTGCCAGCGAAGGAGCTGCGGTCTGAGGGTCATCGTGGAGTGCAGTTGATTGGGAACCGAGGTGGTGTGGGACATCTTTCCAGTGGTTGCTGGGCCGGAGTCCATCTTCTCGGTTGAAATTGTCTCTGTGCTTGTGTATGTGAGTGGCCTCATGAACGAGTCTCTCATGGTGGCCGGTTGGTTTGCGGAGAACCTCCGTCTTGGAGAAATCGAAATACATTTATTATTTTGATGTAATTTAGAATTAGGGTTTTCACATCGGCTTACTGTATGACAGTTGAGTTGTTGCAGCCCCCTTTGGCGTCCATGTACGAGGTGCCTCTGTGGATGTGTAGGCTTTGACTTTAACATCTATTTCTGTGACCAGTCACAAGCTAATCCCTTAGCTATTTCAATGCTACATTACTAGTTGCCTCTGTGGATGTGTAGGTTTTGACTTTAACATAGCCATTTCCGTGACCAGTCACAAGCCAATGCCTCAGTTATTTGATATGCAAACCCCCTTTTGTTAAGGGCCTCACTTCTCCCAACCAGCTTAAAGTCGCTACGAATCTTAACAGCGTTCATTGAAGCTCTGTGGATGTGTAGGCCTTTACTTTAACATCTATTTCTGTGACCAGTCACAAGCTAATCCCTTAGCTATTTCAATGCTAAATTACTAGTTGCCTCTGTGGATTTGTAGGTTTTGACTTTAACATAGCCATTTCTGTGACCAGTCACAAGCTAATCCCTCAGCTATTTGCACAAGCTAATCCCTTAGCTATTTCAATGCTAAATTACTAGTTGCCTCTGTGGATGTGTAGGTTTTGACTTTAACATAGCCATCCTGTGACCATTCACAAGCTAATCCCTCAGCTATTTGATATGTAAACCCCTTTGTCAAGGTACCTCACTTCTCCCAACCAGCTTAAAAGTCGCTACGAATCTTAACATCGTTCATTGAAGCTCTGTCGTCCCAACAGGTCTGTACCTTTTTCCTGAAGACGGCCGCTTGTGTTGTGGCCGAAACGTCGTGAGAATTTTATTGTGTTATTTTATTATTTTATTCTCATTCTACGTGACTTTACCGAAAAAAACAAAGAAGTTGTTTTTGTTCATTTTTGTTTTTTAATATATTTGATGGATGTTTTTGATTCGTTACCCGACAAGTCCCATGTGCCTGCATCTAAAACAAAAATTCTCACAAATGCGATTGAAGACTTCATAACGATTATTAATTTGGAGAAATGTCTGTATATTACTCATAATGACATGTACACATAATGTGTATGTGTAGGCCGGCGCACATTTACGTGTGTACATGCGAATGCACATGTAGTGTTCTTGTCCGTGTGTGTGCTTTAGTGGTGAGGAGCGGTGGCGCAGTGGTTAGCGCACTCCGCTACAAACCTGTAGACCCGAGTTCGATTACCGCACATGACCCACACCAGTGACAATTATTTGAACCGGTCTTCGACCTCCCCTAGGTCGACTCAGCCTCAAATGAGTACATTGTGTGGTGTAAACTCATCGCCACTAGGTAGTCAAAGGCGGCCGGGCGTGGTGCTGGCCGCCCACCCCCTCGTGTGCCATGCCTGCCTTCACAGGTGCTCGCAAACAGAACTTGCCCCAAAGTCTGATAAAGCTATATGGGGGTTTTTAGTCTTGTCTTTTAGTGGGACACTGCATGTCGAACCCAACCGTCCGAGTTCATTTCCTGGCTGCTACCCACACCACTGAAATGGGGCATCTGCACTGACCCTGGGTCACCTCTAAACTCAGCACTGCTCGCTCTGACATCTCGGCTTCTGGATTAAGTCACTCTGTATCATGACATGACGCTGATATCGCTTTGGGAACATGGTGGGGAGTAAGAGACACCGATATTTTGACATTGATACATTACAAACGAAGATTACTATTGCTCACTTTAGTACCACTGAGCATTCAATATTATAATATAAAATGCAATTTACTTCTTCAGCGTGCATTAATATTGTTTTAAACGTTGTCATCGTGTAGTGGTGTAATGTCAATCAGCTGCAGAGTATTCCCAAAGGAGCGTTTGATAAGCTCACCAAACTGGAAACGCTGCAGCTGCTAAACAATAAGCTACAGAGCGTTCCTGACGGGCAGGCGAACGCACGAACGAGGCCTCTGGTTAACCAACCCGCGTGAACCACGCGACGTGGGGACTCCTGTCGTGGTGACATTACAAGAGTGCTATAATGGCGAGCCTGAACGTGTCTTTAAAGTGTTCATTATCTAACAAAGCTTCAAACTCGTGTCGGGCAGCAGGGGACACCCAGCCTAGATCTCCATCTACAAGATAAGAGCTGTCTTTGTATCATCGTGCATTCATTAAATAACTTCACATGAGCTTTGCCATGGCTTTATTACTGGCTTATCACATCCACAAAAAGTAAGTCTTTCTTTCAGAAATGTCATTTAATTAATGCAGTTACTTAATTTAATTAAACTATACTATACGTGACATGCCTGATTGATTTAACTCTGCAGTTTAACCAGCTCAAGTTTCTCCCACCTCGCGTGTTTGACCGTGTTAATCTCATTTGCATGGATGTGTTCGATTCGTTAACCGACATTTAACATGAGCAATATTTCCATATCATTTGCCTAAATCTAAAAACACAATCTCACACACGGGATTAAATGCATGTACCGCGATCCTTATTAATCAATAATAATTGATTATTTCATTGGACATTATTCATAATGACATGTATACGGGATGTGTATACATGTTGAGACCTTGATTAATTGTAACTAACGTTGATACCATTAAGTATTCAATCTAACAATATAAAACAAATATTCAGCATGCAATTAATATTGTGCTAAACGTTGTTGTGTATTGTGTAGGATTGTAATGTTAATCAGCTGCAGAGTATTCCAAAAGGGGCGTTTGATAAACTCACCAACCTGCAAACGCTGGACCTGCGAAACAATGAGTTGCAGAGCGTTCCTCTCGGAAGCACGAATGAGGCCTGGGGCACGAATGCTGAACGGATTCATCACCATCACAACCCATGGACAGATAGCCCGCAGTAGGTGCCCGCTGCACATTTATTCATTTTTTTCCACTTTCCCCTCTCGTGTGCCAATATGTTCGAGTAGTGCCACATCTTTCTGGCACCAATCTCTTATGTCGTCAAGACATTCTCTGCTAGGTCTTCCACTCTTTCCGCTTCCTCACATTTTTTCGAACAACACATTTATTGTGTTCCTGTTCTTGTCCATCCTATATACGTGCCCAAAAAGTGCCAGCTGAACGGATTACACCATTTTATAAATCACATAATCCAGTATTTCTCCCATTTCCAATTCCCTAGGGGATTTACGCAAGGACATTTTCCGCCATTACCCTCTGATACGACTGCGTGTAAGGAGGATAGGCCCTGTTTGTCGTTGTGTTTGAGCAGCTGTGTGTTTGTGTGTCGTCTTTGTGGTTATGTGTTTTGTGGTTGTGTATCAGCAGCTGTGTGTTTGGGTGTCGTCTTTGTGGTTGTTTTTGTAGTTGTGTATGCGCGTTTGTAATTTACGTATGTGTCTGTGTTGGCGTACTTTGTGCTGTACTGTTTTTTATGTTTAGTTTGTTGTTCCTGCCCTGCACCTCCGGTTGGCTACGTACGGTGCGAAAGAAGTTCAACATACATGTATGATAGTGGTTCTTTGAGTAATTTTTTTTTAGCGTTTGTTATGATATATTGTTGTGGTTCAGCGGTTGTCGTTAATATTGTAGTTATTCCTAACGATATAATAAACTATTGTAACATTAACAACTTTGCATTCCCGTATATTATCAACGTTTTCTAACCTTTCTAACATGGTTAATATTATTTACGCCTATACCATTAACTATTATAAACTATTATAACGTCAACAACATTATGTTGTGCTTACCTCTGCAACGTGCACTTCTGTCTTGTGTGGCTTCCCCAGCTGCTGCTGCTAAATGCGGAGTTAAGTTGACGGAGGTGGACGCCGATATAACGAACAAGGGTGTCCATCTCATCAGATGCGAAGTTCGCCCTTCTCGATAGAGGCGCTGTTGCGGCAGAGGTAGCATCCTTGGAATTTGGCGCCAAAATACCCGTTGCTACTGATTGGTTGGTGTGGTTGTGGCCCTGATTACGTAATCTACAGCAATCTGTCACGTGCCCGTCCACGTTTGTGAAGAGGTTGGGATGCACCCCGTGTCGTAACTCCGCATATTGGATGCATTACGAATCTCGCTTGCCCGGTTAGATTTAAGCAACAACGATGTCTCACGCGATGTAGGGGCGACTATTGTAGGATAGTCACAAGAAGGCTATCATGCATGGCGTGCCTGACTGTTCGTTTGAAGTGTTCATTATTAAACAAAGCTTCGAACTCGTGTCGGGCAGCAGGGGACACCCAGCATAGATCTTCATCTACAAGATAAGAGCTGTCTTTGTATCATCGTGCATTCCTTAAATAACTTCACATGAGCTTTGCCATGGCTTTATTACTGGCTTATCGCATCCACAAAAAGTAAGTCTTTCTTTCAGAAATGTAATTTAATTAATGCAGTTACTTAATTTAATTAAACTATACTATACGTGGCATGCCTGATTGATTTAACTCTGCAGTTTAACCAGCTCAAGTTTCTCCCACCTCGCGTGTTTGACCGCCTGAATACCAATGACTACACACACACAATCACCACATTATATTTGACTCGTTGGCCCGTGGCTACATATACAACACTAAATCTATGCTGCCTGCTGCACACATTTCATTATATGCTTTTACTATCTTAACTCAAGAGGGAATGTCCACACTGTAGGCCCCACGCCTTCATCCTTAGGCCCAGCCCTTTCCTCTTTAGGCCCTGGTCTTTCCTTTAAATGACCAACCCCCATTGCTCGTTCCTCCGTCTCTTCCCCTTTCGGCTCCAAACTTTCCTGTTTAATAACCAGCCCCTTTATGTTGAGACCCGGCGCTTCCTCAGCACACAGGGTTGGGCTGCTTTGGGTAGTGGTGGGGGTTGTGGGAGGGGTGGGCAGTGTGCGCGCACAGCAGTCGTAGGGGTGGGCAGAGACAGTAGGGGTGGGGCGACTACACGACAAACGATCAACATCTCTCTTAGAGCAATGTAATCATAAAAATAGATTATACCTTTATATATTAAGTAAATTCCAGCTCTGATAAGTCAATGAAACTCAGAGGTAAATTGATGGTATTGTATGTATGTTGAACTTCTTTCGCCCCGTACACAGCCAACCATGCTAATCAGAGGTGGAGTCCGTGGGCTGTTTTCTAAGACTCTATGATGCGCTATACTATTGTAAGGACAGTACAGGGCCTAGTGGCCGCAAATAATGATTGCAGCGATGAGGACAGGCAGGGTCAAGTGGGGTAACTGGGTGAGGAGTCACGGTGGAGGTAGAGATAGAACCCCCGAGGTGTTAGTGAGGCTAAGGTCTCCGACAGGAGAGCGTTCGGGAAAATGGGCGTGGCGGAGCAGAGGGGAGATGAAAGGCAGCGTGGAGAGAGGCTCTGGGCTGCTGTGGGGATTCGGGGTCCGGACCGTCGTCACTGTCATCACGGTGGATCGCCCTCATTGTCTTGGAAGGCTGGGAAGGAAGTTGTATATCTTCGCCGTGGCCACTACATTGACGGCTCCTATATAGTCAGTCAGCTATATAGTGAATGTCGTGTGGCAGCTCCATAGAGTCACCCAGTTGTATATCGTCAACCTGCGTCCACCTGATAACATGTCATCGAGTCGGGTGGACTGTAATGTATAAAACATATATATAACTTAAGCAAGACAGCATCTCTAAGTGCTACATTACACTATTAAAGAGTTCTGAATATATTCTTCATCTCATGACATGACCTCGATAACACAATTGGGTAAAAATAAAACAAACAAATTAAACACGAGAGGTTACAGAGTGTTCCTGACGGGGCTTTTGACAGCCTGGGCAAGTTGGAGCTCCTAGATCTCCAGAACAACCCCTGGTATTGTGACTGTGCTGCTGAACGCGCTCTGGCCATGGTCCGTGTCAACTTCCTAATACCCAGACGGGGCCAGTGATTGATCTCGTTGCGTATACTCTGGACTTGTGCTGCGAATGGCACCATCACTCCTCTGTCAGCTTTCGATGGTGGTTCGATGAATTGTCCATTCTTCAATTACCTCGTGTGTACCTGCTCGTTTTAATTGTCATTTTTTTAATCTAATTTGCATGGATGTGTTCGATTCTTTAACCGTTATTTAACACAAGAGCAATATTTGCATATAATTTGCCTAAATCTAAAAACACTAAATCTCACACACACGATTAAATGCATGTACCACAATCCTTAGTAATCAATAATAATTTATGATTTCATTGGACATTATTCATAATGACATGTATACGGGATGTGTATACATGTTGAGACCTTGATTAATTGTAACTAACGTTGGTACCATTAAGTATTAAATCTAACAATATTAAACAAATATTCAGCATGTAATTAATATTGTGCTAAACGTTGTTGTTCATTGTGTAGGGTTGTAATGTCAATCAGCTGCAGAGTATTCCAAAAGGGGCGTTTGATAAACTCACCAACCTGCAAACGCTGGACCTGCGAAACAATGAGTTGCAGAGCGTTCCTCTCGGAAGCACGAATGAGGCTTGGGGCACGAATGCTGAACGGATTCATCACCATCACAACCCATGGGCAGATAGCACCAGTAAGTGCCCGCTGCACATTTATTCATTTTTTTCCACTTTCCTCTCTCGTGCGCCAATATGTTCGAGTAGTGCCACATCTTTCTGGCACCAATCTCTTATGTCGTCAACATATTCTCTGTTAGGTCTTCCACTCTTTCCGCTTCCTCACATTGTTACGAACAGCACATTTATTGTGGTCCTGTTCTAGTCCATCCTACAGACGTGTCCAAAAAGTGCCAGCTGAACGGATTACACCATTTTATAAATCACGTAATCCGGTATTTCTCCCATTTCCAATTCCCTAGGGGATTTACGCAAGGACATTTTCCGCCATTACTCTCTGATACGACTGCGTGTAAGGAGGATAGGCCCTGCTTGTCGTTGTGTTTGAGCAGCTGTGTGTTTGTGTGTCGTCTTTGTGGTTATGTGTTTTTGCAGTTGTGTATGAGCGTTTGTAATTTCCGTGTGTGTCTTTGTTGGCGTACTTTGTGCTGTACTGTTTTTTATGTTTAGTTTGTTCTCCTTGCCCTACACCTCCGGTTGGCTACGTACGGTGCGAAAGATGTTCAACATACATGTATGATAGTGGTTCTTTGAGTGATTTTTTTGCGTTTGTTTTGATATATTGTTGTGGTTGAGCGGTTGTCGTTAATATTGTAGTTATTCCTAACGCTGGTCATAATAAACGTTTTTGGGTTAGATCGCGTTATTTATAAATGAGTTAAATGATGACGTCACTCTGCTGCTCTATTTAAGACCGGGAGCAAGTGAGGGCTTCACCATTCTGGCAAATTGCCCGATGATGCTGGATGTAATTACCAACGAAACGTCATACTCAAATATTGTAAATGTTGTGGATTCACTCTTCAACACACCGGTGGGCTAACGTAGTGAACTATTTGTCTTTTGTCAACGTGACACTTTTTTGCTGATTGGCCGCGTCGGGTGGTGGAGGGTTACGACACATTTATAAATCACGCGATCTAACCCAAAAACCTTTATTATGAATAATATTGGTCGCGAAAGCCTACGTGTTAAACTTCTAACGATATAATAAACTATTGTAACATTAACAACTTTGCATTCCCATATATTATCAACGTTTTATAACCTTCCTAACATGAATTTTGATTTAAAGCTTTCGTGACTGCAGCAATTCATATTCTTAGTTTTTTCGGTAAAGTCACGTTGAAGAGAAACAACAAAATAATAAAATATATATAAAACAATTAAAAATTCTCACGACGTTTCGACCATAACTCAAACGGTCATCTTCAGGTGTGTTGGTTTGCATAAATTTATTTTTAAACGGAGCATTTATTTATTTATAAAAAAACGTTAGCGCCACGCGCAGCGATTTGGCAGTTTGCCCAGGACTAGTCCATCTATATTCTGAAAAGAGGAGGGGGGAGACGAAATTTTTTATAATGTATGCTGTCTGAAAGCCACTGTAAGTGTGAACAATCAATTAAGAACTGAAATGGTTTATCAAATCTTTCCAATGATTGCTAAGATAGAATCCATCTTCTCGGTTGAAATTGTCTCTGTGTTTGTATATGTGGATAGCCTCATGAACGAATCTCTCATGGAAGCCAGATGGCTTACAAAGAACCTCTGTCTTGGAAAAGTCAATGGCATGTGAGCCTACTGAATTAGAACAATGATCTGCTACGGCCGAGGTGTTGGTCCTACCGTGTTTAAGGTCTGCTTTGTATTCACGAATGCGGTCCGAGACATGGCGTTTGGTTTCTCCAATGTAACTACTACCACAGAGGCAACTTAGTTTGTAGACACCAGGGTATTGTATGTCCGGAATCACATCTTTTACAGACGGAACCAGATCACGGATTTTATGTATTGTGTTGAAACGGACCTGGATCTTGTGTTTATTCAAGATTTTGGAGATCTTTTTTGTGATCCCAGCAATGTAGGGTAAAGTGATGGTTTTGAAAGGCTCCTCAAGAGGGTTCTTCCTCATGGTTTGAGTGATAGCTTTGCGGATTGTATAGTCGGAGTAACCATTAGCCCTAAGAGCTTGGTGTACGTGCTTGAGTTCACTGCTTATGTGTTCCTGGTCGGATATGCATTGGGCTCTATGATACAGAGTCTTGATGAGAGAATTCTTCTGTGATGGATGGTGGTGGGAATCCGGTTTCAGATAAGCATCCGTATGGGTAGCTTTCCTGTAGACAGAGTGGCTCATTGAACCATCAGGTCTCTTTTTAATTAGGACATCCAAAAAAGGTAACTTGCCATCTATTTCGACTTCCATGGTAAATCTGATGGCTGGGTGTATGGAATTGATTTGGTCGAAGAATTGGTCTAGAGCAGGCCGGCCATGTGGCCAGATGACAAAAGTGTCATCCACGTACCTCTTCCATAAGGTTGGGCGCAGAGTGGCAGTCTGGATGGCGTCAGTCTCAAATTTCTCCATGAAAATGTTAGCTATAACTGGAGAAAGGGGGGAGCCCATTGGGGTGCCCTCAGTTTGTTTGTAGAAAGTTCCATTCCAAGTGAAGTACTTCCTAACATGGTTAACATTATTTACGCCTGTACCATTAACTATTTTAAACTATTATAACGTCAACAACATTATGTTGTGCTTACCTCTGCAACGTGCACTTCTGTCTTGTGTGGCTTCCCCAGCTGCTGCTGCTAAATGCCGAGTTAAGTTGACGGAGGTGGACGCCGATATAACGAACGAGGGTGTCCACCTCATCAGATGCGAAGTTCGCCCTTCTCGATAGAGAGGCGCTCTTGCGGCAGAGGTAGCATCCTTAGAATTTGGCGCCAAAATACCCGTTGCCACTGATTGGTTGGTGTGGTCGTGACACTGACAACGTAATCTACAGCAACCTGTGACGTGCCCGTCCACGTTTGTGAAAAGGTTGGGATGCACCCCGTGTCGTAACTCCACATATTGGGTGCATTACGAATCTCGCTTGCCCGGTTAGATTTGAGCAACAACGATGTCTCACGCGATGTAGGGGCGACTATTGTAGGATAGTCACGAGAAGGCTATCATTCATGGCGTGCCAACGTGTCTTTGAAGTGTTAATAATTGAACAAAGCTTCGAACTCGTGTCAACAGCAGTAGACACACAGCCTAGATGTGCATCTACATGATTAGAGCTTTATTTTTTATAATGGTATATTTCTTAATTAACTTTCTATTCTATTTGGCATTGTTTTACTACTGGTTTATCATAGTTATAATATGTCTTTCTGATAAGAATGCCGTTTAATTAAGCCAATAAACTGTACTATAAATGGAAATCTTGATTGAGTTACACCTGCAGGTTAACCAGCTAAAGTCTCTCCCTCGTCGCTTGTTCGACTGCCTGACGGAACTAAATCAGTTGCCAATGACTTCACGCACACGAGATGCGATAATGCATTTAGGTTTAGCAAATGACAGCTGCGAAAATTAATTTTTCATACATAAGTTGTAAATTGTCTTTGAAATAGTGTTTATAACTGGTGTATTACATTGACGAAATGCCGAACATATAACACGAACATTCAATTCATGCCATAAACTCGTGAATGAGTTCCGCCTGCAGTACAACAACTCAAGTGGCTCCAGCGTCACGTGCTCCACCACCTGACTGAACTCACCCGTCCTGAATAAGTGGTAAATCGGGCGCACTTCAGAATCAGCATTTTAATTTAGACGGCAGGAGGAATCTTATGAGATATGAAGCTCCTTTTCACAGATGTCCGGTTGGGGCAGGTCAGTAAATTACAATAACGAACAATATAACAAACACAATACATACTAAAAATACAAAAAACAATACAACACACACAACTAATACACACACAACAAACAATAAAACACGCACAACAAACAATACCACACACACAACAAACAATGCAATACGCACAACAAATAATACCACACACACAACTAATACTAAAATACAACAAACAATACAACACACATAACTAATACTAAACACACAACACACAATACAACACACACAACTAATACTAAACACACAACAAATAATACAACACACAGAACTAATACTAAACACACAACAAACAATAAAACAAACAAAACTAATACTAAAAATACAACAAACAATACCACACACACAACAAACAATACAACACACACAACAGACAATACCACACACACAACAAACAATACAACACACACAACAAACAATACCACACACAACAAACAATACCACACACACAACAAACAATACAACACACACAGCAGACAATACAACACACACAACAGACAATACAACACACACAACAAACAATACAACACACACACAACAGACAATACAACACACACAACAAACAATACAACACACACAACAAACAATACAACACACACAACAAACAATACAACACACACAACAGACAATACACCAAACACAACAGACAATACAACACACACAACAAACAATACAACACACACAACAGACAATACAACACACACAACAAACAATACAACACACACAACAGACAATACAACACACACAACAGACAATACAACACACACAACAAACAATACAACACACACAACAGACAATACAACACACACAACAGACAATACCACACACACAACAAACAATACAACACACACAACAAACAATACCACACACAACAAACAATACCACACACACAACAAACAATACAACACACACAGCAGACAATACAACACACACAACAGACAATACAACACACACAACAAACAATACAACACACACACAACAGACAATACCACACACACAACAAACAATACAACACACACAACAAACAATACAACACACACAACAGACAATACACCAAACACAACAGACAATACAACACACACAACAAACAATACAACACACACAACAGACAATACAACACACACAACAAACAATACAACACACACAACAGACAATACAACACACACAACAGACAATACAACACACACAACAAACAATACAACACACACAACAGACAATACAACACACACAACAGACAATACCACACACACAACAAACAATACAACACACACAACAAACAATACCACACACAACAAACAATACCACACACACAACAAACAATACAACACACACAGCAGACAATACAACACACACAACAGACAATACAACACACACAACAAACAATACAACACACACACAACAGACAATACAACACACACAACAAACAATACAACACACACAACAAACAATACAACACACACAACAAACAATACAACACACACAACAGACAATACAACAAACACAACAGACAATACAACACACACAACAGACAATACAACACACACAACAAACAATACAACACACACAACAGACAATACAACACACACAACAAACAATACAACACACACAACAGACAATACAACACACACAACAGACAATACAACACACACAACAAAAAACAATACTTTGTTTGCTGTGTGTGTTGATGGTCTCAGCCCGGTCACTTGCTAGAACTGCTCAAGACTGCCATCACATTAAGTTTGGTTCTAGATTGAATTCTACTAAACGCCTCCTCTGAAAATTCACGTACATTGTGTGTATATATAAAAATAGGTTTAGCCATAATTCAGCGAGCAGAGGTAGGTCTGTGATATCTGCATCCGTGGGTCATATTCTAAACACGAAGATATCTGAACGGATCCTTCATCTCACGGCACGACTGATGACACATTCGGGATGAACGAGAGATACATTTATACATATTGTTTGCGAAGACGTTGCTTTATTCCAAGACATTTGTTTACAAGACCAAACTTCATGTAAGCCTGTAGAGTGGAGATGACTAACCTGAACGAGCTATATCTGCAGTATAACCAGCTCAAGTCTCTCCCATCTGGCGTGTTCGACCGCCTGACTAAACTCACCCGCCTGGAAATGAACGGCAATCAGCTGCGCGTTACCCCGCAGCACGCCACGAGCACTGCGATCGGCCTCCCAATGCCTGGGGGCCGTGCCGCTGCTGCGTTGGTCAGTGGTTTGTGGCTACAGCAGCGGATTGTACCTCGAAATCAATGTTCCATCCGTCAGTGATTGATTCAGGTTTGAAATAACAGCAAGTTTTTATATCTCGTGATCCAGCAAAGCCCGATACTGCGTTTCGCGACTCTTTGTCGGCCGGGTCCTGCGTTTAAGATTGCTGCCGAGGTGTTGTGATGGTTAGTACACTGGACTTATCACTTCAGTTTAAACAATGAGGACGTTTCTTCACCAAACTAGACTCGGGGAACCGTGACTTTGTTTGAGATGATTTTTCCGGCCTGCACGATGTTATGATGGATGGGGCTTTCTCGTC
This sequence comes from Petromyzon marinus, assembly GCF_048934315.1. Taxonomy (NCBI): domain Eukaryota; kingdom Metazoa; phylum Chordata; class Hyperoartia; order Petromyzontiformes; family Petromyzontidae; genus Petromyzon; species Petromyzon marinus. Next base: position 295,171 of record NC_133724.1, read on the forward strand.
AACAGGTTTGTGAAGACCGCATCGCCACGTGGTGGGTTCACCGATATTGGGGCCACCTCTCATCAAACGCATTCCAGCGGCAGGGCCCTCCAACTGCTTATTGTCCAATGCCAGTGTTGTAAGCTCGGTAAGGAGATGAAATGCATCATTCGGGAGACTCTGTAATTGGTTGGCGTACAGGCTTAATTGGCTAAATAGTGATTCTCAAATTAAGCTAAACACGGATAGACCTCCCTTTTAAATATCCACAATATATACTGATTTTGGGATACAGAACGGATGTTTACTTATTTATTTTCTTATTACTTAAAGTCATGGACTACTCCGGATCAACGCATACACAAGTGTTCTAATGATTGGTATTTTGCTTATCTACACAGCCTACTGATTAAGATGAATGTGCTGAACACATCCTGAGTGTTTATACACCAATTTATGTCATATTTGTCGATAGGCCCTATAGTGTTCATATTGGGTCTTACATTTTAAATTTCCATTACAGACACCGGCTTTTGCTCAAGTGACGAATGCAGGCTGCGTAATGAGCCGCACAATGTACAGAATATATAATTATCATCATTGAGCTGCAGTCTTATCGAGTTCTTGAAATGTGGTTAGCAGTGCCTCTGGTGTAGGACAATCAGCTTCAAGGATAACGCTAAGATAATAACGCTTACATTATTATCTAAACATATTTGCTCTCATGTTTCACCAGAAGTATGTGTGGTTAATGCAGACTCGATGCCTTGCAATATGTCTATTTGGTTTTTGAACATATTAACACCTCCTCTGTTATTGCCAGAAAGGGGGAAGCATCGTGAATAGACACGGGATGGTGGCGGGGAGCCTCACTGTCGCGAGCCAGCGTGGTGCAGTCCGGTCAAACCACCCCCATAACCAACACGCTTGGGGAGTACACGCAGATGTTAGGAATCAAAATTTTTATATTTTATTTCGATCATCACTCTTGTAAAACAAGCGTTATTAGTTACGCTCTCATTCAAAACAATGAGGTTCAAATTCGTTTTGTGCTCATTTGTTATCCCCATAGCGAGTAGGAAGATCACAAGAGATGCGCAGCATTTGCATGCCGCGCCTGGATAAATTATACCTGGGCCAGAATCAACTAAAGTCTCTCCCGGAGCGTGTGTTTGACAAGCTCACTAAACTCACACTGCTGGACCTGCAGCAGAATCAGCTGCAGAGAACGCTGCTGCCAGAACTCGAGGGGGTCTCACAGGGGCCCGTCATTTTTTTCTCCCTACATCAGGTATGTTGAACTTCTTTCGCACCGTACGTAGCCAAGGCTTTTTAAGGGAAAGGCTCGTGTTGCAGGCACCTCTGAAAATGGACCATGACTCAAAATGGTTAACCTACCTAACATGCTATGCATGTGTTTTGATGTTGTTGAAGACCGTGTTGGTGGGTGAGGTGGCACGATGCACGATGGACCAGGAAACCAGAATCCAACTTCCAGCTCGAGCTAACAATCTCCCTTCACCAAACCGCATTGACCAGGGTGGTGAAGTATGGCTAAACAAGCCCTGCCAACATGGTTTGTGGTGGCCTTATTAATTCAGCAGTCAAATGACAAAGCCCGGGTAAAAATACCATTAATGTATTACGTATCAAAATAAAACCCTATATATAGCCATAAAAAAAACCGATGTGTGATTTTAGCACTTGCGTCGTGAGTGCCTGGATGATGGCAGCTGCTCGACACTGCAGATGTATCGAGTTGGCCATACGGGCATGGCTCGTCACGAGGCATGGCTCGTCACGAAAATCATAGTTTATCTTGCTGATGAAAGCTACAGAATCATTATCAGAATCTGCATTTATACTGGAGGGATCAGATAAGCTACAAGGCTATTTTTCGCAGATGTCTAGTAGGGGCATGGAGTAAGAAAGTTACGACAATAAATGATCCGAAAACACGATAAGAGTGCAAAATATTTGAAGGTAAACAAACCACTAATAGATTACCAAGCCTTAATTTGCCAAGTTCTACTTCAAAATTAGACAAAATCAAGGCCAATTTAGTCCGTACCGTTGAGTGTCACTACGTTTGGGTTAGAAGCAAGGAGACCAGATCTGGATTGTGGGGTCCATACTCGTCGCAGCAGAGCAGCATTGGGAACTCAACAACACCGATTCTGATACAGCAGCAGCAGTAGCAAGGATTAATGCTGAATCGTCATTAACGTAATCGCACCGTGCATTTTGTCAATAGTATTAGACAGTAAAACACGTTGCTGTATCTTGCGCCGTACGGCTATACCTGTACCAGAACCAGCTAAAGTCTCTCCCACCAGCGGTGTTTGACAGCCTGACTCAACTCACCTGGCTCGACCTGCGTGAAAATCAGCTGCAGAGAAAGCTCCCAGTGGCTAAAATGACGTTTTACCAAAAACCTGTTCTAATAATTATTAACGTATTTATCCATGACAGCTAAACTCAATTGTTGGATGATTTTCAAGGGGATCCAAGATTGGATTTTATGTTAAGATGTGTTCAGATAATTTCTAATGAGTGTTTATGCGATGATGATGAGCAGATTGTAGTGTGCGATTGGAAAAAGGATATTGGTAGTGAAACGCAATGTCCCGCGTTGGCCAACGAGATGCACAGCAGCAAAGAGAGGTCCCTGCTTGGAATTAAACTGAGAGACAGAAAGATGAGCACGTGGATTAAAGAACAAATGAAAGTGGAAGACATCGTATTTACAGTGCAGTGCATTAAGCGGGCTTGGACAGGACACGTCGTGAGCAGAGATGATGACTGATGGTCAATAATTAAGTTTACGTTAATTTTGATTTGCTACACGGACGACGATCTCGTTTAGCCAGCACGGGAGATCCGCAGTGCTGCGTCAGCACAGCAGCAACAACAACAGCAACATCCACAACAACATCGGTATTGCAGAGAAGGAGGAGACAGGGGTCCTTCAATAATATCGCACAACTAGCAACTAGCACACGAGGTAGCATAGCGAGTCAGTCCGTGTGGAAGAGGCAACGGCTCAAGGACCTTCATCCAGCAGTGGAATCTCCATGGATGATGATGATGATTCTGTCGCCTCTGTCACTCGAGTTACGCGAATTTATTTATTGTTGCCTGTGCTAAATTGCTGCTCGTGCATTGTTGATCACTTTTCTTATTTTTCTATCTTTTGTCTTCTCTCTCGTGGGGGAGACGTGGCTAAAACACACAGTGCAGTGGATCTGGGTAAGGCGGCCATCCTATGATAGCTGGAGGACAGATGGCCAGGGGAATTGTAAAGAGCGATGGGAATCTGCTGCTACCCTGAGTCCTGCATGTAACCTCTGACACATATCTGTCAGCTGATCCCAGCTGATTCCAGCCTATTGAGGGTTCAGCCAATTTTGTTCAGTTGTGGAGGACGCTCGAGAACGCACCCCGCATGCTCTGCACTACACAATGTAGGTGCGTCAGTGGTACTGAGCGAAGGTTCCAAGACTGTGTATTTGTAGATATTGCAAATTCATTACCCAATGTTGCTCAACTCGAACCGAGTCTGAGAGATTGTAATTGTAACAGAAAACGAGGTTATCGTGCAACCAATTAAAACCCCCCACATTTAAATGTAAATAGCAACATCAAAAAGGGTGGATTGCAACTTGTTAACTAAGAAGAATGGGATTTTATTTAAAGAGCAAATCCTGGAAGGCAACCAGCTTCAAACTCTCCCCGCTGGAGTGTTCGACTCTCTTGCAGAGCTCAAAACACTTGGGCTCGAGAAAAACCAGCTATGGGTTCTACCAACAGGAGCTGTCTGACGGCTGAGCACAATGACGCATTGGAGAGTGCTGTAATGGTTAACAGATGGGGAGATCATTGACTTGGGCCCGAATATGTTACACAGGCGGTCAACAGAGCGCCACAATAGTGCATCGATAACAAACTACTTCATGAGTGATTAGTATCTGTCCTGTTACATTTGGATCAGGAAACGTGGACATTGAGAAATACTGGAGCAAAAGCTAAACGATGCATAAAAAAACAGCTAAGGGCGCGTGCTTAGAATTTTAATGAGAGGCACGTGATTTAGAGAATATAGCCACATTAAAGACATCACGCTCGCTGCTAATAAAATGTATTTGGCGATCGAGAGCAATTATCGAATCATCGTGAGATATGGTCACTGCTTGGGGAGGTCTTCATCCAACAGTGGAGCAGCTATGGCTGAAGATTATTGTGATTATCATAAAGATATGGGTACAATAAATACACTGTGACAGAATAGGCTATACTGAACATATTGCAATGCATAATTAATAAATCTACACATCAACGACAGACAGGTTCTAATACAACACGTTCCATTAACTAAGGAGCAGCATTTCAGCTAAACAGCGAATCCTGGAAGGCAACCGGATTGAAACTATCCTCGCTGGAGTATTCAATCCTCTCACTGAGCTCAAAACACTTGGGTTGCAGAACAACCAAATCGGGGCTCTACCACGTGGAGTTGTTTGATCGCTGGTCTCACTCGGGCACGAGGACTGAAGGCTTCAGTTGTGAACACTGCTTTGGACGAGGTCGGCAATATTGCATGGGCAGCCGGCACATGCGATTTGTTGGATAATATTCTATTTTGTATCATCACCACCACCACCATCATCATCAGTGGAAGATGGCAGCCTTCACGCGACCCACTCTGTTAAGTGACAAATCATGGATCCCCCCGTCTCCAGAGGAACAGCACAAGCCACGCGGTTGCCCAGGCTTGACCACCTGCACGTGAAGTTGTTGAATCTCGTGTGAAATTGTTAGTTGTTTCCCTGCATCTGAAGAATAAGATCACCAGCATAATCAGCCATGAAATATCCACTGCTGGATAACGGCGTCCCCAAGCTGTCGCCATCTCTATCGGCCCCACCACAGTGGCCGAGCTGGGCCCTGCACACGACCTGAATCCATCGCTCCGTCTCCTTGACCGCCATCTTCTCGGACGCATCCCCTCAGTGTGGACTACGGGGACAGCGGCTCTCCATAGCGTCCAGCTGCCCCGCCCACGCCCATTCACCTTCATCAATCGTCGATGATGATGATGATAACGTATTGCTCTTTATCCCATGTGTTCCTCTTCCTGCCGCTCAGTGTGATGTCAAACACGCACCTCTCGCTGCTTCGTTCCCCTCTCGAATATGTGGTCGATATCTTCATCACCATCGGTGGCGCACATCTTGAAGGCGATGTGGGTGATGCGCTCAGCCTGCCGCGTTAAAAGGACCCGTGCAGACCGTAGCGTGAAACTGCCGTGCGCAATGAAAATCCCGTGGCGAATAGCAACGCACGGGGCCCTACATGGAACGGGATTTCACAACTGCTGCAGTCCCACTGGTTTGCGTAGAGAAGGATCGTCTGCAGGTTAGTAGAGCTCTTCATTATTCATCATAAGTCATTGCCCGTTGTCTATATACGATCGTTATCATAACTCATGGTCATGGGTGTCATTGTAACGCATTCATTCGCTTTTATTCGAGCAGGTTACATGACCATCAGATGATTTTGTTCTAGCATCACCCTATGGTCACACTCTTTGCCGTCGACAAATTCAACAGGAATGTGCCTGAACTCGTCAGCTCTCAATAACTGAGCAGAGTTGAGCCTGGATAGTGCTTACACCAGGCGACCATAATGCACAAAAGTCGTTTGTAGGCTCCTGCTGGGCTGCGTAGTGGGCAGTAGAGAGCAGTGACGTCTTAGCTTATATTTATAGAGCGACTTATCCAGCAGTGCATTGGCGATGGCCTAAGATGAGTCAACTCTCGATTATCCAGGAGTGGATCGATCCACCATAGTCACTGTATAAAAATGAATGCGCCAAGAAACTCGCGCGATCGTGACAGGCGAAAGAACGCGCGTGCCCGCCTGACCAATTACAAATGGCATCTCTGAATAGCCAATTATGTAATTACCGCTGCCACGCGGTGGATACGATTGTACGGGAGGGTGAGTGCACGGGCATCACACAACACAAGCAGGGAAGGAGAGACCTGTTCACGCTTTGTCCCTCCAGGTATGGGGCCCAAGGTGGCACCTGGGTAGCTCTGTGTGGAAGGGTGACCACGGTGTGTGCCACGTGTTCTGTAAGGGCTTTCCCAAACTCCGGTCTGAACTAAACTATTTTCATTTTAACGGACAAGGCCCATTGAGCTACATAGCTCCTTTTCAGACCACACATTTTCACAGCCAAATATTTTAAACACGCGTTTATAAATGTGGAGAGGAAAACCAGAGGAGCCGGAGAACAATCCACGTGAGCACGTCACCACGGGGTAAACATACAAACACATGTTCACCCCATCGGAATCGAACCCATGACCTCCTGAATTCCCGGCGGGGTAGTTAACGTCACACCACCAAGGCGCCCCAGTCTCAGCGACTCAACACGCTACGTCGCTCCACGTTTCCAGATGTATTTCTCATTCAAAAACAAAAATAAACTCCTTCCACGCTGCACGCGCTCGACGATTGTTACAAACGTCGAAAGTTGTGTTAAGAAATTATCGCTGTCTGCACTAATAGAGCCGATTCTACACACGTGACAACAATAAATGCCACTGCTACAACCTAAAGTCTACACACATGACAACAATACACGTCACTGTGACAACCTATAGTCTACACACGTGACAACAATACACGTCACTGCGACAACCTATAGTCTACACACGTGACAACAATACATGTCACTGCTACAACCTATAGTCTACACACGTGACAACAATATATGTCACTGCGACAACCTATAGTCTACACACGTGACAACAATACATGTCACTGCTGCAACCTATAGTCTACACACGTGACAACAATACATGTCACTGCTGCAACCTAAAGTCTACACACATGACAACAATACACGTCACTGCGACAACCTATAGTCTACACACGTGACAACAATACATGTCACTGCGACAACCTATAGTCTACACACGTGACAACAATACATGTCACTGCGACAACCTATAGTCTACACACGTGACAAGAATACACGTCACTGCGACAACCTATAGTCTACACACGTGACAACAATACATGTCACTGCGACAACCTATAGTCTACACACGTGACAACAATACATGTCACTGCGACAACCTATAGTCTACACACGTGACAAGAATACACGTCACTGCGACAACCTATAGTCTACACACGTGACAACAATACATGTCACTGCGACAACCTATAGTCTACACACGTGACAACAATATATGTCACTGCGACAACCTATAGTCTACACACGTGACAACAATACATGTCACTGCGACAACCTATAGTCTACACACGTGACAACAATACATGTCACTGCGACAACCTATAGTCTACACACGTGACAACAAATACATGCCACTGCTACAACCTCGTTATCATCACAATGTTTGTTTAGTGAATAACTCCCCACGACCCGCGAGGCGTGGGGAGGCCTTCGTCCAGCAGTGGATAGATTGTGGCTGATGATGATGGTGATGACTTAATGGCAACCCAGTGAATCTTTCACGCGTGGCGCAGATTCCCCGAGGCTCTGTGCAAGAAGGGACGCTGCCGTGGGGTGATGGAAAGACGCTGAACTTGGAGCCTCATAAATCCTCGCTTAGATTTCTCTATTAAATGTTCATGGTGCAATGCATAAAATGCATGATTATTGTTTTTTTCGCATTTATATTTTTGTACAAATACATTATATGAATGTGAGCGCATTTATTAAGCAATCTTGTTCTCGTGTAATGAGGAACATTTGCTCAACCTGGACTCCAACAAGCTGCAGACTCTTCCCGTGGTAGTGTTCAGTCAACTCAGGGAGCTGGAAACCTTGTCCCTGTTAGGGAGCAGCTGAAGTCATTGCTGTGACACGGTCTGACGGGTACTTTGTATTGTATCCTGGTCCAAGTCTCTAGCTTGAAGGTACACGTATATGAATATGTATCTTGTATCATTTTATATTTGTAGAGTCCCTTAGCGCAAGGCGCTTTGCATATTTTAAAGTCGGTAACAGATCGAGTGACTTATAAAGGGTGGACAAGGGTCGGGAAATGAGTGACCGTGACAGGGGACACGTGGGGCTCACGGAAGGGTACCAGGGGAGGGACGGGACGGAGTGGAGGGGCGAGGGGAAGGAAGAGCAAGGGAATGGGCAACGGAGAAGAGGGGAGGATTGAAGAGAGGAAAGAACGGAGGTTAAGGAGGGGGGCTGCTTCATGTACAGGGGCAGCGTTGAGTTGATGGGCAGTGCTGAGTCTATGGGCAGTGCTGAGTTGATGGGCAGTGCTGAGTCTATGAGCAGTGTTGAGTTGATGGGCAGTGCTGAGTCTATGGGCAGTGTTGAGTTGATGGGCAGTGCTGAGTCTATGGGCAGTGTTGAGTTGATGGGCAGTGCTGAGTCTATGGGCAGTGTTGAGTTGATGGGCAGTGCTGAGTCTATGGGCAGTGTTGAGTTGATGGGCAGTGCTGAGTCCATGGGCAGTGCTGAGTCTAAGGCTATATGGGGGATCTTTGTTTTGCTCTCGCTCTGGCCCCTCCCCCCCTCCAACCGTATTTCCTATTTAAGCTTCTGTTCATCCCTCCACCCCCCCCCCCTCCTCTCTCTGCCTCCCTGTCCGTCTTTCCTCCCTCCTTACCTCTTGGTGGACTTGTATATGTATTTCTACTGACGGTGTACCTCGTATTTTTCATTCTATCTATGCTGGTATGTGCAATCCAAAGGTTGAACACGAAATTTAACACTTCTGAAATTATTGGTCCGCCAGGAAGTGTCTGTGTTGTTGGCCTGACTGGATGTGCTTCACATAATGTTTTTTCAGGTTTGTTCAATTCTCGTCTCTCATATTTTTGTTGTATTTACCTCCGTGATTTGTTCTTGACACCTGATGAAGATCGCTTGCATTGTGATCGAAACGTCGTGATTGTTTTTTGTTTTACTATAAGTTTATTGTATTTCTACATACGTGACTTTACCGAAAAAACCAATGAGTAATTGTATGCAGTCACGAAAGCTTGAATACTTTACTATCTATGGGCAGTGTTGAGTTGATGGGCAGTGCTGAGTCCATGGAGAGTGCTGAGTCTATGGGCAGTGCTGATCAATGTAGAGGGGGAAATGATTCAGTGGAGTGATGCAAGGAGGGAGAAAGATGGAACACGACTGGAACACGACTACATTTACCCAAGATTGTCAGTGTGTAACGCGCGTGACGTCACTCCACGTCGATCAGCCTCGCTTAATTAATAATCATGAACAGGTTACGTCCTCCACATGGACCCGCCCCTCATTAATAATCATGAACGGGTGACGTCACTCCGCATGGAGAACCCCCCCTTCATTAATAATCATGAGCAGGTGACGTCACTCCACATCGAACAGCCCCCCTCATTAATAATAATGAACAGGTGACGTCCTCCAAATGAACCCCCCCCCCCGCCATTAAAAATAATTAGCGGCTGACGTCACTCCACATGGGGGGCGAGGCGCCTCCTCCCCCCTCCTCGGCGTCAACTGACAACCCTCGCAACAAAGGCAGAACCCTCACGTCACGTGATCTCCGTGACGCTGTTGAGACATCGAAGTAAAAAGGACGTCATGATGAGCAAGGGATTATAACCTCTAAATGAAATAAGTCTGTGTCACCGCGGCCTTACAAATTGCACACTAACGCATGCAATTAATATCACGTTGCAGTCTGCTTCTCGCTTGCAAGTGTCAGATTTACAGCAATACACACGTCCTCGGACGGGCTATGGGCTCGTCATCACAATGTGTGTTTAGTGAATCACCCCCCACGACCCACGTGGCGTGGGGAGGCCTTCGTCGTCCAGCAGTGGATAGATGATGATGGTGATGACTTAATGGGAACCCAGTGAATCCTTCACGCGTGGCGCAGATTCCCCGAGGCTCCGTGCAAGAAGGGACGCTGCCGTGGGGTGATGGACAATGACGCTGAACTTGGAGCCTCATAAATCCTCGCTTCGATCTCTCGATTAAATGTTTATGGTGCAATGCATAAATGCATGATTATTTAGCTCGGATTTATATTTTTGTACAATTCCATTACGTGAATTTGAACGCATTTATTAAGCAATCTTGTTCTCGTGTAATGAGGAACATTTGCTCAACCTGGACTCCAACAAGCTGCAGATTCTTCCCGTGGGAGTTTTCAGTCAACTCACGGAGCTGGAAACCTTGTCCCTGTTAGGGAGCAGCTGAAGTCATTGCTGTGGCACGGTCTGACGGGCACTTTGTATCGTATCCTGATCCAAGTCTCTAGCTTGAAGGTACACGCATATGAATATGTATCTTGTATCATTTTATATTTGTAGAGTCCCTTAGCGCAAGGCGCCTTGCATATTTTAAAGTCGGTAACAGATCGAGTGACTTATAAAGGGTGGACAAGGGTCGGGAAATGAGTGACCGTGACAGGGGACACGTGGGGCTCACGGAAGGGTACCAGGGGAGGGACGGGACGGAGTGGAGGGGCGAGGGGAAGGAAGAGCAAGGGAATGGGCAACGGAGAAGAGGGGAGGATTGAGGAACGAACGGAGGTTAAGGAGGGGGGCTGCTTCATGTACAGGGCCAGCGTTGAGTTGATGGGCAGTGCTGAGTCTATGGGCAGTGCTGAGTTGATGGGCAGTGCTGAGTCTATGGGCAGTGTTGAGTTGATGGGCAGTGCTGAGTCTATGGGCAGTGTTGAGTTGATGGGCAGTGCTGAGTCTATGGGCAGTGCTGAGTTGATGGGCAGTGCTGAGTCTATGCGCAGTGTTGAGTTGATGGGCAGTGCTGAGTCTATGGGCAGTGTTGAGTTGATGGGCAGTGTTGAGTTGATGGGTAGTGCTGAGTCTATGGGCAGTGCTGCTCAATGTAGAGGGGGAAATGATTCAGTGGAGTGATGCAAGGAGGGAGAAAGATGGAACACGACTGGAACACGACTACATTTACCCAAGATTGTCAGTGTGTAACGCGCGTGACGTCACTCCACGTTGATCAGCCTCGCTTAATTAATAATCATGAACAGGTTACGTCCTCCACATGGACCCGCCCCTCATTAATAATCATGAGCGGGTGACGTCACTCCGCATGGAGATCCCCCCCATCATTAATAATCATGAGCAGGTGACGTCACTCCACATCGAACAGCCCCCCTCATTAATAATAATGAACAGGTGACGTCCTCCAAATGGACCCCCCCCCCTGCCATTAATAATAATTAGCGGCTGACGTCACTCCACATGGGGGGCGAGGCGCCTCCTCCCCCCTCCTCGGCGTCAACTGACAACCCTCGCAACAAAGGCAGAACCCTCACGTCACGCGATCTCCGTCACGCTATTGAGACATCGAAGTAAAAAGGGCGTCATGATGAGCAAGGGATTATAACCTCTAAATGAAATAAGTCTGTGCCACCGCGGCCTTACAAATTGCACACTAACGCATGCAATTAATATCACGTTGCAGTCTGCTTCTCGCTTGCAAGTGTCAGATTTACTGCAATACACACGTCCTCGGACGGGCTATGGGCTCGTCATCACAATGTGTGTTTAGTGAATCACCCCCCACGACCCACGTGGCGTGGGGAGGCCTTCGTCGTCCAGCAGTGGATAGATGATGATGGTGATGACTTAATGGGAACCCAGTGAATCCTTCACGCGTGGCGCAGATTCCCCGAGGCTCTGTGCAAGAAGGGACGCTGCCGTGGGGTGATGGACAATGACGCTGAACTTGGAGCCTCATAGATCTTCGCTTCGATCTCTCGATTAAATGTTTATGGTGCAATGCATAAATGCATGATTATTGTTTTTTTCGCATTTATATTTTTGTACAAATCCATTATATGAATGTGAGCGCATTTATTAAGCAATCTTGTTCTCGTGTAATGAGGAACATTTGCTCAACCTGGACTCCAACAAGCTGCAGATTCTTCCCGTGGGAGTGTTCAGTCAACTCACGGAGCTGGAAACCTTGTCCCTGTTAGGGAGCAGCTGAAGTCATTGCTGTGACACGGTCTGACGGGTACTTTGTATTGTATCCTGGTCCAAGTCTCTAGCTTGAAGGTACACGTATATGAATGTGTATCTTGTATCATTTTATATTTGTAGAGTCCCTTAGCGCAAGGCGCCTTGCATATTTTAAAGTCGGTAAAAGATCGAGTGACTTATAAAGGGTGGACAAGGGTCGGGAAATGAGTGACCGTGACAGGGGACACGTGGGGCTCACGGAAGGGTACCAGGGGAGGGACGGGACGGAGTGGAGGGGCGAGGGGAAGGAAGAGCAAGGGAATGAGCAACGGAGAAGAGGGGAGGATTGAGGAACGAACGGAGGTTAAGGAGGGGGGCTGCTTCATGTACAGGGCCAGCGTTGAGTTGATGGACAGTGCTGAGTCTATGGGCAGTGTTGAGTTGATGGGCAGTGCTGAGTCTATGGGCAGTGCTGCTCAATGTAGAGAGGGAAATGATTCAGTGGAGTGATGCAAGGGGATTGGGCACAGGGAGGAGGAAGGGGCCCGGCGATCACGAGGTTGGTTTGTCCATACTTCACCGTGGTGTGTCGATTAAGCATGGTGGCTTATTTATCTGTGGCATGAATTTATCTCCGGCTTGGCCGAACAAAAATTAAAAGAGCGAGCGGAAAGTTTTATGCACTTTTTGGTGACCGGGTTAAGATCGCCAAACTCTCTCCTTTTCAGAACCACACTTCGTGGCTGAACCAGGCGAGTGTTCTGTCTCGTTCGGGCCTTGAGCGTAAATGTAGCGCTTCCAAATAATCCACCCAGAGCAAGTTGTAAATAATAACAATGATACGTTCTTAAACGTAACGTGACCTCCAATTAGCGCAATCGGTTACATACGATGCGAAAGAAGTTCAGCATACATTCGATGATTGTTGCATCGTGGACAAAGGCATTTTATATCGATAAATCCTTTAAATATTTTGCCACGTGATCTTTGGTTCTATTCGGTAAAGTCACGTAGGTTAAAAATAAAACAACAAAAATCACGACGTTTCGGCCACAACTCAAGCGGCCTTCATCAGGTGAAGGGACCAGACTGTCTGTGTTTCACTCCAGCGCTGTCCTCGAGACAGTCTGGTCCCTTCACCTGATGAAGGCCGCTTGTGTTGTGGCCGAAACGTCGTGATTTTTGTTGTTTTATTTTTTACCTACGTGACTTTACCGAATAGAACCAAAGAGTATGGATCCTTGCAGTCACGAAAGCTTCAAATCTAGAATTTTGCCACGTGGCCCGCAACATGTCAAACGAGTTTCGTGATGAATTTAGAATTAGTTACAAACGTGATACTTTGCGACGTGAAATATTTTGTTTATATATAGTAAACTACATGTGCAGAAGACGCGTGCATGCACAAAGCGGCGGCCCTCCTTGTTAACGGTACCTCATGAAGCGGCTACCAGCTGACCAGGGTCGCCTCCGGGCGTTCGCACGCCTCGCTCAGCTGCGCCTCCTTCGTCGGGACGACACCAGACTCGTGTCCCCTGTCCGTGAGCGATGTGACAGTCGGGCGGCCACTGCGCCGCTCTGAAGACTCGCCGGTGGAGAGTTGCGTCCTCTGTGATGTTGAGTGCGTTGGGCCGGCACAGACCCATCCTAAGCAGGCACGGCAAGGGCAGTGTGCGGGGCAGCGAATGGACCCTCGCCCCCTGCTGATAAAAATCGCGCTCCGCTAATCGTCGTCAATCTACTGCCCGGTAGAAGGTTTCCAGGGCAGGCTTGGCTATCAAAAGTGGTTTCCAGGACCCGTTTAGATATCACGGTGGCGATCTTTAAATCCAGGCTGTAATATATATCAAATTTATCCTTCTGATTTTACTCTGGAATCTTATGATTATTTAATATTTTATTCATTTGTTTCTTTATTTGTTGTTATTTTTAAAAGTATCTTTACAACATTTGTCTTCCTACATATTCTATTTTATTTTAACCCGCGTGAAGTGGCCTTGTGGTACAAAATGCACTCTATAAATGCATGTCAATAATAATATTATTATGATCACTCGGCACTGATGTTAGCCGTGACTGGTAATCAAACTCGGGTTTCCATGGCTAGTGCTTTAAACCGCGTGCCACTGAAATTGACTTTCAAGCGCACTTCAGTAACGTCACAATTGACGGTACTCTCGCACAGTACGTCACTGCAGTGAATGCAACAAAACGTCCGTGATGAAAGCCCTTTAGAGTACTAAAAGAGCCGAATGGCGATGTTAAGTCATGATGCTTAATCTAATTGCTGAAGGGGATGAAACATCGGGGATACACACATATATCTGCATGTGGTATTATATTCGGCAAGTTAACCCCTTAATCAGCTGCAGAGTATTCCTAAAGGGGTCTTCGATCGGCTCACCAACCTTCAAGAGCTGAGGCTGTATAACAATCAACTGCAGAGCGTTCCTGAAGGCAGCCGCGTGGATCCCCTGAAGGTGACCTCAACTCTCAGTCAATGAGCTCGAACCGCTGGAGCTCGGTTATTTGATCCACGCCATCGCTTCCTTCCTGTTGTTGGATGGCTGAGATTGACACCTCCACAATCCACAAAGTCCCCTCTTACAGGGCCAACACGACCCCTCCTCGGATTGAGATTCTCCCTTTTGCCACGCGGGCGAAACGATCTTCAAGAGCAGCAGCTCTCAGAGTCTCACCATCACCGCCGTCTGTCTGGCTGACGATCAAATGGTGACCTGACCGAGGGGATCTGAGATTCCCTTTTGTTGTCAAACCACTGCTGGATGAGTACCCGTCCCAAGCAACGCCGATCGCGAGGGTTATTTAACCATACTTCACCACGTCGGTCAGTGCGGGTTGGTGAAGACGGAGGGCGTACACGTGGAAACAATCAAAGCACAGTACAACAATGGGGTTTTTTTTCTGCTGCCTAGCACGGAGCTCAACTGCAGACTTCAGACTGTCGAGCATTGTTAAGCGAATTATCTGCTGATGCTGCTGCTGCGTTGGCAGTGGTGCAAAATCAAACACAACAATGCCACTCGACATATTCGTCACTGTGGCCTTAAAGGGTTAGATGTATAATTCTCGATGTTTTGAGCAATAACCCTTCTTCATAGGACAAATAGAGAGGCAAGTGGATACGACTTGGAGACTGCACTTTACACCGTGATATAAATATACAGTCGGCGACGTTTCGGGCAATGACCCTGTGCTATGAAGACCGCTGGGACGCGACACGTTACCAATTACACATTTGTTTTTAATTTCTATATATAAAACCAGCGTTGTCGAGTTCTTTGTTGACGTGCACGGTGGTCGCCCATCCAAGCGCTAGCCAGGCTAAACCCCAGCTTAGCTCCCGAGATCAGACGAGATGAGGCGTATGGACAGACGGAGAGCGTCAACACTTCGACTCGCGGACGCTCAGAATCCCAGGTTGGTGTTCCCCACTGAGTGAAGCAGCTCGTTTCAAGGTCTGCTCGGACCGGCAGACGACGTCAAAGCCCTCCACTGCCAGGCGTGACCCCCCCACGTCTCACGGCTCCAGGTGCCGGGCTGAGGCTGCCTCAGTGAGGAACACTCTGCAGTCGATTGTCGTTCAGGTACAGCTTGTCCAGGTTGGGGGCTCTATTCAAAACGTTTGAAGACGTTGTTCGTCAGGCTTCCTGTTGTCTCTCCCCACCATTATGATTATAATTGTATATATTCTCACACATATTCATGTGACTATTGTCATACGATACAAAATGTTTGGTCCTATAGCTACTTGACTTTACACATTCTGTAGTGCCGTTTTGATTCAAGTGTCCTACTGGACACGTGGATGACATCTGTTTCGATGTTTAACTTTTTCTAACCACGAAGTAATGGTAAACAACAACAATACGGTACCCACGTACAAACCTTATTGTCATTCCACTGTTGGATGGGAAACGGAATCACGCCTCGTGGATTGTGGGGGTTATTTGAGCATACTTCACCACTCTGGTCCATGCGGGTTGGGAAAGGCAGGGAGCATAGACCTGGAGCATCGAAGCACAGTACAACAATGAATGTTGCTGCACACTTCTACCCTGTAATGTCTTTGTTTGCATTCACTAGTGACCGAGCTGAGACATCAGTTCACCCCAGCTGATAACCCGGCTTCATCACGAACCTGGGATCGATCTGTGATCTATCAGGCCTATTCTAAATTCCACATTCTGTCTGACCCACCTCGCCGGGACGTTACATCGAACCCTCTATAAATCAAACGAAAACGGCGGGCGACATTTAAACACGTAACAGAAAACGGACATTGTGGGAGCAAAGAAACATCAAATGGACTGAAGCAAGCAGAGCATCCCCAAAGCAGCGTTTGACAAGCTGACTAAACTGGGAACGCTGTGGAAGGACAGGAGCGCCCTGCGGAGACGGCCGCCCTCGGCCTCCCAGGAGACGCGAGGGCGCCCGCTTCATGTCGCCGCTGTTGTGGGCAGACTTCAGGACCCCGACTCGCCGCCACTGATGTTAGCCGTGGCCAGGAAGCGAACTCAAGGGGCACGGGGTTCGTGGCGCCGGGTGCTTGCCGCTAGAAATTCGACTTTCGAGTGCACTCTGGTGACGTCACGCCGGCGTCACTGGCGGACTTTAACATCGTGCGTCACTGCGGTGAATTGGACGCAACGTTCGCGATTGAGGCTTTTCACTCGTGGGAACATCGATTCGCGTTTGAAATCGTGATCTTTAGTCGTGACAATCGTCGAAGGGGGTGAATCATTGCACGCCTATGTGTAGCTATGGATGCATATTTGGCATTACCTTATGTAAGTTAAGCTCTTAATCAGCTGCAGAGTATTCCTAAAGGGGTCTTCGATCGGCTCACCAACCTTCAAGATCTGAGGCTGCATACCAATCAACTGCAGAGCGACCCTGAAGGCGGCCGCGTGGAGTTCCTCAGTGAGAGAGCTTCAACTGCTGCGGTTCGGAACTTTGATCCGGGATGACCTCTGCGTCTCACCTCATCCCAATTCTTATTTCACAGTGAGGAGGAACAGTGGCAACACTTGCGCCTCAGCAAGAAGTCCCTGGGTTCGATTCCCGACTCGGGCGCCTGTCTTTGAGGAATGTGTGTGTTCTCCCTCTGTTCTACAGAGTGTGTGAGTTGTGACGGTGAGTGGAGTTTGTGTGTTCTCCCTCTGTCCTACAGAGTGTGTGAGTTGAGTGACGGTGAGTGGAGTTTGTGTGTTCTCCCCCTGTCCTACAGAGTGTGTGAGTTGAGTGATGGTGAGTGGAGTTTGTGTGTTCTCCCCCTGTCCTACAGAGTGTGTGAGTTGAGTGACGGTGAGTGGAGTTTGTGTGTTCTCCCTCTGTCCTACAGAGTGTGTGAGTTGAGTGATGGTGAGTGGAGTTTGTGTGTTCTCCCCCTGTCCTACAGAGTGTGTGAGTTGAGTGACGGTGAGTGGAGTTTGTGTGTTCTCCCCCTGTCCTACAGAGTGTGTGAGTTGAGTGACGGTGAGTGGAGTTTGTGTGTTCTCCCCCTGTCCTACAGAGTGTGTGAGTTGAGTGATGGTGAGTGGAGTTTGTGTGTTCTCCCCCTGTCCTACAGAGTGTGTGAGTTGAGTGACGGTGAGTGGAGTTTGTGTGTTCTCCCTCTGTCCTACAGAGTGTGTGAGTTGAGTGATGGTGAGTGGAGTTTGTGTGTTCTCCCCCTGTCCTACAGAGTGTGTGAGTTGAGTGACGGTGAGTGGAGTTTGTGTGTTCTCCCCCTGTCCTACAGAGTGTGTGAGTTGAGTGACGGTGAGTGGAGTTTGTGTGTTCTCCCCCTGTCCTACAGAGTGTGTGAGTTGAGTGACGGTGAGTGGAGTTTGCGTGTTCTCCCCCTGTCCTACAGAGTATGTGAGTTGAGTGATGGTGAGTGGAGTTTGTGTGTTCTCCCCCTGTCCTACAGAGTGTGTGAGTTGAGTGACGGTGAGTGGAGTTTGTGTGTTCTCCCCCTGTCCTACAGAGTGTGTGAGTTGAGTGATGGTGAGTGGAGTTTGTGTGTTCTCCCCTGTCCTACAGAGTGTGTGAGTTGTGACGATGAGTGGAGTTTGTGTGTTCTCCCCCTGTTCTGCATGGATTTCTTCCGTGTTATCCCGATTTCACCGCATAACTAAAATAAAACGCACATCGTCAGCGGTGAAAACCTGCAGCTACAAACAAAATACCCACAAATGACTTGCTCAGCGGTCATCATCCCCTGCTGGCAGGCTGATGCCCATCGCCCATCGAGGGCGTTTGGTCGCCCTGGTGCCGCACAGGGACAGCTGCCAATGCGGGGGCTCTGTGCTGCGAGACGTCTCGCTACGTGATGGAGAGAGTGCGACGTCATTGGTGATCTCGTCAAGGAGCATAACCCATCGGCTTTTGAGTGGCCATCGGACAAAGACGGTGGTCACCGCATCACGCGCTTTCAGCTGCGCTGCTAGGGCTGTCCCTTCCGATATTAGGAAGACACCGGAGCTGTAAATCTCGAATGAAAACTCATTTCTGTAGAACTGCTTTTTGTGTTTAGTGTCGTTGTCCTTCCTCAACATACACACATATTAAACGAAGTAAGTATAAAATCCACATTTTCACGAAGAGCAAAAATGACAATTGTCCTACCGGCGGCATGGCCTCAGACACACAAAGCATCAATCTTAGCTATCAGTGCACCACCCCGTGGCTCCAAGCGGCATTGTAATTGTCCTTAACTGCTCCTGAACCTCTTCGCCTTCACAGGACCAAGTGAGGAACACTCTGGAGCTCATTCCTATCCAGGGTTAGCGTTCCCAATTTGGTGAGTTTGTCAAACACTCCTTTAGGAATACTCTGAGGTCTGGCCCATATATATTATTTGTGTATATCACATTTTTATTTTCTCGGACACAGCAATCCCATACACATACATTCTCCCATGTATGTACGCTCTTTTGTTAATATCATAAAGTGTGTACTGTAATCCAGTTAGAGACCTGAAATAGATTTTGGATGCGTACTATGTTTTTAAGGGAACTCGTCAGCTGTTTGCATAAAACACCTCCCCAGTCGCGCCCCGCCAGCCATTCGTCCCTCTCGTTCGGCGAAGTCGCTGTGAGTGGCTCTTCTTCTTCATTTTGTTGTGCTCCTCGTGATTACGTTTAGCACCACTTTGCAGAGTTCTGGTCTCCGTGTCAGCTTCAGCGTGCGGCACTGAGGTCAGCAATTTGTCTTACAATTTTTATTTTATTTTACCAGGTAAGGCCGACTCAGCTACGTGGCTCTTTTTCAGAAGCGACCTGGCCACAAATTATAGCTCAACGAAGCGGACTTACCATCGCGGGGAAATGTATAGCAGCCAAATACTCGAAACGCGTGATGTTCATTCTAAATGTGGAGGGGAAATCGGAAGGATTTTGAGAAAAATCCACGCGACCAAGGGGAGGGAGAGACGCGCAGACTCTAAATTAACAGGCGTCAGGGTTGGGATCGAACCCACGACTTCCTGCATACCAGGCGAGGTAATCAACACGTCGCCACCGTGGCGTCCCTGAAGAAGGGCCGTAGCCCGAAACGTCGCCTGTGTGTGGTGGGTAGCGGTGCCACAGCGGTTTTTCACAAACCCAGTGTGGGGGGACATTGTCGAGACGACGCCGCGTAGCGGGGATCCACCCTCCAGCCAGATCACCCCTCGTGTGTGTGTGTGGCGTTCCGCCGTGACAAGTGCTCACTAACAGTGCTTATCACTCCACCAGGATGTAAGGGTACGGTTCCACAAGAGTGGAATCGTTCTTTGTTAGCACGTCTCTGTAAATATGAATCCAGCGATAACATGATTATACTCGGTCGCAGCATGGGGCGACTTTCATCCAACAGTTGATGGAAAATTAACCGCAATCCCTGCATTGTGTTAAACAGCACTTACAACTGTGCATAGCATCCACGTCCATAGATCTGTGTTTTATACAGGTACGTGAGTCACCTGGAAAAGCTAAACTTGTTTAAAAAACCAGCTGAAGTCGTTCCCGTCCCACGTGTTTGACCGACTGACGAAACTCACTGTCCTGGACCTGAGCAACCAATCAGTAGCCGGGGCTCTGTCTAGACCGGGTCGTGTCGCAAGCAAGAGCGTGGGTTAACACGGGGACCAGGGCCCCCACAACCCACACCCTGCATGTATCACAGATTATTGAATGTATTCAATGCTTTAGGTGGTACACGGACAACTCTTATTTTGATCCACGAGGAATTCCCCCAAGCCGTTGGGATTATTTGGCCATACGTCACAACTCTGGCCATGTGTTTGGTTAAGGCAAGGAGCATCATGGTAATGTTTTAAGTTTGGCTGTCTGGCTGGAGAGAGAGGCGGACGCACGGTCACGTCTGTTTTGGCGTGCGGGCTGCTGGTAATATTAAAATAGAATATAGTTTTATCCATATCGCCATGATGGACCAACGTTTTCCAACATAATTTGTTTAAGCAGGCAAACTATTGTCCAGTTATATTACATAGGTACGGGGAGTGCTCAATGAATAATAAAACTGCGCCTTTTGCGGTCTCCCTGTTATTTTTAATAACACACAGAGATATGCACTGTTCCGATTTAAAGCTTTCATGACTGCAGGGATTCATTATTTTATCTCCATTCTACGTGACTTTACCGAAAGCACCCAGAAGATATGCATTGTTTTTAGAATATCGCTGCACCTCATACATCGCAATAGGCAGCAGTGAAACAGATCCAACTGTAGGTCGCTTTGACCCTGACCAGGACTCGCGAGCGTAGTCGAGTCATCAATGTTCACTGCTGGCATCTGCTTCTGGGAGCTTCATACACAAAGAGGGCTTCCCTTTACTCTGTGCCGACTGATTTGCATTCACCTGAAGGCAAGACTCATTCAATCTGTCGTGACGAGGAATCCCGTTACAGCAGAAACATTCTTGCAGGCTGGAAAAGAAATATATTTAACTACCACGATGTGTTATCCTGCCGACACGAGTGTTTCTGTTGCGATGGCTTCTCTGGTCATTACGGACTTTGGTTGTTCTTAGAATTGTTCTTCCTGCTCACAACTTGGAACCGATTTCGAGCCAGTCCTCTGCAGCTGATTACCCTCCAGATTCAGAAGCGTGAGTTGAGTCAGACTGTCAAACACGCGTGGCGGGAGAGACTTTAGCTGGTTCCTGCTCAGGTATAACGTGTCCATTTGCAGAGAGTTCTTGGATAAATAAATAATCAATAAATAATCAATAGATGAAGTATCATTGGAAAGAGCTCGTTAGTCGGTATGAATTTTGATTAGTGTTAAATTAGCACAACAGTATTTAATAATAAAGGTTGATTAAATTGGTTTACCGAGTCATGGATTTAATTGTGTATTTAATATATTGATTTAAAGCTTCCGTGACTGCAGGGATTCATATTCTTTGTTCTTTGGGTAAAGTCACGTAGATGGGAATCAATAAAATATATATATATAACAATACAATTCTCACGACGTTTCGACTGCAATACAAGCAATCATCATCAGGTGTGAAAACCCACAGCAAGAAAATTTGAAAAAAGTGGCGGTTATTTTTAACGTTAGCACCACGGAGAGCGATTTGACAGTTTGTTCAGATGGACAAGTCTATCTATATTCGGAAAAGAGGAGGGGGGAGACGAAAATAATGGATGCGGTTTGAAAGCCAACGTAAGCGTGAACAATCATTTAAGACCCGAAATGGTTTATCGAATCCTTCCAATGATTGCTAAGCCATAATCTATCTTCTCGGTTGAAATTGTCTCTGTGTTTGTATATGTGGATAGCCTCATAAACGAATCTCTCATGGTAGCCAGATGGCTTGCAATGAACCAACACCTCGGCCGTGGCAGATCACTGTTATAATTCAGTAGGCTCACATAACATTGACTTCTCCAAGACAGAGGTTCTTTGCAAGCCATCTGGCTACCTGAGAGATTCGTTCATGAGGCTATCCACATATACAAACACAGAGACAATTTCAACCGAGAAGATGGATTCTGGCTTAGCAATCATTGGAAGGATTTGATAAACCATTTCGGGTGTTAATTGATTGTTCACGCTTATGGTGGCTTTCAGACCGCATCCATTATTTTCGTCTCCCCCCTCCTCTTTTCCGAATATAGATAGACTTGTCCATCTGAACAAACTGTCAAATCGCTCTCCGTGGTGCTAACGTTAAAAATAACCGCCACTTTTTTCAAATGTTCTTGCTGTGGTTTTCACACCTGATGATGATTGCTTGAGTTGCAGTCAAAACGTCGTGAGAATTTTATTGTTTTATATTTTTATTATTTTATTGTTTCCCTTCTACGTGACTTTACCGAAACAGCCAAGAATATGTATTTAATATCGTTTATTTAAAATAATCACCAACATGTTTTCAATATATTCCATTATGTATTAATTATTAGCCAATAGCTTTCTGCTCGGTTGAATTGAGCGTGAGCTGAGATTGCCTGCGTCACAAAGAATGCCACGTGGTGCTTTGTGACGCGCATCACCCTGCGGGTGGCACAGATCCTCGACGTTGTGCCGCCGGCGCGGGAACGTCGCCGGACGTTCGCCAGATGTTCGCTTGAGGTGCCGGGCCGATGTTTTTGGCTTTCTGTTGGGCCTTGAAGAAACGTGTTTGGCTTCTGCTTTGGTTTATTTTCTGAACAAGATTAATGTTTGCACTCCCGGGTGGTCTTGGGGCTTATGGGTTGTGCAAAAAAAACTGACATAGATAGACGGATCTGTGATGGAGACATGCATTAACTGCCTGCCTATTTATTTTGTTATTTATATTCTCCACATCGACGCTCAATGATTATTTCGTGTTTTAAAAAATATAATTTGCATATTACTAGGGCCCATATCTGATGCAAGTAAAACTGACTTTGCTGATGAGACACTGAATGTTCAAACCGATCCAAAGGTTGTTTGTGTTTGAATCAATGCAGCTGAAATGACGCAATCCCAGAAGGCCATGGGGCCGTCGGGGGTTGCGTAACAGAAACTTGTATCTTTTTTTGGTTAATGTTTACATGGAGAGACATGTGTATGTGAAGGTGGCATTGTCTGCTTAGCAACATAGGAATATTAGATTGTAGAAGACAACAAAACGATGATGACGGATTGGAGTACCGGTCTCCCCGTGGGAGTGTCTCACACAGACGAATTCCTCCTCCTGCGCACGGGCAGAGTTGGCAGCGTTCCGGAAAACATCGAGCGAGAAATGAAGCCCCAGACCACTCGCAACCAGCCGACTTTTTAAACACTCGCGTCCTAGTGTTATTCCCGTGTGTGTGCCCCCATGTGTGTGCGTCCGTGTGCGTGTGTCCGTGTGCGTGTGTGTCCGTGTGTGTCCGTGTGTGTCCGGCAAAACAACCCCCTACCTCCTCGCGGTACCGGACGAGCAACTCTGTCATGACAGTGCTGTGGGGGCAGGGGCCAATTCGGATTGGCTTCTCCCCCCATGGCGTCTGTGACCACCACAGTGGCTAAACGGGGGCTCTGGACGAGTGCGAGGGGCTGGTAACCCCTCCACCTTCAAAAAATACCACGAAACCACGAATTAAAAATGTAACTAATAAGCTTGTGCTGGAGGCCCCGGGGGGACAGGCGTCTATGACGTCTCCTGGCCAAACCCCAATTGGCGGAGCCAGGAGATTGAATCTCTACCCTCGGGGCTCCTCCAGAAAAAACGAAAAGCCACTTCGTGTGGCCACGTGGAATGTTCGAATGCTCACTGCGGAGGAGAGGCTGCCACTCCTCTGTCGGGAGCTGGACCGGTACCGCCTGGATTTCTGTGGCATTCAGGAGGTCCGGTGGACTGGTTCTGGCTCCTGCCACCATGACGGGTGGACAGTCTTCTACTCGGGGCAGCAGACTGCCAAATAACAGGGTGTGGCTCTTCTTTTGAACAAAAGAATGAAGAGGGCGTGGGAGCGTGGCGGTGAGGTGTGGGAAGCTGTAAGCCCCAGGCTACTTTGGGCTCGCCTTCACATCAACCGGAGGCGAGGAGTGGTGGTCGTGGTTACTTATGCCCCCACCGAAGACGAACATCCGTGGAGGGATGCAGGCAAAGCCGATGAGTCAGATGCCTTCTATGACCTCCTGTCACATGTGCTGGCTAAAGTGGCCCCTCGGGATAGAGTCATCTTTTTGGGTAACTTCAATGCCCGAGTTGGTCATGATGCTGGGACCTGGTCTGGAGTGATTGGAGGGCATGGGCCAGATCAGCTCAATAACAAAGGTAGGAGGCTGCTAGATTTTTGTGCAGCCCATGGGCTTGTAATTACTAACATGCTGTTCCGGCATCGGCGCATCCACACAACATCATGGATGCATGCCGGGTCCAAGCAAGAACATCTGCTGGACTACATAGTGACGGACCAGCAGATGCGAGCCCATGTCCTTGACACCAGGACCTACGGTGGAGCTGATCTGCCCTCTGACCATCGACTAGTCATCTGTAAGATGCGCCTGCCATTCTTCCACTCCGGTGGTGGGTGTACACCCAGGACTCCATTCCAACCTAAAGTGGCCTTGTCTCAGTTAGCTGATGAAAGTTGCAAGCGAGAATTTTATCATCGCTTGCGGCTGGGGTTGGCATCGTCCCCCACTCCTCCTGATGTCGAGGGTAAATGGGCAAGGTTTAGGACTGTGACTCATGCAGCTGCAATGGCTGCTTTGGGTACGCGGTCCAGACTTCCCCAGAGACCCTGGCTGACAGAGGAGGTGTTCAGGATAGTTGAGAAAAAGCGACAGGGCCACTGTCATCGGCTACAGAATCCCACGTCAGTGAATGAGGAGGCTTACCGCAGCCTTCGCTCGGAGGTTCGGAGAACCGTGAGGCGCTGCAAGGATGGGTGATGGTCGCGAGTTGCTGAGGAGATGGAGTCTGCCTCAGTGGCCCGCGATCAAATCTCTATTTAACTCCATCAAAAAAGTAACCTGCAGCGCCACATCTATTACCATCATTAGGGTAAAAAACGGTGATCCAATCTCCGACCCCCAGGAACAGGTTTGCAGATTTGCTGAGCATTTCTGTGAGGTCCTGGGGGAGGGGAAATCCCTCAGCCAGGAAAACATCATGGCACAAAGTGGAGATGACCCTGCTGAGGCTGCGGTGCCTCAAATATTGGAAGAAGTCACCCCCTGTGAGTGGCTGGCTGAGGTGCCATCTGTTGAGGAAGTACTGAAGGCGATCTGGAGTCTGAAACCAGGAAAGGCACCGGACAGAGATGATCTCCCAAGCGAAATGCTGAGGGAGGGTGGCGTTTGTGCACAGACTGCCCTACATGACATCATAACAACAGTCTGGACCACTGGTCGGGTTCCGCAGGATTGGAAGGATGCCCTGATGGTCCCCCTTTTTAAAAAGGGAGACCACACAGACTGTAACAACTACAGGGGCATCTCACTCCTCAGTGTGCCGGGAAAGGTCCTGGCAAGGATTATTCAACATCGCCTTGCCAGGCACGCTGAGGAGAGGCTTGCGGAGCCCCAATGCGGTTTCAGGAAAGGGCGATCCTGCACAGATGCCATATTTTCTGTCCGTCTGCTACAGCAGAGGTTTAGGGAATTCCACCAAGACCTACATCTCTGCTTTGTTGACCTGGTCAAGGCCTATGATACTATCAGTAGGCCTGGGCTCTGGAGTATTCTTCGTGCTTTTGGAGTCCCTCACCCTCTGCTCACGATCATTAGGGACCTTCATGATGGTGAGCGGGCCCAGGTAAAACTACGTGGCCGGGAGTCAGAGCCATTCCCGGTACACCTTGGGGTGCGACAGGGATGTCCTCTGGCTCCCACATTATTTAACATCTATTTTGACCACGTAGTTCGTGAAGCCTTCAATAGCTGTACCAGAGGAATCTCCATTTGGTACAGATATAATGGGAGGCTGATCGATGACCAGGTGCGGTCAAGGGATGGCTCCCTATTGCTCAACCACGTCAGTCATCTCAGTTAGTCGACCCGTGGCACCTGGGTCTGCCCCGTGACCTCCTGCCAGCGGGCGTTCGACACTTCACGTGGCCTCAGGGTGCACATAGCCTGGCACAAGCGTCGTGGTGACGTCACCGCCACTTAGTGGCGAATGGCGGTTGTTGTTGTGTCCCCGTGTGTGTGTGTCCCCGTGTGTGTGTGTGCACTATCCCCGTGTGTGTGTGTCCCCGTGTGTGTGTGTGTGCACTATCCCCGTGTGTGTGTGTGTCCCCGTGTGTGTGTGTGCACTATCCCCATCTATTTTGACCACGTAGTTCGTGAAGCCTTCAATAGCTGTACCGGGGGAATCTCCATATGGTACAGATATAATGGGAGGCTAATCGATGCCCGGGTGCGGTCAAGGGATGGCTCCCTATTGCTCAACCACGTTATGTATGCTGATGACTTGGTAATAGCTGCTCAGTCAGAGGAGGAGTTGGAGACGCTGCTGCTGAGACTGGAGCGTGCCACTAAGAGGTGGGGCCTTACCATCAGCCCCACCAAAACTAAGCACCTGCCTGGGTATTTTGTACCATCGGACACTCCACCCCCACAACTCCCAATCGGTGATGGGGCAGTTGTGGAGAGAGTGGAGAGTTTCCCATACCTGGGCAGTGTGCTTATGACTGGCTCCAGTTTAACAGCAGAGGTCTCACTCCGAATCAGTCGAGCGGCAATATCTTTTCATCGGTTGCGTAACGCTGTGTGGAAGCTACCTGGTCTGTCGCTCCGCACTAAGCTTCAGGTCTTCTCGGCCACGGTCATTCCCTCCCTTCTCTACGCTTGCGAAACGTGGACCCCCCTAATGGAACATCTTCGCCGGTTAGAAACATTTAGGCTGACCTGCCTACGATCCATCCTGGGTTTAACCAGACTGGATTGTGTGAGGAGCTCACAAATCCTTGAAAGATCTGGGCAGGGTCCCATCGGTGAGCTCCTCCGGCAGGCAAGGCTGCGATGGCTGGGTCATGTAGCCCGCATGCCCAGCCACCGCATGCCGAAACAGCTTTTGTTTGGCCGGATTGAGGGGGCTAAGCGGGCGCGGCACGGGCTAGAGAAGAGATGGAGTGATGTGGTACAGGAGGACGTGGAGCTGAGTGGACTTGCCGATGACTGGTACCAGCGGTGTCAAGATCGGCCTCTGTGGAGGAGGCTCGTGAAGGATGCTACTGGGCAGTTGGAGGCAGTCGCCCTCCAACAACAACGGAGGGCGGAGGAGCGACGCTCACAACAGCGAGCGGAGCGCCGGGTGGCTAAAGCACAGCAGGTTGGCACAGTAGGGGGCACAGGTGGTGCATCAGCCAGTCATCTCAGTCAGTCGACCCGTGGCACCTGGGTCTGCCCCGTGACCTCCTGCCAGCGGGCGTTCGACACTTCACGTGGCCTCAGGGTGCACATAGCCTGGCACAAGCGTCGTGGTGACGTCACCGCCACTTAGTGGCGAATGGCGGTTGTTGTTGTTGTTGTGTGCACTATCCCCGTGTGTGTGTGTCCCCGTGTGTGCACTATCCCCGTGTGTGTGTGTCCCCGTGTGTGCACTATCTCCGTGTGTGTGTGTCTCCGTGTGTGTGTGTCTCCGTGTGTGTGTGTCCCCGTGTGTGTGCGCTGACTATCCCCGTGTGTTTGTTATCCCCGCGGAGCCGTGCGATCGCCGAGATTGGTTTCTACCGAGATGTGGTGGCCGATCGTGGCCAAGTCACCGCGGCCCTGGCCCGCGGTAATCGGCGCGCACCACTCGCGATGCCCTCCCGATATCAGTGGCGGCGGCAGCTCCCTCATCACGCGCGATCGATCCCTGCACGGGCGCCCTCCGTTATCGACAACGAACTCCACGCCGCATCCGTGAATTCGCGAACCTGTCCGCTGGGCGTCAGCACTCTCACGCGGAGTGGACATCGCCCCCCAAGCCCCCCTTAGGAGGCGTCTCACGAGAAGGGCTGAACGTGCACGGTGCGCAGGCCTGCTGCGTGGTGCTCCTCTCTCTTACGCGGTAGCAGTAGCAACGATGATGATGATGACAATGTCAACGTTTAAATAGTTTATTGCAACCTAGGAGAGGATTCGAGCCCTCGTAATGAAACAAACGATTATAGGATAGCGCAATGCAAAGGACAAAATCCATAATAGAGGTTTTTTTCTATATTTACGCGATTGAACCCAAAAGCCTACGTGTTAAACAAAGAACAAATATTGCACATTCCATGATGGTTAAATAATTCAGATATTGCTGCTGTTGCTAGCAATCGCCTGTTAAACAGGAGAGTGAAGTGGCCATCACAACTAAAATCCCTCCGTCTTTAGTTCCCTCCTGTTAATGTTGATGCCGCATCAAGTCCTCACTTTTTATCCGAGTCAACCTAGAAGTGACCCAGTCCATGTGCAATTCCGAGTTATCACAACACTGCGGCTATGTACACGCATTGGGGGTCACGACGTTTATATGACCATACTTCACCAGCCTGGTCGGTGCGGGTTTGGTGAATGCGTTCGAGCATAGACGCGGGTGCCCACAAGTGCAATACAACAATTGGTTTTCCTGCACTGGCCTCTGCTGCTCCCCACGTGACCCGCTTAGTTTAGATATAGAGGCTAAGACAAATGTCGCCACCTCTACGCCCAATGAGTTGCTCTAGGCAATAAAGTGCCATTTAAATGTATGGAGCGTCTGGGTGCTACCGCATCCCACAACTGATGTCCCAGATTAGCGACCTGTTTACGTCCCTGTTGAGGGCAGCCTGTGAACAATGATAGCCCTGGTATATCAGCCCCGTGGTTTACTGCGGCTTATCTATGGCGCGCAACCTCCAGCCCCCGATCCAATATCTTGCGTGTGGCAAATGTTGTTTTCGACTGCGGGCTCTCTCCGTGTGTGATCGCGTGGCAGTATCTCGCGATCACGCGTCGTTGTTGTGTCGAGTCCAGCCTGAAGGTGGAGGTCGTCGGCTGGCTCAGGATGCCGCTGCCTGTGATCAAACTGGGTTCTCAAGTGTCGTGAGTGGTTGGTCTCAGCCCGGTCATTCATAAATGCACACACACACGCGCGAAAAATCGCCAAATTTAAATGGATCGAAATTTAGTTTGTCGAAATCACAGCTCTGGAATGCGATCTAAATATCTGTGCAACTGTCAAGCAATGAATGTTACAGTCACCGGCGGGGCGAGTGACAGAATTGTCCCCTGCTGTGTGGATCACTTAAAGGGATCTCAGGGGTAGCTCTGTGGTATCCACTTCCGCGGGCCATTCTCTAAGGTGAAAGTTTGCACTGCTGTTCAAGAGTTCCATTCTTCGCCAGTGTGCCATGATGCCAATAAGACAAATCGGTATACAATTGAGGGGAGAAGACATATGTTTAAAAGAGCTTCCTAGCTCATTAGATTCCTCCAGTATAAATAAATATTCGTAATTTGATTCTCTATAGAATGTGTAATATCTGAAACAATGTGGTTAATTAAGTGGCCTCTAGTGATTGGAACGCTTACAATAAACTATTCATATTATATATGTTAATTTTCTCAAAAAAACTATTATACACGTGATTAGATGCATTATATTAAGCCAAAATCAATGGATCGATGTATTGTTACACCACTGTCAGACACGTAACATTGTAACACTTTTCTCCGATCCTTTGCATTGTTAAGATTCACAATCATTAGTCATTCGATTATCAATTCGTGATTTTCCCGCTGTGATCATCACTGCATATCTCACTCGATATTGTTTGGGAACACTGCGAGGCCACCTTTGAGTAGCGGTCAACGGTGTAAGGCACTACCACTAGAGTATAAGATACGCGTAATTCATAATAATCTGGCAGCCGTCAACTACTATTCATACACTTTGCTTCAGCACACCGGTTTGCTGAAGATAAGAGTAACAATTATTTATAGTTAACATTGATAATAAACAATAATGCCAATGTAAAATGTGTGTGGACTCTTCAAGACACCGGTGTGCTGAAGCAATAAAAACATTAGGGCGTCTCTTCAGGTGATAACTCTATTCGGCTGTGTTGGGTGGAGGAGGGAGTATGACACACATGGGGATTGAACTCATATGATCTGACCCCCCAAAAGAAATTTGACTATTAAATCATACATTACGCACTAACATATATGAATATGAAAGACAAAACTAGAAATGTTATCTCACACCGTGAGCTTGGTGTTGCCTTGGGCATATATCACAATTCGTCTTAAACTTTGAGTGTGTAAAGTTATTGGCTCACAATCCTATTTATCAACTATTACTAATATATGTATAAATTAATACAGTTCGTCATTTAGGGTTGCAACTTTGCCAAGGTAACAAAATTTTCTTTTTCCAAAAGTTTTTGTTTTAATATTAATTACACATTTTGAAAAATATTATTACAAACATGATCACATACAGGTTTTAATGTATACAATATGATTACGTATATGTATATGTTATACAATGTCATTGTATTTGTATATCATTGATATGATGTTGCATTTGCAAGTCCAATCCAAACGCTGGGTCTGGAACAGAATCAGCTGCAGAGTGTTCCTAAAGGAGCATTTGAGAGGCGTCAACAGACCTCTGGCAATTTGGGCTGAAAGGCAGCGATGTTGATGCTAATAACAACAGCAGAGGACGAATCAAAACGTGCACCTGGATTGCACCCACAACTTAACGAAATGTCTCAAACGTGGTTTTGTTTTTGCCTCGGGGACCCACTAATGGCAGTTTTTTGTGAAGGCACACAAAGCTGAAATGTTTCTAAAATGTAATATTTTATGTAATTAGGAAGCCACTGGAGCTATGCACTTTTCAATCTAAATTGAAAACTAATTTCTTCAGAACTACTTGTTTTTAGTTTGTTGTCCTTTCCCCGCACATCCGATTAGCACGGTTGGCTACGTACTGTGACAAAAAATGTTACATACATACACTACACAATAAAGCGGTTCGTAAGATCACTTACAACGCACATTTTATAAGTGCACCGGCCAATCGTTCCAATTTAAATGCCATCTTTATCATAAAAAAAACGCATCTTGATCAATTGTAATGTTGGTCGAGAACACCGTCACGTGTTACATTTAATGTATATGACGTTGTTAACAATCACTTTGAATCGACGGATCATTGCATGCCTATTAATGCATTGCCTTGGAAAAGCATCCATTGCAGTGCGATGCATGGTATTCCCGGTGCTCCGGCGTGCTGCGTGTGAGTGTGGGGGTCTTCTTGGAGCAGACTTCAGCTGGTTACTCTGCAGTACCAGAGTCCCGAGCTCCGTGAGTTGGTCGAACACTCCCACGGGGAGAGTCTGCAGCTGGTTGTTGTTGAGGGAGAATGCACAACAGCGATTGTCTTTCCTTCTAACCACAAACCAAACTGCCAATCAATAAAACATGTCCTCTTGAGTCTCTCGGTAAAAGTCACGTAGATAGGTTGAAAAAAATTACAAAAATTACACAAAAAGGTAAAAAAATGTAACCTATCTACGGTATGTGACTTTACCGAAAGACCCAAGAATTTGAATTCCTGCAGTCACGAAAGCTTTAAGTAAAAATATAACATGTTTTCAGTTGATATGAATAGAAAACTTTAAATATATTTTGTGATCCATAATTATTTTCGTGATATCACTCAAGTGACAGGGAATCTGCTTCTCACGTTGAAGTCGTATCGCTGTTCCTGAGAGCGTCACTCACAGTCACGCCTCCTGATTTTATTTTTACTGTCAAACCGAAGCCACTGTGAGTTTAAAGATACTCACTGAGTGTGTAATTGGCTGCTCAACAGAGGCCAGCATGCATCACGGTCAATGCCCAGAGTCATTGTCGTGGCATAGAGAGGAGGAGGAGGATGGGGTTCCTGTGCAAGCTCGAAGGCGATGACTTATGCAACAAAAGTAACACATCCAGAGGTAGGTGTAAACTTGCATTTAACCAAAATTCATCCTGGGTGGTACCCTAATGCACATATTCAGATATTTTGTCAACGCACTGCTGAACTCGTGTCCCCCTACGCCATTGTCAATTGACAACGAATTTTTTTAGAACTGCTTTTTGTGTTTAGCCTCGTGTCCTTCTCCCCAGCGCGCACCTCCGATTAGCACGGTTGGCCACGTAAGGTGTGAAAAAAGTGATACATACTTACTACAGTATACACTACTATACACTACACTATACACTACACTATAGACTACAATATATTAGTATACACCACACTACACACTGCATCACTATACTATAGTAAAAACGAACTTCTTTCGACATGCTTTTTGTGTTTAGTTTGTTGCCCTTCCCCCACACCTCCTATTAGCAAGGTTGGCTACGTGCGGTGTGAACAAAGATCAACATCTATAAATACATAAGTAGGAGTTGTGAGAGTTATTTGACCATACCTCCCCATCCTGGTCGGTGCAGGTTTGTGAATGTAGAGGTCGACAATAGGATCCGATGCACCGATCAATGATGCCCGGCCACGTAGAGACCCAACCACGCGGTGACCCAGAATGTGCCGTGTCTCGTCAGGTCTCGGAAGTCAGGCACGGTTGGGCCTAAACAGTGCTGGGATATGTAACTGCAATGCACAACCAGGTGTTAGAGGCTGCGAACAACGCTTCAATAGACTCATCCACAGCTCATAGCGGCAAACTAGACGTTGTTATGAATAATTAGTAGAGACATCCGTGCTGCTGACTTCCTGTTCGTGTTCAAGTTCAGATTCAAGATTGTTCCCGATTCTTCTGCTTGCCTATAAACAATCTTTAACCACTGTGTCTGTACAGCGTGTTGAAGATGTGGTCCAACTTAGATGGGGTATGAATCAAACTTTGTATTGACTCACGCGAGACCCAGTGACTCAAACAGAGAAACTTTCCTCGGGACGCCCGTAGACTCAAATAGGCACCAACAAATACTTTTTCAAATAAAAGCAATATTTCAACTCTTTATGTTCAGAGTTTTACACACGAACTAATTTAGACGCTATACATACATTCGAATCGACTTGTCATTAATATTCGGAGAACCTCCTCGTGCCGGCCCGTGTGGTTACCTCGGTTTCAACGTTAACCGGTCACTTGCACCGCCCTTAGTAATCCTCATTGAGCCCCCCGTGTGTGGCTTGGGAGAGATTTGAGTTGGTTACTCTGCAGGAAGAGCTGCTTCAACTCCGTCAGTTGGTCGAACAGCCCAGCGGACAGCGACTCGATCTGGTTACTGCTCAGCTTGTGACGGAATGTGATTAAGTGTATCGCGCCGTATATTCAGGTTTTGAGGAGAGTGTATGCTAATGTATACTGTCATAACAGCTCATTATTCACTGTCGTGCTGTATTTTGGTTACCATAAGATCAAGCGGATGTTAAAAACCATTTCTTATTTCAGCAGGTAAGGCCCATTGAGCTATATAGCTCTTTTTCAGAAGCTATCTGGCCATAAATGATAGCCAATAAAGTGGCTTATCAAATGAAAATGCATAGCAGCCAAATACTCCAAACGCATGTTGATTCTAAATGTGGAGGAACAAACCAGAGGGCTCGGAGAAAGATCCACACGAGCACGGTGAGAGAGACATGCAAACTCCAGAGTCGGGATCGAACCCACGACCTCATGTATCCCGGGCGAGGTAGTTAACATCTAGCCACTACGGTGCTACCCATTACACCACGGCAACAGTATATTTATATATATGAATATGTGTATATATGTAGGTTCCAGCGAGATACTTGAAGCCGGATACCATACAAAGCACACACCAGACCGGGCCACGCTAAAGACTTTAGCTGGTTACTTAACAGGGACAAGGTTCCTAGCTCTGTGAGTTGATCGAACACTCCCGAGGGGAGAGTCTGCAACTGGTTGTACTCCAGGTTGAGCAAACATTTATTATGTCGCAAGAACAACATTGCATAACAAACGCGTTGACATGCTTATTCCAGCAACAAGTATAACAACGAAATTACACCTTTTAAAATACCATTTTAACATTTGGAGGTTTTTTTTCCCATTGTGGCCCCATTTCGTAAAGTTGCCGTGCAAGTTCAAATGTTGTTTGTGGCAGGTGGTGTTGAGGTCAGCTTTACGGTACTTTGGCAGCGTTAGGTGAAGAGTTTATACTCGTAGAGTTTGTTCCTGACGGGGCGTTTGATTCCCTCGCCAGTCTGCAGACGCTCAACCTCCACGCCAACCCCTGGGAATGAGCCCGTGGCGAGATTTCGTTCCCCAGAGCCGGGGGGACTCCACAGGAGGAAGGCTCCAACCACGGGGGAAGTCACTGGCGCCTTAGTTCTGTTTGTCTCGGACGCAGAAGGGCATGATAACATAGGCGCACATGCGCACACAAAAAAAAAACATGATTTATTTGAACGCTGAGTTTAACATGTTTAATTGTAATTAGTGTAGCGTCGGTATCAGGCATTGTATATAGCATTAAGCACACTTACCTATAGTAGCACACATGTGTCCATAGGGGGTGGGAACCCGGGATAGGCAGGATGAGCCGGGCCGTTGGGACACTAGGCTCTCCCAACCCCAAGAGAGGTGTTGGGGGGAATATTCCAGAGCCCCCTAGAGAGTTCCAGAAGGGGGGCGTTGCCAGGAGCGGAGAGACCCGGGCACGGGTATAAAAGCCGGACCTCTGGACGAGTCCGGCAGTCTTCGTCAAGCTGAAAAAAGACCAGCTCGGCGAGGACCCTGGAAACCCCCAGACCCGCCGTCCTTCTAAGGGCTGGGGCTGTAGTGGGCCAGTGGTCGACCCTGGGAAACCCCGGAACCTGACGTCCTTCTAATGGCCGGGACCGAGTGGGCCAGTGGTTGGGACCCAAGGACCTTGGCTGGGTCGGGTCAGATAGTCTCCCCCTAGGTCCCCTTAGCCAGAGGAACGTGAGTGTAGTCCCAGTGATTAGGACTCGCTAGCCCGGAGGCTATATCTCCCTGGTTATCGGGTAGGGGGGCCGCTAGCCCTCTGTGTTGCCTCAAGCGCTCCGTCTCCGGTCTACTTGGAACTCACTACATTAGTATGCTTTGTTTAATTTATTTAACAATTAGTTTTGTGTATCCGTTTTGGTGTGGTTTTCGTATAAGCCCTCTTGCATTTATAACCTCACCTGCACGTCTTTTGACTTTGGTTTTTATTTAGACTTTTTGTCTTCCACTTGTCTTTTTTTGTGCGAATAATAAAGTCAAAATCATAGCATTGATCCAATATGAATGAGCAAAACTTTCCTACAAAGTTGCATTGCCATTACGAAATCGCCTGATTGGATAAAATTGTCCAATCTGGTCAAAATGGTTGTCCAAATGTAATACATCTTAATATGTAAATAATATACACACGTTTCAAACCAATCGCTGTACAGTATAGATGCACAATGGGTTACTGAGCACCCTCTGTTTAAGTTCTGTACCACGTTAGATCCCCCATCCCATCTCTTGTAGTAGTACCTACTACTAGTAATATGACCTGCTACTACTAGTGTTAGGTTCTGTGCCACGTTACGATCTTCCATCTCATCGCTTGCTTCCATTCAAGTACTTTCTATATACGTACTGGTTTCCAGGAACGCATCCTGGCCGTAAACCGGGGTATGCCTGTACTATGGATAAACCAATTAAACAAATGAAGATTAAAGTATATGATTGATCCCAGTTGAGACCGATATAGAGTTGGCTGGTGAAACTAAATCATATAATGTGTACATATAAGAGTTGAGATTACTGTTTCTGTATAATTTTATTTATTTATTTACTTGTGTAATGCCATGAGTCGTTATCGACCACAAGACCACAATGGTCGTTGTGATTGCTCAAGGGCGCAATGCGGCTTTTTATCAGGCGGTCTCTGACCACAAGTGGTACAATAAGGTCACGATTAAAATCAGTTATATGCCTGAAGTGACTCTCGTTACAAACCCGCATGAACCTCCGTAGTGAAGTATGGTTATATATATATATCTCCCATTGGAGCTGCACATGAAACGCAGGTTTCTCATTCACCTGCAAACTCTGATTTCATCACTTACGATGGTAACAAGGTATCAAGGTAGGATAAAGGATTGTCAGGAATGTCTGGATGAGACAGAATGCCTTCCTGATTGACCATTGCTATACCCAACCCTATCAGATGAATTGAGCATGCTCACACTTTGTCTACCTAGAGACATATATGAAGTACAGAAACTGAGGCATAGCTTGGCATCACTGATGTGCACGAGATGCAATGGGGAGAATTCAATATAGTGAGGGAAAAAAGTATTTGATCCCCTGCTGATTTTGTACGTTTGCCCACTGACAAAGAAATGATCAGTCTATAATTTTAATGGTAGGTTTATTTGAACAGTGAGAGACAGAATAACAACAACAAAATCCAGAAAAACGCATGTCAAATATGTTATAAATTGATTTGCATTTTAATGAGGGAAATAAGTTATTGAACCCCTCTCAATCAGAAAGATTTCTGGCTCCCAGGTGTCTTTTATACAGGTAACGAGCTGAGATTAGGAGCACACTCTTAAAGGGAGTGCTCCTAATCTCAGCTTGTTACCAGTTTAAAAGACACCTGTCCACAGAAGCAATCAATCAATAAGATTCCAAACTCTCCACCATGGCCAAGACCAAAGAGCTCTCCAAGGATGTCAGGGACAAGATTGTAGACCTACACAAGGCGGGAATGGGCTACAAGACCATTGCCAAGCAGCTTGGTGAAAGGTGACAACAGTTGGTGCGATTATTCGCAAATGGAAGAAACACAAAAGAACTGTCAATCTCCCTCGGCCTGGGGCTCCATACAAGATCTCACCTCGTGGAGTTGCAATGATCATAAGAACGGTGAGTAATCAGCCAAGAACTACATGGGATGATATTGTCAATGATCTCAAGGCAGCTGGGACCATAGTCACCAAGAAAACAATTGGTAACACACTATGCCGTGAAGGACTGAAATCCTGCAGCGCCCGCAAGGTCCCCCTGCTCAAGAAAGAACATATACATGCCCGTCTGAAGTTTGCCAATGAACATCTGAATGATTCAGAGGACAACTGGGTGAAAGTGTTGTGATCAGATGAGACCAAAATGGAGCTCTTTGGCATCAACACAACTCGCCGTGTTTGGAGGAGGAGGAATGCTGCCTATGACCCCAAGAACACCATCTCCACCGTAAAACATGTAGGTGGAAACATTATGCTTTCGGGGTCTTTTTTTCTGCTAAGGGGACAGGATAACTTCACCGCATCAAAGGGACGATGGACGGGGCCATGTACCGTCAAATCGTGGGTGAGAACCTCCTTCCCTCAGCCAAGGCATTGAAAATGGGTCGTGGATGGGTATTCCAGCATGACAATGACCCAAAACACACGGCCAAGGCAACAAAGGAGTGGCTCAAGAAGAAGCACATTAAGGTCCTGGAGTGGCCTAGCTAGTCTCCAGACCTTAATCCCATAGAAAATCTGTGGAGGGAGCTGAAGGTTCGAGTTGCCAAACGTCAGCCTCGAAACCTTAATGACTTGGAGAAGATCTGCAAAAAGGAGTGGGACAAAATCCCTCCTGAAATGTGTGCAAACCTGGTGGCCAACTATAAGAAACATCTGACCTCTGTGATTGCCAACAAGGGTTTTGCCACCAAGTACTAAGTCATGTTTTGCAGAGGGGTCAAATACTTATTTCCCTCATTAAAATGCAAATCAAGTTTTAACATTTTTGACATGCGTTTTTCTGGATTTTGTTGTTGTTATTCTGTCTCTCACTGTTAAAATAAACCTACCATTAAAATTATAGACTTATCATTTCTTTATCAGTGGGCAAACGTACAAAATCAGAAGGGGATCAAATGCTTTTTTCCCTCACTGTACTTCTGAAAAGCGGCAACCATTTCTACTACAGTTGGAGAGTTGATAGTAATGATGAAGTGGAATTCTTATCTTCTGCAAAAATCAGACGTAGAGGATTTGGGTCTTAGAGGTCATCAGATCGAGTAGCACAGCTTACACGTCGGCTCTCAAAACACGACCAGTTACGGAGTATTCTAGGTTGTACTCCAACACCGAAACACGATGGTGAAGAAGTGTCTAGTCATTCCCCAACTGCGAAATGAAGGTAAAATGCAGTCCTAAACCGTAATTGTTGACTCTGGCAACATTAAATAGAAAGAATAAGGAATGAGAGAGGTGAACGTCTATGATAGTTTCCAGCCAACAAAGACATGAACATATCTTGTTCTTAAAGAAACAATCTAACACTTTGACTTAGAGAAGCCTAAATGTTGAACTCGGGAATTATATTGACTTAATTTCGGAGGACAATGCCCAGTTTGTCAGAGACGTCGCTCTTCTCAACACATTCAGCACAAAGCGATCACAGAATACTGGTGTGGTACAGGTTCTACTACTTCGACAGCCAAAGAGAGGGCAAAGCTAGTTGCAGCGCACATTAACATGGTGTATATTAAACATCTGGATGAGCAGGATCTTCTACTAACTTTAAGCAACAAGCTCACATTGAATAAATCAACGTCACCATTTTAAGTAATGCACGACCTCGAATGATAATAGCGCGTTGAAGCTGTGGGGAAGGTCTTAACGCAATACTACCTACCCCTCAAGCTCACCATCTGTTATTCCGGGTCATAGTCATTCTCTCTGGGTCTCTAGCCAATGCTGGTTCTGGGAACACGGTCTTTTGTCGAATCCATAAAAGTCTGAGGCCATGATCACAGGCAGTCGTCATACATAGCCGGGTGCCCCATCACTCCGACCACCAATGTTAAGTTGTTGGTGTCCTATTCGATCAAAACCCGAGTTTCCACGTTCACATTTCATCCATTGTCCCCAATACTGAGTTGCCAAACACCTTGCATTGCCTGCTCTATCGTCGCATCTAGACTCGACTACTGCAGTGAGGCTTCTCCAGCGCATTCAAAACTGCATCAGCCGTGCAGCGCTCGGCACTAGACACGACCCCTAGATCCATTCCTCAGAGCTTCTAAATCACTTCACTGGCTTCCAGCTAAACAATGCATGCTGTGCAATGTCGCAGTCCTCTGTTGCGAGTACACACGTTGGATCAGCCGGCATTTTTTCGGCGTCTCATCGTCCGCTTCATCTCACCACCTCGCCTCGACGTCCAGCGGCCTCCTCGTCAAGCCCTCGTCTCGAGCCAGACGATGGTGGTGACCGTCGCTGCTGTCACAGCTCCGGTCACTTGGCATTGGCCCCGTCTCTCACTGCCGCACATCGGCATCAGTGGCGTCTGCTTCTGCCCGCGCCTGGAGACTGCTCTGTCTCTCGTGTGTTCTCACACGCCTCTGGGTTTCCTTTGTACGTTCAAATTGTAAGCGTGTATGGACGGTGACCTTCTGTCGCACTTGACGCAGCCAGCCGTGCTAATCGCAGGTGCGGGGAAGGACAACAAAGTAAGCACAACAACAACAACAAGCAGTCCTCAAGAAAACAAACACAGGTTTCAGGGAAAAAAGTGTGCGCGTTAGAAAAGTAGTGATGAATGAATAAAAACAGAACACGTCGATTGTGACCACAGCAAATCCGTCGAAGAAGACGAGGACAAATATAGAGAGCCCCAGATTACCAACAACATATGCAATGCACAGGAACTCTGTAAAACACATATTGGGATACCATGGAGCGATGGAATGAGTTTGCGCGTCGATAGGAGGATTGTTACGTCACAGGGTCGTGAGAGATGTTGGCGGCTTGGGAGAGGCCTTCATCGAGCAGTGGATTCATCATTGCTGAAGCCGCTGATGGTAGACTACAACCGAACTCCGAGTGAAGCAGGACGTGTAAACATCCATGTCGCGAGTAATCGATTTGCAGACAACATGAATCGATTTAATTTCACCTCAAACACACGGACAAAAGCAGACAAAGATCCCCGGTATAGCCTTCAGCAGACTGGTGAGGCAAGTGCTGTTGGCGAGCACCTATCCCATCACAGCGAAGGCTGCAGAAGGGTCGCAGTCGTCACGAGGAAAACTCTCCAGCTGATTGCCCTGCAGGTCCAGCCGCGTGAGTTTCGTCAGGCTGTCAAACACTCGTGGTGGGAGAGACTTCAACTTGTTTCCGTCCAGGCGTCCTCAGACTTCGGATCAATCTAAGGAGCAGACTTTAAATTACGTTACAATAAATGATGCGTTCTATACTTGGTTTACAATGTCAATTCACTGTTGTTAGTGCCACGCTACCCAGCTTCACCAAGCCACACTGACCATGACACCGGTCAGTGCACTGGTCAGTGCCGTCCATTCGGACCACACCTGCAGCTCATCTCAGCTGTGTGGCGGCAAGGATGTCTGCAGCACTCCACGTTGACCCTGGCGTAGGCTTACAACGGGAGCGTCGCCCTCCCCGGCTACAGATTGCGTGGGAGAGACGTGAGCTCGTTCCTGAGCAGGTATAACTCTTTCAGGTTCACCAGCTGATCGAACACACCCGCGGGCAGCAGGGCCCGCAGACAATTCTCATCCACCTGTGCACAGTTTCACGCATCAAATTGCTGCCGATTCAAACACACAGAGGCTACCAAGCAAACATATCAGAGACAGAGATCCCCGTATCGCTTTCACAGACGTTTGGGCCAAGTGTTGTTAGCGAGCAGCATCTATGAAGGCCTGAATAACACACGGGGGGTTGGGTGGCCAGTACCACGTCCGGCCGCCTTTGTCTCCCGAGTGATGATGTTTACACATCACATCAGGTAGTAATTTGAGGCTGAGTCGATCTAGGAGATGCCCAGAGCCAGTTCAGATAAGACTAACTGGTGTTGGTCGTGAGCAGGAATCGAACTCTGGTCTGCCGGTTGTTTATTTCTGATGTGCAGGCTCATTGGTCCGATTCGATTACACGTAAAACTTCCCTCTTTATTTCAAATGTCACTATGTAGGTATCAAAGTCCTCGTTACTCCACCGCTGGATGAGCGCCTTCCCGTACCGTGTGGGTCGTGGTAGTTGTTTAACCGTATTTCAACAAGCAAGACAGCAGGAGTTGGTGAAGATGGGGAGCATAGCAGCAATATCATAGCAGTACAGTACAACAATGGATTTTGTTGCACTACCCCCTGCTGATCACCACAAGGCCCCGCGCCTACGAATAGCACGGTTGGTTACGTATGGTGCGAAAGAAGTTCAACATACATAGTGCTGAAATATCCAGGGGCTTTCCAGGATCACACCGGCTTTGCTTGTGAAATCTGAAATCTCACGCATTCCACGTGATGTGATCATCGATACCACTAGTAGTTATTGTTGTCTCACATAAAATAACTTCATATAGAATTATACACCTTAGGCGAGGACACTTCTAAAACTAGGAATGTGTGGTACAACAAGTTGAAACGCCTTCCTTCAAATGTCTCTTTGAAGTTAACGAAGTTCATGAGACTAGAGCTAGACTACAACCAGATCGCATCCCTGCCCGCTGGGCTGTTCGACCAACTGGTGGAGCTGAAACAGCTATACCTGCAGAGGAACCGGCTGAAATCTCTCCCAGGCACACACGGGGCTCACTGAGAATTACCAACGATGGCGTTTTCAATATAAAACAAAGCTAGGCAGCAGACAGATGGGTCACCGAGGGGAGTCTCTCCCACTCGATATCAGCATCGTGTCTTCAGAGCTGTAGTCTGGCCTCATGAGTTTGGTACGATTACAGTGAATTATGCATATTAATTAGTGTTTCTATTAGGATTCGAATAAATTCATTGCAGGTATTTTAAAGAATACTTTACACACTATAACACCCAACGCGCATCTATTCCACCTAAGCAGCCGCCTGTTTGTTGACGTATCAGGAGGCCAATCGTGGATCAGGATGAGTCCAGCCGTGTCTGGCACGTGATGTACAACCCAGGAAGAAAAGACGAATGCGCAATGTTAGTGGCGACTTCATAGCCCTGTGTTCACATCCACTTGTGGACACGTCCATAAGTGGTATTGTTAACCCATTATGAACGTGCTGTGATTTACAAGATTGGTGTGATGCAGTAGCAGAAGACTTCCAGAAGTATGAATTACATCTTCTGCTGCTTGAGTAACTATGATTGGTGTGATGCAGTAACAGAAGACTTCCAGAAGTATGAATTACATCTTCTGCTGCTTGAGTAACTATGATTGGTGTGATGCAGTAGCAGAAGACTTCCAGAAGTATGAATTACATCTTCTGCTGCTTGAGTAACTATGATTGGGAAATGAATAGCATGGATTGATATAGATATGCAGTATACACTTACATTAACTTCACACTTCATGGTTAAACGTAAACCCCTTAACACGTGGGTCTTTTGTCAGAAACTGATTTTTAATTAATCTAAAGAAAATATATCAATAAAAAACCGACCAACAGATCAAGTACATTGCCATTAAACATGATTATAAAAAGTGCATCTCAGGTTTGCGTCAGTGCACATTTCTTGTGCAAAACGCACGTGGCCTACTGCACAATGAGCATTCAGGAACCACTCTGCAGTTGATTGTTCCACAGGCTCAGATATG
Source organism: Petromyzon marinus (assembly GCF_048934315.1). Taxonomy (NCBI): domain Eukaryota; kingdom Metazoa; phylum Chordata; class Hyperoartia; order Petromyzontiformes; family Petromyzontidae; genus Petromyzon; species Petromyzon marinus. The sequence continues at coordinate 337,610 of NC_133724.1, forward strand.
TGAGTTTAGTCATTCTGATAACTGAATTTCATAGGCAATATACGTAACTATATGCCCAGCATATGCATTATATATTGTATACATACCTATATAATACAATGTACATATTGTGTATCTATCTAATGTAAATATGGGTTACATTGCATATATATTTCACGTAAACAAGAGAAACCCCCAATGTATTGCCTCCTATATGTTACCAATGAACGTTCTTTATTTTTACAAATAAACTACTAATGCTCCCCATCTGGACAAATATCGGAAGCGAAGCAGTTCACATTTTGTGGGTTCTATAGGGGGCATGCAGTGCAAAGCGAAGAGCCGAACGGCAGAAGGAGTTCAGATGATTTAATGCCACCTCAGAAGCGAAATGAATTAAAGGGGTGGACAAGCAAAATATATTTGATTTGGAGCTTTCGTCTCAGCAGGAATTACTTTTTGGTTCTTTCGGTAAAGTCACGTAGAAAAAATAAATAAAATAATAGAATACGACGTTTCAATTGCAACACAAGCAAAAAAATCATCATCAGGTACGAATGAATGAAAAAACCTAGTAAACTTAGAAATATAATGCAATACAACACAGAGAGTCGGCTAACATAACAGTCAACACCCTACCTGGTTGATTACGTTCTTCCAAAAAGTGCTACATTTCAGAGAGAGACAAAACACAGACACGGAGACACATAGACAGACACATAAGCGGAGAGAGACAACACAGAGACACACAGAGAGAGACATACACATAGGCACATAGAGAAACAACGCCTCTTAACTTCTAATTTATCAATCTTTGGAAGAACGTAATCAACCAGGCTATGCGTTAATTGTGTGTTGACCGACTCTCTGTGTTGCATTACATTCCCAAATATTACTAAGTTTTTTATTGAGTTTATTTTCTCTCTCCGTGTCTCTGTGTTGTCTCTCTAGTAATTACTGCAGTCACGAAAGCTCCAAGTCTCTCATTGACATGCTAATTTCTATACCCCCTCTTTCTCTGCCCCCTCTCTCTCTATTTAAAGCCTCAAAACAGAGGCGTCGTTTCTATGTGTGCCTATGTTTGTGTCTCTCTCTGTATGTCTCTGTGTTGTCTCTCTCCGCTTGTGTGTCTGTCGATGTGTCTCCGTGTCTGTGTTTTGTCTCTCTCTCAAATTTAGCAATCTTTGAAAAAACGTAATCAACCAGGTAGGGTGTTGACTGTTATGTTAGCCGACTCTCTGTGTTGTATTGCATTATATTTCTAAGTTTACTAGGTTTTTCATTCATTCGTACCTGATGATGATTTGTTTGCTTGTGTTGCAATCGAAACGTCGTATTCTATGATTTTATTCATTTTCTTTTTTAAGGGACTTTACCGAAAGAACCAAAAAGTAAGCAATATATTGCTTATTATATTCCGTGGATCAGAAACACGGACACTAACAGAATACCACATTATGCACAAAATCAGCGCTGAGAGGTGCACGCTTGGGATGCCGCTGAGAGCCAAACACGGACACTTGATCGAGAGAATATTTGTAGGTCAAAACATAATTTTGGATGTCAAGAGAAGTGGGCCTAGATAGGAGGCGTTGCTTGGAGGGATGGTGAACTGTGGAGTGATCACCTGCGGAGTGGCAGGCAAGGAAGGAGCACTTCATCGCCACGAGACAGGAGCTTGGTGGGGAGTTACATCGAAAACCCCTGAGAGAATGCGACAGCTTGGAGAGGCCTTCATGCAGCAGTGGATTGAGCATGGCTCATGATGATAAAAAAAAAACTAGGAAAGTAAATCTATCCAGAGCAGAGTTTTTTTGGGTTAGATCGCGTAAATATATAAATGTGTCGTTAAACCCGCCACCACCCGACACAGCCAACTAGTAAGGGTTGTCACGGAAACAGAACGTGCCAATTCGTCTATAGTACAGCACGCCGGTGTGTTGAAGAGCCAAGCCACAACATCTAACCCCAAAAAAACTCTCTTATGGATGATATTGCTCGCCAAAAGCCTACGTATTAAAAAGTAAATCTATGTAATATCATAACATTTCTGGCAATGGCCTCCTTCAGGATGAACCATTTTCCGATTATACGTTTTAAGAAAGTTCAACGTGGTACATATTCTTAACTCTTTCGGTAAAGTCACGTTGAAGGGAAACAATAAAATAATAAATTGATCAATCTAAACCGTTTTCGTTGAAACCTTCTGCTGCCAGGCCACCAAAATTATACGGCTTACCAAAAACACAAAGTAAATACACCCCTTCGTCCCATCGTCTCTACTATCAACTCCCGCACCTACAAACTGGCTCGTTTTTTGTCTGAAATTCTGCGTCCTTTCACTGGAAAAACCACCTCTGCGGTACAAAATTCTACTCACCTGGTATCGACAATCAAGGTATTTCCCTGTCCCCAGACGACCTGGTTGTCAGTTTTGATGTAGTTTCCTTATTCACCAAGGTTCCTGTACCTGACACCATCGCAATCATTGAAGACTTGGTTAATCAAGGACTAAACACTGAGGTACCCCCCCTGGTGAGACACTGTTTAACCAATACATACTTCACTTGGAATGGAACTTTCTACAAACAAACTGAGGGCACCCCAATGGGCTCCCCCCTATCTCCGGTTGTAGCTAACATTTTTATGGAGAAATTTGAGACTGACGTCATCCAGACTGCCACTCTGCGACCAATCTTATGGAAGAGGTACGTGGATGACACTTTTGTCATCTGGCCACATGGCCGGCCTGCTCTAGACCAATTCTTCGACCACATCAATTCCATACACCCAGCCAACAGATTTACCATGGAAGTCGAAAAAGATGGCAAGCTACCTTTTTTGGATGTCCTAATAAAAAAGAGACCTGATGGTTCAATGAGCCACTCTGTCTACAGGAAAGCTACCCATACGGATGCTTATCTGAAACCGGATTCCCACCACCATCCATCACAGAAGAATTCTCTCATCAAGACTCTGTACCATAGAGCCCAATGCATATCCGACCAGGAACACATAGGCAGTGAACTCAAGCACGTACACCAAGCTCTTAAGGCTAATGGTTACTCCGACTATACAATCCGCAAAGCTACCACTCAAACCATGAAGAAGGACCCTCTTGAGGAGCCTTTCAAAACCATCACTTTACCCTACATTGCGGGGATCACAAAAAGATCTCCAAAATCTTGAATAAACACAAGATCCAGGTCCGTTTCAACACATTACATAAAATCCGTGATCTGGTTCCGTCTGTAAAAGATGTGATTCCGGACATACAGTACCCTGGTGTCTACAAACTAAGTTGCCTCTGTGGTAGTAGTTACATTGGAGAAACCAAACGCCATGTCTCGGACCGCATTCGTGAACACAAAGCAGACCTTAAACACGGTAGGACCAACACCTCGGCCGTGGCAGATCATTGTTATAATTCAGTAGGCTCACATGACATTGACTTTTCCAAGACAGAGGTTCTTTGTAAGCCATCTGGCTACCATGAGAGATTCGTTCATGAGGATATCCACATATACAAGCACAGAGACAATTTCAACCGAGAAGATGGATTCTGGCTTAGCAATCATTGGAAAGATTTGATAAACCATTGCAGGTCTTAATTGATTGTTCACGCTTACAGTGGCTTTCAGACAGCATACATTAATTTTTCGTCTCCCCCCTCCTCTTTTCAGAACATAGATGGACTAGTCCTTCTAATTAAAATGCCAAATCGCTGTGCGTGGCGCTGATGTTTTTTTATAAATAAATAAAGACACCGTTTAAAAATTAATTAATTAATGCAAACCAACACACCTGATGACGACCGTTTGTGTTATGGTCGAAACGTCGTGAGAATTTTTATTGTTTTATATATTTTATTATTTTATTGTTTCCCTTCAACGTGACTTTACCGAAAGAGCTAAGAATATGAATTACTGCAGTCACGAAAGCTTTAAATCAAAATTCAACGTGGTAATTAACTTTTGGTCTGTGCTTGTGTCATCACCGCGTTTAGTTTTTAATTTAGGTTAATTAACAAAAACAAAACCTCATCATATTCGTCGATAACACTGCGCGTGCCCTGAAACAGAGCGGTATTGGGCAATGGTCCATAGCACAAACTAGTGAGGGCACGATGATAGTTCTTCTATTAACGTATGATATTATTCGTTAAGCCATTGTGAAACAATTCACTGGCGAGATTAGATCAGAAATGAATTTGTCATCACGAGGGCACATTCTGCGCTAATTGCAATGTTTTTATAAATCACACAAATAATACTTTAAATGTTTAAAACAATATATAAGCACGTCTGGAACAGCTTACAATAAATATTGTATTAAACTATGCACACCTGTGTGTGCCCAATCTGGCTCTGGATAACAATCAGCTGCAGAGTGTTCCCCATGGAGCCTTTGACCGCCTCACCAACCTGCAGACGATGCAGCTCCACTCCGACCACTGGGACTGCCTGGGACTGCCTGGGACCACCTGGGACTGCCTGGGACCGCCTGGGACTGCCTGGGACTGCCCGACATCGCTGCATTTTGAGGGTTTTATGAACAGACTGTGTTCAAAGCGTGGCGGTAGGGGCTGATGTGCATACCAGTTTGTAAAAAACAATAACAATGTGGGTACTACTCATTGGTTTTTTCGGTAAAGTCACGTATGTAGAAATACAATAAAATTATATTAAAACAAAAAAACAATCACGACGTTTCGATCACAACGCAAGCGATCTTCATCAGGTGTCAAGAACAAATCACGTAGGTAAATACAACAAAAAGATGAGAGACTGGATCACCCGTGGTCCTATTACCCGCGACTGCTATTTTTTTGCGCCGGCTGTAGGTTCAGCAAAACTCCAATAATCCGCGGTCCTATTTCTTTCTATTGCCCACGGTTATCCACAATTTGACCAACAACGCATAGCGAAGCGGATATCTCGTACAGTACTCGCGATATGTTTGTGTATTAGAGGAGTAACGTGGCAAATTACGGCCTCAAGTATTGCAGGTGGGTTTCCTGGGTGTTTCAGTGTCTAAAGATTTCGATCCGTATATTTGGTAACACTGCCTCAGAACACGCGTGTGAGGGTGCAACACTCGATCCCCATACAGATGGTAATTAGTCCACTTGCTGTACTGCCCTGTGCTGGCGAGCCAGGGTATGGCGCCTCCTCGACGCCCACGGGAAGGGAGTTTCACACCATCTGTGTGTGATCCACCAACCCTCGCTGCTGCCTCCACAGTGCTAGGTTACAGGTCACGTGGATATCCACCACCGCCCAAGGGGCCGTCCATAAATGACGTCACGCACCTAGGCGGGGGGGGGGGGTCAGACATTTGTGACGATGTGTGACGAGGGGGGGGGGGTGAGAAATGTGACGTCACATCAAAATGCGCAACTTTAAATAAATATAGACAACACGTTCTACTGAATTAGACTTTTTAATAAATGTTTTCTCCTACAACATCAGAGTGCAGCGGCACATTAAATACGCAACTACAATGACAATAGTTTAAAGAGATTTGAAGCATGTTTTATATTTTTTGGGGGGGGGAGTGACGTCATATTTGAGGGGGGGGTCTGACTTTTTGTGACGCCGTGTGACGAAGGGGGGAGGGGGGTCAAAAATCGTCCAAAATCGCGTGACGAGCGAGTTGGGGAGTCAGATCGCAGGAGCGTGGGAGATGGCGACGGCATGCAGAGGCCTTCATCCAGCAGTGGATTGGTCATGGCTAATGACGATGGAGATTCAAGACAAAACGTTTATGTCAATAATAGTCTAACATATTGGGCAAGGGTCTCCTTCAAAGTGAAGGATTATCTTCTCCTGTATACTTGTATGGCAGTGCTAATGAAGAGCCTGATGATTCACTGTTCTACTGTGCTTGTTCTATCACAACGTACTCGATGTCTTAGGTATAAATATATTTTATCAAATGTATGCTTCTCGTTCTTGTTGCTAGGCAACAAGGCGATGTCTCTGATTGGCCGCCAGGTCCTGCAGAGCGTCCCTAACGGGGCCTTTAACGCCCTGACGAAGCTGGAGACGATCACGCTGAACGTCAACGTCTGGGACTGCAGCAGCTGCGACATTCTTTACCTCAGCGAGCTCAGCCCAATCCTGGACCACCCGCTCATAGGGAGCGCCTCCTACACTCGGTTCTCTCCGCACCTTCTCACAGGACACACCCTGGGCTGACTTCGCTACAGCTGCGGGACGCTGGCAGGAGGAATTGAGGCGATGGGGTGGTGTTTGTGACTTCAGCGGCGCTTGCTGTGATGACCTCGTGACCTTGATTTTCTATGAATTGCAGATCATTACGAATGGTAAAACTATGATCAAGCAAACACCCCCCTGACCTACACGGCGTAGAGAGGCCTAAGTCCAGCAGTGGATTGGTGAAGCGCTGTCATAATTCGCTTGAATACAAATCAATACGAAAGAGTTGCCCATATCGTTTATGCAAATGTAATTTTCAACACAAATGGGATCTGCGAGCGTCATCCACTGAGGTGTTGTGACGTCACCAAAGCGGTACAGTCACCGGCAATGGCGGCCAAACCAAGAGTGAAGACGTCGTGGGCGGGCGAAGCTGCAGAGGTGGGGCCACGTTTAGAGAGTCGAGCCCAAGGCGTTGGGCTAAGCCCTATGGGCTGGATGGCGAGAGCTGGTTTGGGTTAGGGGCAGGAATCTTTTGGGTGGTTTGTGAGGGAGAGGGCCGCTACGTCGCCATGAGACTGAGCGAGGAAATCCGCCCGTGTGCAGGAGCTTGGTGGGAAGTTTCATCGAAGAGCCCTGAGAGAAGGCGACGGCTTGGAGAGGCCTCCATGCAGAAGTGGATTGAGCATGGCTCCTGATGATTGAAGCCAACAAAGTAAATCGATATAATATTACAACATTTTGGGCAGTGGACTCCTTCAGAATGAACCATTTTCCGATGAGGTTCTCTATGACAGTGCTCATGAGCAATGTGGTCCATTACCTTTTGGGCTGTGCTTGTATTATCACCGCATACTCGATGTCTTATATATGAATATATATTATATCAACTGCATGTTCTCGTTCTTGTTGCTAGCAACATGCCAATGTCTTGCGGCTAGAGGCTGAGGGCTATGGCGAGAGCACGCCATGAACACAGCGTGCACGCTTGAGCGCAACACAGCAATACCTTGCACAGACGTTATTACCACGTGCTAAGCCATAGTCTTCATGGAAAATCATACCTACAATTGTCCAAGGATACTGGAGCTCCCTTCAAATTTGGAACAATAACATTTTTCCTTCCGAGTGTTCCTCACGGGGCCTTCGACTCCCTTGGCAAGCTGGAGACGATCACTCTCAACACGAACAACTGGGACTGCAGCAGTTGCCACATCCTCTACCCCAGCGACTATGGGCTGCCTGGACATGGACGTCTCGGCTATGGACTCTGCAGGGCTATACCAGCTCACGACTACAGGCACGGGACATGATGCGCCACTCTTTCACAGTTCTGTCGGAAGGACACAACTGCTTATTGTATTTAGTGTTTATCACGGTTGGATATGCATGGCGCGAAGAAGTTCAACATCCATATACACAATACACACAATATAATATTCTTAGTGTATGCACCCAAGATGACCTTTGGAGGAAGAACCGGATGGTACAGATTTAGAATTTAGATTTTTCATGATAAAAGTTGTTGGGTTCGATCGCGTGGAGTGTAAATGTGTCGTAACCCTCCACCACCCGACACAACCAGTAATGTTTATAACGTAAACAACGCGCCAATTAGTTACTACTTCAGCCTACCGGTATGTTGGAGAGTAATTCCACAACGTTTAAAATTTGAGTACGACATTTCACATCCAGAATCATCAAGCGATTTGGCAGAACTACTATTCTGGCAAATCGAATGACTATTCTGGCAAATCGCCTGATAATGCTGGATGTAATTACCAGCGAAACGTGGTACTCAAATTGTAAATGTTGTGGATTTACTTGACGAAACACCAGTGGGCTGAAGTAGTAAACTAACTGGCGTCTTTTGTTTACATGACAAACTTTACTGGCTGTGTCGGGTGGTGGAGGGTTACGACACAATTATACTTAACGCGATCTAAACCAAAAATCTTCATTATGAATCATGCAAGAATAGGAAACTTGTCGAAAACATACAAAAAAATGTACTACAGTATATTGTTTTACGAGCAAAATAGAAAACTCAATCAGTAGCCGGGAACCCTGAGCACGATCCACACAGGCTCAGGTCCACGCGACTCTGCCGATTATTTTACTCCAGCCACGACTGTGAACGAGGTTGACTTTCAGGAGTGCACAGAGAGTTATCGCGGTCGGCAAAGATTGAGCTCCCAAATCTAACGCCACGATCGCGGCTCCACAGCGAGCGAGCAGCCGCCACCAATGATGCGTTTTGTCCACAAACAACCCTCGGGATTGTTTAGAGGAGGCCTTTCTAACTGGTACTCTGTTTACGACTAATTTATGGATGATTGGCTGAGTCATTCTCTGACTTAAATTTAAATCCTGACCATCAGATTATCAGTCGAGGGCTTCTGCCCACATGGACACCCGGCTTGATACACTGTTGCACATCTTAAAATGTGTGAAATTAATTATCTAGCTCTGCATCAAATGTTATCTTCTCTGCTTCTATGCCCGAGAGGAGAGATGGAGCGAAGATGCCACGGTCTGTTTGCTCTCTGTCTCTTGGTGTCAGTCCGAACAAGCAACCGTCCACGCTTCTTTAGATCACTAATCTGCAAAACACCAAAAGAAAGTTAAACAATTATAAGTACAGCTCAATCTTTAAAACAAAATATATTCTATAACCAGGTCCTCTATCGGAAAACGTACCCTAACGTGGACATAATCAAAGTATAGACTGTGGTAAATACAGTGAACGATGGGTTCAGATGATGATGGTTGACATATCTATATGTTGGGCTGGTCCTGGATGACAATCAACTGCAGAGTGTCCCTGATGGGGCCTTTGACCGTCTCACCAGTCTGAAGGGGATTTGGTTGCAAAACAATCCCTGGAATTGTGAGCCTATTCACAATGAACCCATCCAGTGATGCTCACCACGTGTGTACCAAAGACATTGCAATGGGTTCTCGTTGCATTGGTGGGGATGACAGCGCCTTGACGGAGCCTGAGCGTTGAGTCATCACCCGTCACTGCTGGCTGTAACGATCAAGTGGTGGAAAGTCCATATTCATATGACGGGGATCAGTGTATCTACAGCATTGTTCTAATTAATTATTGTTGTTAAGCTTTGTTTTCCCAGGAGAGTCGCAAGACTCTCAGTGTCCGTAATAGGCTGTGATGATGCTGTGTGTAATCACGATTTGAGTAATTTACGGATATTTTCCTGCATGGCATTGTGTGCGTATTTTAGTTATGGGAGGAAAGCGGAGAACTCAGAGGAACCCCATGCAGGAGAGGGAGAGACATTCAAACTCTGCACAGAAAGTCACGCAAGTCAGGAATCTAACCCTTGTTTTGTTGCTGTGAGTCGCTACTGTTACCACTGAGCCACCCTTCCATCTTAAGGTTGACGAGGCTCTCAAAGCCCCGTCAGGAACGCTCTGTAGCTGATTGATACTCAGACTCAATTAAGGTGGCGGTGTCTCTAATCATACTGTGAGCAATAATACGTGACACGTGAAAATAATAGGAACAAGGCATTCGTACGCAACTATTATGATGAGTATTATTAGTTTTATTATTCAAAGTTAAGTCGAAGTGTCTCAGCTCAAACAGGCCACGGGTCAGCGGTCATCTCCGTTTGGCAACCTGAGCCATTGTTCGACATTCCATTGTTCAACATGCCATTGTTCAACATTCCATTGTTCAACATGTCATTGTTCAACATGCCATTGTTCAACATGCCATTGTCAGTCAGCTGCTCAAGGATTCTGCCTCTGCGCCCGGGAGGATGGCGGCGCGGAGGAGCGAGATTGGTTGCGGCTGCGCAGAGCGTGAGAACTGGCGAGGGCGTGAGGAGGCCTTTATCCAGCAGTGGATAGGCCATTGCTTATGATGACAGGGTTAAGTCGCAGCTTTCCCGGAGCTTAAAATTGCCGCTTACGTTCATAAACAAATAACAACAAATACATGAGATTTTTTTTTTCCCGGAAATATGATTTCATGAATAACAGGTCCCTGCAGGGTGGGCTGGTAGGACAAGTCTCTGCGCTGTCAATTGCTGATTTTACACCCAACAGCACGAGATTTCACTTCGTTAAAGTATTGAAAGGGGACGGACGGACGGTCGGACGCATTAATCTATTGCAGGCTGGTACACTCAGTTTACAACTTCGTTCCTACCAGTATAATTTGCCATTCCTTTGATAGAAAGTTATCAGTTGTGTCAATAACAACATTGATAATAACAAATGTATGCTTCAGTGTCTCTACACTCAAGCATCGCCACAGGCCTCTGCCTGGACAAATACACGTGGTTATTATTGTTAAAGATAGACAATAACACGGGTTATTGTTATTATTATCACATTAGGTGTCGATGTGGGGGCAAAACCAGACTCACAATAGGAAAGATCGCGAGTTAAAATCGCAGTCTGGGATTGACTCAGCTAATCATTCCATTGGGGTAAATTGATTGTAAAATAAGTACCATTTTGTGGGTTGTCAACAGCGGTGATCCACTGTGAGAGACTCTGCTATAGGAGTACCATTTTATTTTACATCATTCACAGTAAAACTCAAGATTGATTTTAAAACAGTTACGTATCGTATAGGTTCGTAGAAGAAGTATTGGGTTTAATATTAAAACCAACATCATCATCATGGCATTTGCCTCCACGTACATCATCAAAGCACCCATCTTCAACACGAAAGCACGTGGGTTGATATACGTGCACACGACTTCACAGGAGTGTGCGCGATGTCTGGAGGCCACAGTCACAATCCCAGGGGTTGTTGTCGAGCCGTAAGTCGCTGAGTTGGGCGAGGCTATCAAAAGCGCCGTCAGGAACGCTCCCACTGACACCCGCAGATAACAGCACTCAGATGTTATCAGAGACAAATACATCCATGTATTATAGGCTGAATATAATAATTCTTTTATATAAATTACTAAATTAACAGACAGTTTTTACACATCGTTCCGTATTTGTTCATTCGTATATATAAGAGCACAGAATTGCAAAAATTCAAAACAAATGTTCAACTGGTTCCCGTAAGGAACGGTTTTGACGGATGAGTCGGAAAGGGAACCCCATCCATACCCAGACCGTGAGCCAGGCTTTGCTGGCCGGTTTGAAGCATTGTGACAATCAACACAGCTCACGGCTTCTTGTAAAGTCAGAACTATGGCTGGGGACATTCCTCTCATAGCCTGGGTGAAGGTTTATCCACCCCACCGCCATCCGTGATGGTTGTTCGATGCCACAGTCCATCTCAGTGAAGCACGTGGACTGATCTGGTCCCTCCATCTCTGTGGCGCTCGAACTCTGAGGCGCATCTTATCCCTTGGCTGGCGCCCCGCCACCGGCCCCGTCCACTGGCCCCATCATCTCTCAGAGGGACGCGACCTGCCCAGCCCCGCTGGCTTTTCTTGGCAGTCAAAGCGGTGTCCGTGATTCGTGGTTATTCCCTTGATCCGTGCGTTCTTCTTGCCGTCTTTGGGTGTAGTCCCCTAATGCACCCATGCTTTTCTACATTTACGATCTGTAAAACCTGCACGAAAAAACTGAAATGAAAAATAATATTTGCATAAGAGCATCCTCATCAATTTTGTCACAAATCCTATCACGCCACAAATATAATGAATATTTAGACCGTGTTAAATACATTGAACGATTGAAAATGATGATTTTGTCACACTATACGGTGCGTCTAGAAATGTCTAACAGTAAACTGGCACCAAACTAAAAATAATTGGCTGTCCCTGTCTAATAATCAGCTACAGAGTGTCCCTGATGGAGCCTTTGACCGTCTCACCAGTCTGACTCACATTTGGTTGTCCAGCAATCCCTGGAATTGTGAGCCCATTCGCAATGAACCCATCCAGTGATGCTCACCAGGTGTGACGGTGCATGAGCCTTGAGTGGTGGAAACTCCACATGTCTATGGCAGGAATCAGTGAATCCACAGCATTTAAATACATTCCACTTCTCAATGGTTGGAGCCACCATCCCAGGGGTTGGGATCGAGATTTAACGTCTCAAGGTTGACGAGGCTGTCAAAGGCCCCGTCAGGAACGCTCTGTAGCTGATTGAACTGCAGACTCATCGAGGGTGATAATAATGATTAACAATACGCGACATGTAAAGAAATACATGCATCCTCAGAACACGCAACTATTTTAATTCAAAGTCAAGTTAATAGGTGTCGTAGCTCATACAATCCATGGATCGGCATATACCTCTGTTGGGAAATATGAGCCGATGTTCACATTTCCATAGTTAGTGATGTTGCAGACGCATTCCGAGTGAGAGGGGAACTTTGCTTCCGTTATATCTCGCGCAAGAATGCGGGCAGTGCGAGTCACCAACAACATCGCCTGTCCCATCGTTTCCCTGCTCTGTGTCTCGTTTGAGCCACCCTCGATCCGCGGGTTGGCCGCACCATGGGCAATCACTCGCCACTGCTATTCTCACTGTCAGTTCCAGCATGAGCCTCGTCCACGCTTTGCTGGTATCTGTCCATTGTCATCCTTGGGTCTTCCTCGCGCACGTGATCCGGGTATTGTGCCTTGCATCATCTGCTTTTCCAAACAAGTAAAATGTTTTCTCATGACATGACCATAGTAGGGTAGCTTTCTTTATTTGATCACCTCTAAACTGTCCCGGTCAGGCCAATGTTATTAAAGAAGTGTAAAGTCTGGTGTACGTGTTGTTTGTGCTTGTGAGCAAATTTCAACGCATTTTTACCAAATCCGATTTACATTATTCAAAGCAGATACATCTTATAATAATAATTGGTCGAGCATAAATTGGGTCGAGGCTCAAAGAGAAAGCCGTCCCTTGGTGTGGACCAATCAGTTTCAAGGACAATGCATATATTATCATAGTATGTTTTTTGTTTGCATTTTGACTGCAGGTATTGTGGTTAATGCAGACATGAATCCTCGTAAAAAGGTTTCAGTTTTGTTGCCAGAAAAAAGGGGAAAACCCCTATTATTATATTTTGGTACTGGCAAAAGAGGTCTAATGATACAGATACATCTTGTGTAAGTTCACGGAAGCAGTCACTGTTTGTTTTGTCCTCATCAGCATCAACATCATCGCCTTTGCCTCCACCACGTGCATCGTCGAGCCTGTCGCCTCCAACACGAATGGACAGAGGCCGATATCCTCTGCACCGTCAATGGTCGACATTCAACTCGACTCCGACTTCTCAGCCGCATGCACCGCGGGGTGAGTTCATTGCGCAGGGGCTCGCATTTCCAGGGATTGCCTTCCAGCCAAATCACCCGCAGACTGAAGAGACAGTCAAACGTCCCATCAGGGACACTCTGCAGTTTATTGTAACGCAGGCCCAGCCATGTATATTGCATTTAACGATATCATCATCATTGATTTCGTTTATAAACATATATGCAACCCAAAAAAGTAACTTTATTGTTAAATATACCTATCTTTAGGCTGTCTGTTATGCATGGCATTTGAAGCCTATGTGAGAGTTTTTCGCTGTATAGACACAGATACACGGAGGGAGACAACAAAACAGAGATCAACCCAGAGACACAGCTGGAGACACACGGAGAGAGACACACGGAGAGAGAGTCACCGAGAGAGACACACGGTGAGAGACACACGGAGAGACAACGGAGCAGCTTCGTGGGGGGGGGCACTGACCATGTGGGTGGGGGGGCTGTGTGCACTCGCACGAGCTGCGCACGCGTCCAGACAGCACCGCTCGGGATGTCTGGAGGCCACAGTTACAATCCCAGGGGTTGTTGTGGAGCTGCAAGTCGCTGAGTTGGGCGAGGCTATCAAAAGCGCCGTCAGGAACGCTCCCACTGGCAGCCGCAGACATCAGCACGCAGGGGTCATCAGAGACAAATAAACCCATGTGTTATAGGCTAAGAATAATCATTCATAATGACTAGATTTTAAATGACAAAATTACAGACAGATATTACACATCGTTCCATATTTGTATATTCGTATATACATATAAGAGCACAGAATTGCAAAAATTGAAAACAAATGTTCACCTGGTTCCCGTAGGGAACGGTTTTGACCGATGAGTCGGAAAGGGAACCCCATCCATACCCAGACCGTGAGCCAGGCTTTGCTGGCCGGTTTGAAGCATTGTGACAATCAATACAGCTCACGGCTTCTTTTAAAGTTAGAACTATGGCTGGGGACATTCCTTTCATAGCCTGGGTGAAGGTTTATCCACCCCGCCGTCACCCGTGAAGGTTGTTCGATGCCACAGTCCATCTGAGTGAAGCACGCGGACTGATCTCGTCCCTCCATCTCTGTGGCAGTGGAACTCTGAGGCGCATCTCATCCCTTGGCTGGCGCCCCGCCACCGGCCCCGTCCACTGGCCCCATCATCTCTCAGAGGGACGCGATCTGCCCAGCCCCGCTGGCTTTTCTTGGTAGTCAAAGCGGTGTCCGTGATTCGTGGTTATTCCCTTGATCCGTGCGTTCTTCTTCCCATCTCTGGGTGTAGTCCCTTAATGCACCAATGCTTTTTTGCCATTTACAATCTGTAAAACCTACACGAAAAAAAACGGAACTAAGTTATAATATTTGCATAAGAGCGTCCTGAGCAATTTATCGGAAATCCTATCACGCCACGAATATAATGAATCTATAGACAGTGTTAAATACATTGAATGATCGAAAAAAATGATGTGGTCACACAATACGGGTCCGTCTAAAACTGTCTAACAATAAACTGGCATCATCGAACTAAATATGATTGGCTGACCCTGTATAACAATCAACTGCAGAGTGTCCCTGATGGAGCCTTTGACCGTCTCACCAGTCTGATTTACATTTCGTTGTACAACAATCCCTGGAATTGTGAGCCCATTCGCAATGAACCCATCCAGTGATGCTCACCAGGTGTGTACCAAAGACATTGCAAGGGGCTCTCATTACATTGGCGGGGGTGGAAGCGCCTTGACGGTGCATGAGCCTTGAGTAGGCACCCGTCAACGCTGTTATGACGAAGTGGTGGAAACTCCACATGTCTATGGCAGGAATCAGTGAATCCACAGCATGTAAACACATTCCACTTCTCAATGGTTGGAGCCACAATCCCAGGGGTTGGGATCGAGATCTAACGTCTCAAGGTTGACGAGGCTGTCAAAGGCCCCGTCAGGAACGCTCTGTAGCTGATTGATATGCAGACTCAGCGAGGATGATTATCATAATTAACAATACGCGACATGTATACAAATACATGTATAGTGGCCTTCATGACGACGGAGATGGTTGACTTGAGGCAACACGTATATATTACAGATAATTTCAATACAGCAGAGTAGCGACCCTGACACTCGAAGAGGTAACGGCCTCTGCACCCGTTCTATCGAGGGAATTCTCCCCAAGTTAATACCCCACATTAACTCCCTACTTTCCTCTATTCTAGACCCCCTTCCTCACAAGGAGGCTAACTGACCTGGCCCATCTTCGGCGCAGGTCTCGACCACCAGCCACACGAGTCCCGCCCTTAGAAGGACTTCGGCCCTCGCGGCTCTGGGTTCGCACCACTGGCTTGCTCTGCCCGGCCCTCAAAGGGGCAGCGAGTCAGAGGAGTTCCAGGGTCTGGCTAGCTGGTCTTCTATCTTCACTTGGTCGAACTGCCTCTCTGCTCTCCGGGTCCCACCTTTTATGCGATTTCTCAGCAAGGGGCGGGAGTTCTGAGGGATCGTAGCACCACAACCCCCTCCCCTCGAGGGGGGCAGGTTCCGAGGGATCGTAGCACCTCTATACCTCCCCTCGAGCGGGTCTCGGCTAGGCTGTGCCACAACCGGCGCACACAGGTAAGTACTGTACGTCACCTGGGTTGGTGTGTGCGCGTCCCAACATCACCACCACACATGCATCCTCATAACACGCAACTATTTTAATTCAAAGTCAAGTTTATGGGTGTCGTAGCTCATACAATCCATGGGTCGGCATACACCTCTGTTTTGAAATATGAGCCGGTGTTCACATCTCCATATTTAGTGATGTTGCAGACGCATTCCGAGTGAGAGGGGAACTTTGCTTCCATTATAACCCACGCAAGAATGCGGGCAGTGCGAGTCACCAACAACATCGCCTGTCCCATCGTTTCCCTGCTCTGTGTCTCGTTTCAGCAATCCTCGATCCGCGGGTTGGCCGCACCATGGGCAATCACTCGCCACTGCTATCCTCACTGTCAGTTCCAGCGTGAGCCTCGTCCACGCTTTGCTGTTATCTGTCCATTGTCATCCTTGGGTCTTCCTCGCGCACGTGAACCGGGTATTGTGCCTTGCATCATCTGCTTTTCCAAACAAGTAAAATGTTTTCTCATTATATGACCATAGTAGGGTAGCTGTCTTTATTTTATCACCTCTAAACTGTCCCGGTCAGGCCGGTGTTATTAAAAAAGTGTCAAGTCTGGTGTACGTGTTGTTTCTGCTTGTGAGCAAATGCCAACGCATTTTTTATCAAATCCGATTTAAATTTTTCAAAGCAGATACATCTTGTGTAAGTTCACGGAAGCATATTTCGATTTAAAGCTTTCGTGACTGCAAGGATTCATCTTCTTTGGGTCTTTCGGTAAAGTCACGTAGAATGAGAATAAAATAATAAAATACGTGAGTGTGTTTCACGGAAGCAGTCACTGTTTGTTTTGTTCTCATCAGCATCAACATCATCGCCTTTGCCTTCACCACGTGCATCGTCGAGCCTGTCGCCTCCAACACGAATGGACAGAGGCCGATATCCTCTGCGCCGTCAATGGTCGACACTCAACTCGACTCCGACTTCTCAGCCGCATGCACCGCGGGGTGAGTTCATTGCGCAGGGGCTCGCATTTCCAGGGATTGTCGTGTAGCCAAATATATTGCAGACTGAAGAGACAGTCAAACGTCCCATCAGGGACACTCTGCAGTTTATTGTAATGCAGGCCCAGCCATGTATATTGCATTAAACGATATCAGCATTCATTTCGTTTAAAAAAATAAACGCAACCCCAAAAAATAACTTTATTGTTAAATATAAGTATCTTCTTTGGTTCTTTCGGTAAAGTCACGTAGAATGAGAATAATAGAATATTATTGTGTTATTTTATTTTATCAAATAAAATAACACAATAATAGAATATTATTGTGTTATTTTATTTTATCAATTTATTATTTTATTCTCATTCTACGTGACTTTACCGAAAGAACCAAAGAAGATACTTATATTTAACAATAAAGTTATTTTTTGGGGTTGCGTTTAAATAACACAATAATATTCTATTATTGTGTTATTTTATTTTATCAATTTATTATTTTATTCTCATTCTACGTGACTTTACCGAAAGAACCAAAGAAGATGAATCATTGCAGTCACGAAAGCTTTAAATCGAAATATAAGTATATTTAGGCTATCTGTTATGCATGGCATTTCAAGCCTATGTGAGTGTGTTTCGCTGTATAGACACAGATACACGCAAATAGACAACAAAACAAAGATCAACCCAGTGACACAGCTGGAGACACACGGACACAGACACACGGAGAGAGACACGGAGAGAGACACACGGAGACAGACACACGGAGAGAGACACACGGAGAGAGACACACGGTGAGAGACACACGGAGAGAGACACACGGTGAGAGACACACGGAGAGAGACACACGGAGAGAGATACTCGGGGCGGCTTTGTAGGGGGGTTGTCACTGACCACGGGGGGGGGGGGGGGGCTGTGTGTACTCGCACGAGCTGCAGACGCGTCCAGACAGCACCGCTCGGGATGTCTGGAGGCCACAGTCACAATCCCAGGGGTTGTTGTAGAGCTGCAAGTTGCTGAGTTGGGCGAGGCTATCAAAAGCGCCGTCAGGAACGCTCCCACTGACACCCGCAGATAACAGCACGCAGATGTCATGAGAGACAAAGAAATCCATGTGTTATAGGCTGAATATAAGAATTCATGAATATAAATGACTAAATTTTGGTTTAAAGCTTTCGTGACTGCAGGAATTCAAATTCTTGGTTCTTTCGGTAAAGTCACGTCCCTCCATCGTTTCGACTGCAACACAAGCAATCATCATCAGATGTGAAAACCACAACAAGAAAATTTGAAAAAAGTGGCGGTAACGTTAGCACCACGGATAGCGATTTGACAGTTTGTTCAGATGGACGAGTCCATCTATGTTCGGAAAAGAGGAGGGGGGAGACGAAAAATAATGGATGCGGTCCAAAAGTCACCTTAAGCGTGATCAATCAATTAAGACCCGAAATGGTTTAACTAATTCTTCCAATGATTGCTAAGCCAGAATCCATCTTCTCGGTTGAAATTGTCTCTGTGTTTGTATATGTGGATAGCCTCATGAACGAATCTCTCATGGTAGCCAGATGGCTTACAAAGAACCTCTGTCTTGGAGAAGTCAATGTCATGTGAACCTACTGAATTATAACAGTGATCTGCCACGGCCGAGGTGTTGGTCCTACCGTGTTTCAGGTCTGCTTTGTGCTCACGAATGCGATCCGAGACATGTCGTTTGGTTTCTCCAATGTAACTACTACCACAGAGGTAACTTAGTTTGTAGACGCCAGGGTACTGTATGTCCGGAATCACATCTTTTACAGACGGAACCAGATCACGGAGTTTATGTAATGTGTTGAATCGGACCTGGATCTTGTGTTTATTCAAGATTTTGGAGATCTTTTTTGTGATCCCCGCAATGTAGAGTAAAGTGATGGTTTTGAAAGGATCCTCAAGAGGGTCCTTCTTCATGGTTGGAGTGATAGCTTTTCGGTTTGTGTAGTCGGAATAACCATTAGCCTTAAGAGCTTGGTGTACGTGCTTGAGTTCACTGGCTATGTGTTCCTGGTCGGATATGCATTGGGCTCTATGGTGCAGAGTCTTGATGAGGGAATTCTTCTGGGATGGATGGTGGTGGGAATCCGGTTTCAGGTAAGTATCCGTATGGGTAGCTTTCCTGTAGACAGAGTGGCTCATTGAACCATCAGGTCTCTTTTTTATTAGGACATCCAAAAAAAGTAGCTTGCCATAAAAAAACACCACTTTTTTCAAATTTTCTTGTTGTGGTTTTCACACCTGATGATGAGTGCTTGTGTTGCAGTCGAAACGTCGTGAGAATTTTATTGTTTAATATTTTTATTTTTTTATTGTTTCCCTTCTACGTGACTTTACCGAAAGAACCAAGAATATAAACGACTAAATTAACAGACAGATTTCGATTTAAAGCTTTCGTGACTGCAAGGATTCATCTTCTTTGCTTCTTTCGGTAAAGTCACGTAGAATGAGAATAACATAATAAAATAAAATAAGACAATAAAATTCTCACGACGTTTCGGCTGCAACACAAGTAGCCTTCATCAGGTGAAAGAACAGAACTGTCGGGACGACAGTGGTTCATAACATGGAGTATAACAGCGCATTGTGGCTGTTTCTCTCCTCCCTCCTCCGTTCCGAGCATGGATTGACTCGTCCGTCTGAACGGGGCTCGCCGCTGTCCGTGGTGCTGGCGTTGAGGGAAAGAAAACCGCCATTTCTCGCTATATGGCATTGTGATATATAGCGACTTATTGTTGTGTTGCTCAGCTGATTGGAGAGTATATAGAGTTTATTGATAACATTGTGCTAGTATATATTTTAGTTTTTTTATTTGTTTACTATATGTTTTCATTATATAGTGTAGTGTATACCCAGTCGCTTTGTGATTAATAGCTCAGCTTATTGAAGAATATATTAAGTACATTTATTATATTGATGTAATATAGACTTAGTTTTTTCACATCGGTTTACTGTATGATAGTTGGGTAGTTGGAGGCCTTTAGCGTCCATGTACTAAATGCCTCTGTTGATAGGTAAACTTTGACTTTAACATAGCTATTTCTGTCACAAGCTAATCCCTCAGCTATTTCAATGCTAAATTCACCTGCTTTGATACGTAAACTCCTTTGTCAAGACGTTTCACGCCTCTCACCGAGCTTAAAAGACGCTACGAATCTCAGCAACGCTCATTGAAGCACTGTCGTCCCGACAGTTCTGCTCTTTCACCTAATGAAGGCTACTTGCGTTGTAGTCCAAACGTCGTGATAATTGTATTGTCTTATTTTATTTTATTATTTTATTCTCATTCTACGTGACTTTACCGAAAGAACCAAAGAAGATAACAGACAGATATTACACATCGTTCCAAATTTGTTTATTCGTATATATATATTTGAAGAGCACAGAATCCCGAAAATTTAAAACAATTATTCACCTGGGTCCCGTAGGGAAGGGTTTTGACCGATGAGCTGGAAAAGGAACCCCATCCATACCCAGACCGTGAGCCAGGCTTGGCTGGCCGGTTTGAAGCATTGTGACAATCAACACAGCTCACGGCTTCTTGTAAAGTCAAAACTATGGCTGGGGGCATTCCTCTTATTGCCTGGGTGAAGGTTTATCCACCCCGCCGTCATCCGTCACGGCCATTCGATGCCACAGTCCATCTCAGTGAAGCATGTGGACTGATCTGGTCCCTCCATCTCTGTGGCAGTGGAACTCTGAGGCGCATCTTATCCCTTGGCTGGCGCCCCGCTACCGGCCCCGTCCACTGGCCCCATCATCTCTCAGAGGGACGCGATCTGCCCAGCCCCGCTGGCTTTTCTTGGTAGTCAAAGCGGTGTCCGTGATTCGTGGTTATTCCCTTGATCCGTGCGTTCTTCTTCCTGTCTCTGGGTGTAGTCCCCTAAGGCACAGATGCTTTTGTCCATTTTCAATCTGTAAAACCTACACGAAAAAAAACGGAACTAAAGTATAATATTTGCATAAGAGCGTCCTCAGCAGTTTTGTCGCAAATCCTATCACACCACGAATGTAATTAATTTATAGACCGTGTTAAATACATTGGATGATCGATAATGATGATGTGGTCACAAGATACGGGTCCGTCTAGAACTGTCTAACAATAAACTGGCATAATCGAAATAAAACTGATTGGCTGACCCTGTATAACAATCAACTGCAGAGTGTCCCTGATGGAGCCTTTGACCGTCTCACCAGTCTGACTCGCATTTGGTTGTCCAGCAATCCCTGGAATTGTGAGCCCATTCGCAATGAACCCATCCAGTGATGCTCACCAGGTGTGTACCAAAGACATTGCAAGGGGCTCTCATTACATTGGCGGGGGTGGTAGCGCCTTGACGGTGCATGAGCCTTGAGTGGTGGAAACTCCACATGTCTATGGCAGGAATCATTGAATCCACAGCATGTAAATACATTCCACTTCTCAATGGTTGGAGCCACAATCCCAGGGGTTGAGATCGAAATTTAACATCTCAAGGTTGACGAGGCTGTCAAAGGCCCCGTCAGGAACGCTCTGTAGCTGATTGATCTGCAGACTCAGCGAGGGTGATAATAATAATTAACAATACGCGACATTTATAGAAATACATGCATCCTGATAACACGCAACTATGTTTTATTGAAAGTCAAGTTAAGGGGTGTCGTAGCTCATACAATCCATGGATCGGCATATACCTCTGTTGGGAAATATGAGCCGGTGTTCACATTTCCATATTTAGTGATGTTGCAGACGCATTCCGAGTGAGAGGGGAACTTTGCTTCCGTTATATCTTGCGCAAGAATGCGGGCAGTGCGAGTCACCAACAACATCGCCTGTCCCATCGTTTCCCTGCTCTGCGTCTCGTTTCAGGCATCATCGATCCGCGGGTTGGCCGCACCATAGGCAATCACTCGCCACTGCTATCCTCACTGTCTGTTCCAGCGTGAGCCTCGTCCACGCTTTGCTGTTATCTGTCCATTGTCATCCTTGGGTCTTCCTCGCGCACGTGAACCGGGTATTGTGCCTTGCATCATCTGCTTTTCCTAATAAGTAAAAAAAATATCATGACATGACCATAGTAAGGTAGCTTTCTTTATTTTATCACCTCTATACTGTCCCGGTCAGGCCAGTGTTATTAAAGAAGTGTCAAGTCTGGTGTGCGTGTTGTTTGTGCTTGTGAACAAATGCCAACGCAGTTTTACCAAATTAGATTTACATTATTCAAAGGAGGTACAGCTTGTTTAAGTTCACGGAAGCAGTCACTGTTTGTTTTGTCCTCATCAGCATCAACATCATCGCCTTTGCCTTCACCACGTGCATCGTCGAGCCTGTCGCCTCCAACACGAATGGACAGAGGCCGATATCCTCTGCACCGTCAATGGTCGACATTCAACTCGACTCCGACTTCTCAGCCGCATGCACCGCGGGGTGAGTTCATTGCGCAGGGGCTCGCATTTACAGGGATTGCCTTGCAGCCAAATCTCCCGCAGACTGAAGAGACAGTCAAACGTCCCATCAGGGACACTCTGCAGTTTATTGTAATGCAGGCCTAGCCATGCATATTGCATTAAACGATATCATCATTCATTTCGTTTAAAAAAACATACGCAACCCCAAAAACGAACTTTATTCTTAAATATACGTATCTTTATGCTGTCTGTTATGGATGACATTTTAAGTCTATGTGAGTGTGTTTCGCGGCATAGACACGCAGATACACGGAGGGAGACAACTAAAAAGAGATCAACTCAGAGATAGACACACGGAGAGAGACACGGAGAGAGACGCACCGAGAGAGACACACGGTGAGAGAGACACGGTGAGAGACACACGGAGAGAGACACACGGAGAGAGACACACGGTGAGAGACACACGGAGAGAGACACACGGAGAGAGACACACGGTGAGAGAGACACACGGTGAGAGACACACGGAGAGAGACACACGGAGAGAGATACTCGGGGCGGCTTTGTAGGGGGGTTGGCACTGACCACGTGGGGGGGGGGGGGCTGTGTTTACTCGCACGAGCTGCGCACGCGTCCAGGCAGCACCGCTCGGGATGTCTGGAGGCCACAGTCACAATCCCAGGGGTTGTTGTAGAGCTGCAAATCGCTGAGTTGGGCGAGGCTATCAAAAGCGCCGTCAGGAACGCTCCCACTGACACCCGCAGATAACAACACGCAAATGTCATCAGAGACAAAGAAATCCACGTGTTATAGGCTGAATATAATAATTAATGAATATACATGACTAAATTAACAGACAGATATTACACATCGTTCCATATTTGCTTATCCGTATATATTTAAAGAGCACAGAATCCCGAAATTTAAAAACAAATATTCACCTGCTTCCCGTAGGGAAGGGTTTTGACCGATGAGCTGGAAAGGGAACCCCATCCATACCCAGACCGTGAGCCAGGCTTGGCCTGCCGGTTTGAAGCATTGTGACAATGAACAAAGCTCACGGCTTCTTGTAAAGTCAGAACTATGGCTGGGGACATTCCTCTCATTGCCTGGGTGAAGGTTTATCCACCCCGCCGTCACCCGTGATTGTCATTCGATGCCACAGTCCATCTGAGTGAAGCACGTGGACTGATCTGGTCCCTCCATCTCTGTGGCGCTGGAACTCTGAGGCGCATCTCATCCCTTGGCTGGCGCCCCGCTACCGGCCCCGTCCACTGGCCCCATCATCTCTCAGAGGGACGCGACCTGCCCAGTCTCGCTGGCTTTTCTTGGCAGTCAAAGCGGTGTCCATGATTCGTGGCTATTCCCTTGATCCATGCGTTCTTCTTGCCGTCTTTGGGTGTAGTCCCCTAATGCACCCATGCTTTTTTACATTTACGATCTGTAAAACCTACACGAAAAAACTGGAACTGAAAAATAATATTTGCATAAGAGCATCCTCAGCAATTTTGTCGCAAATCCTATCACGCCACGAATGTAATGAATATTTAGACCGTGTTAAATACATTGAACGATTGATAATGATGATGTGGTCACACTATACGGTGCATATAGAAATGTGTAATAATAAACTGGCATCAAACTAAAAATAATTGGCTGTCCCTGTCTAATAATCAGCTACAAAGTGTCCCTGATGGAGCCTTTGACCGTCTTACCAGTCTGACTCACATTTGGTTGTCCCGCAATCCCTGGAACTGTGAGCCCATTCGCAATGAACCCATACAGTGATGCTCACCAGGTGTGTACCAAAGACATTGCAAGGGGCTCTCATTACATTGGCGAGGGTGGTAGCGCCTTGACGGTGCATGAGCCTTGAGTGGTGGAAACTCCACATGTCTATGGCAGGAATCAGTGAACCCACAGCATGTAAACACATTCCACTTCTCAATGGTTGGAGGCACAATCCCAGGGGTTGGGATCGAGATATATCGTTTCAAGGTTGACGAGGCTGTCAAAGGCCCCGTCAGGAACGCTCTGTAAGTGATTGATCTGCAGACTCAGCGAGGGTGATAATAATAATTAACAATACGCGACATTTATAGAAATACATGCATCCTGATAACACGCAACTATTTTTTATTGAAAGTCAAGTTAAGGGGTGTCGTAGCTCATACAATCCATGGATCGGCATATACCTCTGTTGGGAAATATGAGCCGGTGTTCACATTTCCATATTTAGTGATGTTGCAGACGCATTCCGAGTGAGAGGGGAACTTTGCTTCCGTTATATCTTGCGCAAGAATGCGGGCAGTGCGAGTCACCAACAACATCGCCTGTCCCATCGTTTCCCTGCTCTGTGTCTCGTTTCAGCCATCCTCGATCCGCGGGTTGGCCGCACCATGGGCAATCACTCGCCACTGCTATCCTCACTGTCTCTTCCAGCGTGAGCCTCGTCCATTCTTTGCTTTTATCTGTCCATTGTCATCCTTGGATCTTCCTCGCGCACATGAACCGGGTATTGTGCCTTGCATCATCTGCTTTTCCTAATAGGTTAAATGTTTTCTCATGACATGACCATAGTAGGGTAGCTTTCTTTATTTTATCACCTCTAAACTGTCCCGGTCAGGCCAGTGTTATTAAAGAAGTGTCAAGTCTGGTGTGCGTGTTGTTTGTGCTTGCGAGCAAATGCCAACGCAGTTTTACCAAATCGGATTTACATTTTTCAAAGCAGATACATCTTGTGTAAGTTCACGGAAGCAGTCACTGTTTGTTTTGTCCTCGTCAGCATCAACATCATCGCCTTTTCCTCCACCACGTGCATCGTCGAGCCTGTCGCCTCCAACACGAATGGACAGAGGCCGATATCCTCTGCGCCGTCAATGGTCGACATTCAACTCGACTCCGACTTCTCAGCCGCATGCACCGCGGGGTGAGTTCATTGCGCAGGGGCTCGCATTTACAGGGATTGTCGTGTAGCCAAATATCCTGCAGACTGAAGAGACAGTCAAACGTCCCATCAGCGACACTCTGCAGTTTATTGTAACGCAGGCCCAGCCATGTATATTGCACAGCCATTCATTTCGTTTATACAAAATATATGTAACCCAAAAAAGTAACTTTATTGTTAAATATACGTATCTTTATGCTGTCTGTTATGCATGGCATTTCAAGCTAATGTGAGTTTGTTTCGCTGTATAGACACACAGATACACGGAGGGAGACAACAAAACAGAGATCAACCCAGAGATAGACACACGGAGAGAAACACACGGAGAGAGACACACGGAGAGAGACACACGTGACGGCTTTGTGGGGGGGCACTGACCACGTGTCCAGACAGCACCGCTCGGGATGTCTGGAGGCCACAGTCACAATCCCTGGGGTTGTTGTGGAGCTGCATGTCGCTGAGTTGGGCTAGGCTATCAGAGACAAATAAACCCATGAGCGAAGGAAGGTAATCATTGGCGTGATTGTGGAACATATAAGAGACAAAAAACATTGACAATGCACCTCCTTCCTACATTTGTTTCGCCGTGAAAAAAATACTCTCCAAGTAATTTTTACACATCCCATCGTCCACACGGCTTTGAAATTAGTTCGTGTCACGTATTATATCATTTGGCGCCAAACTCGGACCCATATCGAAGAGAACGGGGCCTTGGCTATAAGCATCTGGCAGCTTAACACGTAGGTTTTTGCAATAAATATTATTCATAATAAGGTGTTTTTTTTAGGTTAGGTCGAGTTAATACGAATGTATCGTGAACCCACCACCTGATGCAGCGAATTAGTAAGGTTTGTCACGTAAACAAAACGTGTAAATTAGTTACTACTTCAGTATATCGGTGTATTGGATGTTAAATCCACAACATTTACAAAATTGTTGTAATGATGGCGGGTTTAACGACACCTTTATATTCATTAGCATAATATTTGCATAAAGAGTACATCATTTTAAAAACACGCACACTTTGGTTAGTGGAATTTATTAATTATCGATGGCATAGCGCGCACGTATAAGGGGTGAGGTTGTAGGCGAAAGCTCTGTGCCGCTGCAGAGTGTGAGGCCAGGCAGTGGAACGCGACCGGAGGGAGAGATGATTGAAGCTGTTCACTTTCAAGTCGAGGATCGCGGTGTCCCTGGGAATCCCAGGTGGAACGGAATTCAGGTTCTTGCTTTGGCAGACGGGGATTGCTGTGCCTGGCCGTCATTGTCAGAATCACCACCATCATCATCATCACGAATGTCACCAACAGCAGCAACAGCAGCAACATCATCATGGATATCAGCAAAATCATCATCGTCGATCGCCATCAACGGCCGTGATAATCATCATAATCCTCACCATTGTACTCAACGCCATCACCAGCGTCGTCAAAGCTCTCCTCGTCCGTGCTTAGAGGAGCACTGGAAGAGGGGGGACATTCTTTTGCATTTGTAGTGACACAGAATGGGTCACGTAGCAGCATTGCGCTGGCTGCTGGCAGGGTAAAAGATCTGCAGCTTACAGCAGCCCTGACTGACAGCAGGTCACGTGATAGACCAGAGAAAGGGATCTCGGGGAAAGATCACGGAAGGGGCACATCGAGAGCCGGCCAGTAGGTTCCAGAAGGGGGGCGTGTCCGGGGGCGGAGCCAGGCCACGCTGACGGTATAAGAGGGGCCCCCGGGAGGGGACCTCGGGGCTGTCGTCTCGGCGCCGCCAGTCAGACAGTCTGCCAGCTGTCCTGACTGGGAACCGTAGTTACCCAGTGTGAACTGTTAAGGGGCCGTGTTAATAAACAGAGTGCCTGCTACTCTTAGTGTCTCTGAGTCAGTCACTACACATTGCGCAGTCGCCATACAAATACAAACGAACTGCTTCGTTGTGATTGGCCAGCGACGGATTCGCGGGAGCCTTGAACGGCCCAATCAGGTGCCCTAAAATTTATATTACTAGACCCAGTGCCCCGATTTGTAAAAAAAAAAAAATGGAATCAAATTCGCTTACTTTTAGTTGATTATATTGGAATCTATTAAAATGAAAACGTGCTAACTGTATAAATAAGCCATGTAAAATGACGTTTTCATAACATTACAGTACTTTCTTTTTGGATTTATTTGTGAAAGAATATTTGAAGAGCAGTCACCATTGATCACAAGACACAGCCACGTGGCTTTGACACCAGCACTAACCGGGCAACAGAGCGATGTGAGTACGTTACGGCGTCTGGAGCAACAGTCTCAGACATTTTCACCTTTTGCGAATTTGCTTCAATCTACTGACTGAGATACAGGATCTCACACGCGCTGCAGTTCCACTGGTTTGTGTACAGGGGCCGTCCATGAATGACGTCACGCGATTTTGGACGATTCTTGACCCCCCCCCCTCATCACACGGCGTCACAAAAAGTCAGACCCCCCTCAAATATGACGTCACAAAGCTCTTGCCCCCCCCCCCAAAAAAACATATTTCCATTTTGAAAATAAAACACGATTCAAATCGCTTTAAACTATCGTCATTGTAGTGAGTATTTAATGTGGCGCTGTACTCTGATGTTGTAGGAGAAAACAAGTATTAAAAAGGAGGCGTTGGAAAGCTTAAATTTAGCATAAAATGCACTTGAAAATATTCAAGGTTTAACTAAAACTGCAGATGTTCAGAATATTATGTTGAAATTATCTTATAATTATAACATATTAAAAGTAATTATAACTATAAAAACAATACTTGAAATTTTGTAGTAGAACGAAGCAAAATGGAGAGTACAATTATAACAATCATATATTGATTCCACAGAATGAAAAACCCTGGTAGAATAATTAGAATCAAAATGTTTAATAACAATCATTTAAAAAATGTTCAAAATATATGCTTCTCCATTCTCCCATGGAGAAGCAAAATGCTCCTTCATGGAATAAATAAAAGGTGACCTTAGTAAATTTAAATAATCAAATAGTTAATAATGAAAGTTAATCAAACTTAGTGTTGTTATAATAATTCTATATTTAAAGTTGCGCATTTTGATATGACGTCACATTTATCAACCCCCCCCCCCCCCTCTCGTCACACATCGTCACAAATGCCTGACCCCCCCCCCCCCAGGTGCATGACGTCATTTATGGACGGCCCCACAAAAAATGTGGACTGTCACTTCTGAATGCGTAAACGTGTTATTGAGTAACGCGACTACATTTGTCATTTCATTTCAAGGAAGACCCAAAACACAAAGTGGTGTTGATGTTATTTCGCTAACAAAGCAAAGACCAAATCACCCGTGCTTGGCTCGATATCGTCAAATCTCGGGAGCGAAGCAGATTTCAGCCTGTTTAGTTTTTTACATGAGTGACCACTGCGCTTCTTACCAGGCTGTCATAAGCTGTGGGGCTACGTGATGTGCAGTAGCAAGGGTGTCGCAAATCGATTGCAGTATCATTCTTAGGTGGCTGTGTTCCTCCCGCCTGTACGATCCTGCTCTCAGCAGCCTGGAGGCGACAGGCAGGAGCAATGCAGCCCCCCCCTGTGGACTGTGGGCGCAGGCTGCCCGAACGCGCTTGGAGGGGAGTTGAGTGAAGCTGTTTAATTTCAGGTCTAGCTTCGTGGTGTCCGTGGGAATCCCAGGTGGAACGGAATTCAAGTGCCTCCGGTATATTGATTCGTTGAACGATTATGACCGATGTCAGCATCATCGCTAATACCACCATGAGCATGATATGACAGTCATTCCAAAGTCTATTTTTGCACATGGCAGCGGTCTATTCTGGAGCGAGCTGCCAATGTGGGAGTCTGGGAGCCACGACGAGAGGGTTTCAGCAGAGACCTCGTGTCATTTGTCTTTATAACATCCAACGTAACGTTAAATAGGAATTAACTACGGGAAATATAAGAATACACTTAAAGAAGGCGGCAAGGAAGGGCTCAAATTAAATAACCGAGTGATTAAAACAAGAGCCACGTATTTATTTAATGTATTTGCTTACGTTATTTACTTTTATATTTTGTCTATTTACGTGACTTTACCGCAAGAACCAAGCATAAGAGCCGCGTACAAAAGATTGTTTGGTTGGGGAGTCTCAACTGGGAAACAGGTGAGAGGCTCACCGCATGAACTGTGTGTGTGTGTCATAGCTCACTGCATGAACTCTGTGCGTGTTATAGCTCACTACATGAACTGTGTGTGTGTTATAGCTGACTACATGAACTGTGCGTGGTATAGCTCACCACATGAACTGTGTGCGTGTTATAGCTCACTGCATGAACTGTGTGCGTGGTATAGCTCACCACATGAACTGTGTGCGTGTCATAGCTCACTACATGAACTGTGTGCGTGTTATAGCTCACTACATGAACTGTGCGTGTTATAGCTGACTACATGAACTGTGTGTGTGTTATAGCTCACCACATGTGTTAGGGTCGCCGGCCCCCGGGATCTCTCCTGCCTGCGACCCTGTCCGCGAAGTCCCGACGCTCCCAGACTCTCCACTAGTGTGGGAGCTGCCGCCGCCGCACTCCTCCCCGGGCGGGGAAAGGTCGTCGCGCTCCTGTTCCCCCCCCTGTGCCGTCCCCCCCCGAGTCCGGGTCTCCTGCCGGTGGGGCATCACCCTCGACCTCCCTGGGACCCGCTAGCGCTTCGCCGGCACCCAAACGCGACGCTCCCCGCCCGCGCAGTCCCACGCACCAATCACACGCGGGTAACCGGGGGGTTAAAGGTCGGAGGGTAAGCGACGTCGTTCGTGCTCACTCCGACGATTGGGGGGATTGGATTAAACGGGTTTAAAGGGCTATGCGATGGGCATGCGTGCGAGACGGGTATCCGCTCGCAACGTGGGAGTCCCCAGCCGACGGTTGGTAGCGCACACACTCCACGCGGCGCCGCTCCACACACGCGGCGACCGCCGCAAACAGCAAGCTCACCCACGCTTCCACTCTCTTTCCACACCCGCGCAAAAACCACACCAGTCTGTTATGTAACGACCACCGCGACAGTAAGCGCACCCACGCTTCCGCAAAAACCACACCAGTCCGTTATGTAACCGCCGACGATTTATTCCACCGCGCCGGCGAGCCCTTATTTAACCGAGTCAGTCGGGATCAGCGGGGCAGGACCAATCTATCTCTCGATAGTCGGCACTACACTCTACCTGTCCTCCCCTTTACCCTCTCCTGTTTTGCTCTTAAGCTAAGTCCCAACTCCCTCTCTCTCTCTCTTACTCACGGTTCATCGTCACTGCCGTCTGGTCCTCGCGGCGCGTCGATACGTCCCACGGACGTTCGCGCGGCTGGACTCGGGAGTTGACGGACCTGGGGTCGACTCGAGTAGCCAGAGAACCTTTTTCCTTCGCCCTGACCCGCTTTATTCTTTCTACATCAAAGGGGCTACCT
This sequence comes from Petromyzon marinus, assembly GCF_048934315.1. Lineage (NCBI taxonomy): Eukaryota > Metazoa > Chordata > Hyperoartia > Petromyzontiformes > Petromyzontidae > Petromyzon > Petromyzon marinus. The sequence continues at coordinate 368,328 of NC_133724.1, forward strand.
GGTGCCGACTCGCGGGCCAATCAGCTCGCTGGGATCACCCGCCAATCGGTAGGCCCATCTGTATCCCAGCATCCCCCGGGCCGTTGCTTTCAGCGACGTCCGCATCTAAATTTACCTGCTCAGCGACCCTCCAGCCAGAGGGCGACCCTGCTTTCCCGCCGCTCGTGGCTCTGCCCTCCTACCTGCCTGCTGACCCGTGTGTGTTGTGTGTGCTGTCTACCCGCGGTGGCTCGGCAGCCCCGTCGTGACCATGTAATTACAACCAAAGTCACGGCGCCGCGGTGGGTGTTAGCGTCGGGGGAGACCGTCCAATTCCCTGGCTGCAGGAAACCGTGAAGATTATCCCTTTACGAGGGCTTCTGGGTGAAAACCTGTCGGCCAGGGTGTCTCCCCACGCGCTCTAATGGTGGGGGGGAGTGCGTGCGTGTGTGTTCCGGTGGGGGGGGGGGTGGGGAGGTGGTGGGGTGGAGCAATGTCGGCCTCGCCGCTCGGAGCGGCGAGATCGCAGGTGGGCCACCCGCCGATCGGCTCCGTGGCGGCGGCATCACATAGCCCCCCGAGGTGCCAGTCCCCGTCCCGGGTTGACTGGAGCACCTCGCCTGGGCCGCGCCCACGAGGTAGCGCTGCGGGGTCCGGGGGATCCGCCCGGATCTCGTGGCTGGCCTCGGGGGAGGTGGCTCCGTCCTCGGGGTTTCCTGCAGCGGTCTCCTTCTCCACTCCAGTGGCTCCTCCGATCCCTCGGCACCTGGGGGCTGGGGGACAAACTCCGCGGCAGCGGGGTTTAAGGGGCGGCGTCCCCGCCGTCCTCTGGCGGGGCCGGGACGCCTCGGGGCTGGGGGCACGGCGGGGCCCATGTAGTGCGCGAGGCCCCCGAGCACGGGTGGCGCAGGGGCACCGGGATTTCGCGGTACTCGGGCAGCGAGGTTCTCCCCCGCCGGGGCTGCCCTCCATGGTTTTAAGCGGCGGACGTTAACCACCGTTTCTCGGCCCCTCTCTCCACCCTGGATTAGTACCGTCCAGGGAGAGATCTGCCGTACCACGGTCCAGGGTCCCCGCCAGTAGGTGGTCAGCTTCCCCACCTGTCTGGCCCCGACGCGAGGGGTGTGTAGCCACACCTTGGTACCTGTCAAGAAAAGGGGGGGCTCCACGCGGGGTCGGGTGCTCTGTTCCTGTCGCCGATGCGCGGCCTCCCCTTGCGGGTAGGCCCGGTCCCGGACCCCTCGTAGGGTCTCCATCAGATGTTCCACGGGGCGACTCCCTTCCTCCGTTTGGGGTGGAGGAATGCCGAACAGCAAGTCTGCGGGTAGACGAGACTCACGACCAAACATCATTAGGAACGGGGTTTGTCCCGTCGATGTGTGCACCGTGGTGGCGTAGGCGAACAGGGCGTAGGGGAGGTGTTCGTCCCAATCCCGTTGGTTTGCGGCCGCCATACGCTTGAGCTTTTCGGCCAGAGTCTGATTCATACGTTCAACCATACCGTTCGCCTGGGGGTGGTACGCCGTGGTTCGGTCTTTCTGGATCCCGAACTCCCGGCACAGCGCCTGAAACAACTCGGCCTCGAACTCGCTACCCTGGTCGGTAAGGACTCGCTCCGGGATCCCGTGCTTAAGTACATAGTGCTCCACGAACGCCCGGGCTACTACCAGGGCCGTTTTATCGGGGATGGCCACCGCCACGGGGTAGCGGGTGAAGTATTCCACCGCTACGAGGATATAGCGGTTGCCCCGGTGGGATCGTGGGAATGGCCCCTGGAGATCGATGCCGACCAGCTGGTTAGTCCGACTGACGCGGAATGGCCTTAGGGCTACTTGGTATCGTGCCAGTTTCGGCCCGCACTGCTGACAAGCGCGGCAGCCCTGTACCCAGGCGGCCACATCTTGCGTCAATTTGGGCCAGAGATACTGGCGACGCAGAGTCTCCCGAGTGCGCCGTTCCCCGTCATGGCCCCCGAGCGGGTGGTCGTGTACCAGCCGTAGCAGCTGGGGTCGCACCTGGGCGGGAACACAGATGCACCCCGGCTGGCCGGCCTCGGTTAACTCCCGTACCACCCCGTTCTGCACACACAACCGGGCATACAAACCGCTCCAGGGCCCTGGTAGGGTGCTTTTCCCCTCCCGCAGGGCCGCTTCCACCGCCGCCAGATCCGGATCCCGCTGCTGGGTCTGCCTCAGCTGCTCGTCGCTCAGGCCCGGGAAGGCGCAGCCGACGTCCTCCTGGATCCGTCCGATCGGGGCGGGGTGGTCCACGGGGTCCCGAGTCGTGGGCCCTGCGCTCGCCGGGCGGCCGACTGGGTCCGCGCCTCCACCTGTGGGGGTCTCTGTGGCGCATACCGCACTCTCTCTCGCCGGGGGGGGGTTAGGTTCAGCGGGTTCCCGGGGGTCCGTTGCCTGTCGGCAACGTCCCCCCGTGAAGCACGGGCAGGCCTCCTCCGCCCTCGTCTCGGCACACACCGCGGGTCGCCGTGATAATGCGTCCGCGTTTGCATGCGTCCGCCCCGCCCGGTATTCGATCTGCAGGTTGTACTCCTGCAGCTGCGCCAGCCATCGGGCCATCTGCCCCCGCGGTTCCTTGAAGGTGAGGAGGAACTGCAGAGCATAATGGTCCGTGCGCACTCGACATTTCCTGCCGTATAAATACGGCCGAAACTGTTTACACGCGAAGATCACAGCGTACAATTCCTGACGGGTCACACAGTAGTTCAGCTCGGCCCCGCTCAGGGTCCGGCTGGCGTACGCAATCACCCGTTCCACCCCTTCCTGCACCTGCGACAACACCGCACCCAGCCCGCTGCTGCAGGCGTCGGTGTCCAAAATAAAGTCGGTGGTAAAATCGGGGAAAGCCAGTGTGGGGGTGTGTGTGAGGTGGTCTTTGAGGGTGGTGAAGGCCGTCTGGCAGGCCTCCGTCCACTGATAGGGGTTCTTGGGGGAAGTGAGTTGGGTGAGGGGGCGTGCAATCTCGCTGAATCCCTTTACAAATCGACGGTAATAGGTGGCGAGCCCCAAGAATGACCTTATCTCCGACAGGTTTCTTGGCTGTGGCCAATCCACTACGGCGCGTACCTTGTCCGGATCGGTGCGCACCCCCGCCTCGCTGACGCGATGTCCGAGGTACCCCACCTCGCGCTGTGCGATGTAACACTTACGCGGCTTGAGCTTGAGATGAGCCGCTCGCAGTCGCTGGAACACCTCCCGTAACCTGGACCAGTGCTCAGACAGAGATCTACTGAACACGATCACATCATCCAGGTAAATCAGGCATTGCTCCCACTGCAAGCCCCGCATCACCAACTCCATCAGCCGCTGGAACGTCGCGGGCGCGTTGGTGAGCCCGAACGGGAGTACTCGAAACTCGAATAGCCCCATCGGGGTGGTGAATGCGGTTTTTGGCCGATCCTCCTCCGTCATCTCCACCTGCCAGTACCCGGACGCGAGATCGAGGGTGGAAAAATACCGCGCTCCGGCGAGGCTGTCAAAGGTGTCGTCGATGCGCGGTATGGGGAAGGCGTCGCCGAGGGTGATTGCGTTTAGTTTGCGGTAATCGACGCAAAACCGGGTTGACCCGTCCTTTTTTGTTACTAGCACCACCGGGGCAGACCAGGGGCTCGCCGAGGGCTGAATTATGTTATCGCGGAGCATGTCCCTGACCGCCTCTTTGATCTGGGCGCGTTCGGGTGCGCCCACGCGGTACGCGGGGAGTTTTATGGGTCGGGCGGCCCCGGTGTCGATTTGGTGCTTAACGAGATCTGTGCGACCCACGTCTGAATCGTGTTCGCTGAACACGTCGGCGTACTCCCGCAGTAACCCGCGTAGCTGATCGGCCTCTCCCTTGGGTAAATCTGCCCAAGGTACGTGTACCGCGTCAAGAAGGGGGACGACCTCGGCGTGGGGAGTCGGGCCGACTCGCCAGGCCAGGTCTTGTTGGTCCTCGGGGCGACCGGGGTCCTCCGCCCAGAGTGCGAATACCGAGTCGCTGGAGTGGCGCGCGTGTAGGGGGTGCACGGTGGCTACTGTGGTGCGCCGTCGTAGTATTGCTGGGGTGCCGTGGGGGTTAAACACACGCATGAACAATCGGCCCCCATCGGCGTTTACCAACGTGGCTGACCCCACAACCCCGTATCGTTTTGCCAACTCCGGGTGAGGAGTTAGCATTACCTCCCCCGATGGTCGGTGCGCGGGGTCGGTGGAGGGTGTCGCCACAGGTACCAGCATCTCGGCGAGCGGCCGGATGGTGACGGCCGTCGTCAGGGTAGCGGCCACAGGTGTGAAGCGGGGGCGATTCGGCTCCCGTCCCAGGAATGGAATCCGTTCCCCGCTGCCTTCCACGGTGGCGCACCGCTGTCGGGGCTGCACGTTGAGCCCCAGCTTTTCCAGGAGGTCGGTACCTGCGATACACTCGTGGCACAGCACACTCGAGACGTAGAACTCCTGAGTGCACACCTGGTTTCCGAGACGGACCTCGAGGGAGATCCTTCCCAGCAACCCCATCCCGGCTCCGCTCGCTGTGTGCAGCGCGCAATCCGGGGCCGGCAGGCGGCTCACGTCAACCCCGAGCACGCTGCAGTGCGCGGCGCTCACGAGTGAGGCTACGGCCCCCGTGTCTAGTAGGATCCGGGTGCGCTGCCCGTTCACCTGTCCTTCCACCAGTGACGTGGCCCCCGTGATTCCTGCCACCAGCTCCCGTAGCCAGTCGCCCGTCCTCACCGCGTCCTTGGGTGTTGTGGCCGTGACCTGTGTGGGTGTCACTTGCTTACCATTATTATTATCGTCGTTTTGTTTCGGGACCTCGGTGATTGCACCCCTAGGTGGTCCACTCTCTAGGGGGCGTTGGCGTTTAACCCTTCGGTATATCTAGCGCGGGCGATCTGTGGGCAGTCTCTCATGAGATGCCCCTGACGGCCGCACATATAACACGCCCGGGGGGGGGGTGGCGGCTCCATAGTGGGCACCCTGCCCGCTCCCTCTCCCCCCCGTGCGCCGCTGCCCAGACTCTGCTTCTAGTCGGGCTACCCTCCCAGCTAGCCCTCCCAACTCGGTCTGAATCGTCTCTACCGTAGTCTGCAGTGTAGTCACATGTGCCCGTACTTGGGTTACGTTGTTGTCGATCCCCCCGATGCCCGCCTGTATCCCTGCTACCCATCCCGGGGTGGTCTCGCGGGATACCGGAGGCCCCCTTTCCCGACCCCCTACCATCCTGGTGAGCTCCTGTTCCTCCTCTTCCTCCTCGGTGGACAGACTTGCGATGGTGCGCTCCCGTCCCAGTCCTCGGAGCTGTGCGCGTTCGCTAGAAATTCTTTCACATTTGCGCGCGCGCTCGACAAGGGCATCAAAGGAGAGGCGCGTACAGTTCACGTCTGGCTGCCACCACGCCGTGCGCATTAAGTATCGCTGGATTTTCTCTGTGGCCAGCTCCTCAATCGCTTCCGTGGTGTGCCTCGGGCGTGCGATCTTTGTTAGCTCACGCACATCCTCGGCATAATCGCGCAGGTCCTCGCCGGGTTGGCGACGGCGTGCCTCTAAGGCCGCTTTTGCCTCCTCCTCATCGCGCGTACCGAAGCGCAGATCAAGTCGGCGCATCAGCTCCTCTAGCTGTGTCTGCGCGCTTGCGGGTAGGGCTTCCACAAAATCGGCTGCCCGCCCATCCAGATTCATATTAAGTTGACGTAGCGTCTGCGCGTCCGTCCACCCATTAATTTCCTTAGCCCCTAGGACGTTGCGGGCAAATGCTCTCCACGAAGGTGTACCCCGGCCAGTGAATATATGCCTTATTTTCGCGTGGGGTAACGCGGGGGTTCGTACCGCTTCTGACACCATAATGTTAGGGTCGCCGGCCCCCGGGACCTCCCCTGCCTGCGACCCTGTCCGCGAAGTCCCGACGCTCCCAGACTCTCCACTAGTGTGGGAGCTGCCGCCGCCGCACTCCTCCCCGGGCGGGGAAAGGTCGTCGCGCTCCTGTTCCCCCCCCTGTGCCGTCCCCCCCCGAGTCCGGGTCTCCTGCCGGTGGGGCATCACCCTCGACCTCCCTGGGACCCGCTAGCGCTTCGCCGGCACCCAAACGCGACGCTCCCCGCCCGCGCAGTCCCACGCACCAATCACACGCGGGTAACCGGGGGGTTAAAGGTCGGAGGGTAAGCGACGTCGTTCGTGCTCACTCCGACGATTGGGGGGATTGGATTAAACGGGTTTAAAGGGCTATGCGATGGGCATGCGTGCGAGACGGGTATCCGCTCGCAACGTGGGAGTCCCCAGCCGACGGTTGGTAGCGCACACACTCCACGCGGCGCCGCTCCACACACGCGGCGACCGCCGCAAACAGCAAGCTCACCCACGCTTCCACTCTCTTTCCACACCCGCGCAAAAACCACACCAGTCTGTTATGTAACGACCACCGCGACAGTAAGCGCACCCACGCTTCCGCAAAAACCACACCAGTCCGTTATGTAACCGCCGACGATTTATTCCACCGCGCCGGCGAGCCCTTATTTAACCGAGTCAGTCGGGATCAGCGGGGCAGGACCAATCTATCTCTCGATAGTCGGCACTACACTCTACCTGTCCTCCCCTTTACCCTCTCCTGTTTTGCTCTTAAGCTAAGTCCCAACTCCCTCTCTCTCTCTCTTACTCACGGTTCGTCGTCACTGCCGTCTGGTCCTCGCGGCGCGTCGATACGTCCCACGGACGTTCGCGCGGCTGGACTCGGGAGTTGACGGACCTGGGGTCGACTCGAGTAGCCAGAGAACCTTTTTCCTTCGCCCTGACCCGCTTTATTCTTTCTACATCAAAGGGGCTACCTGGTGCCGACTCGCGGGCCAATCAGCTCGCTGGGATCACCCGCCAATCGGTAGGCCCATCTGTATCCCAGCATCCCCCGGGCCGTTGCTTTCAGCGACGTCCGCATCTAAATTTACCTGCTCAGCGACCCTCCAGCCAGAGGGCGACCCTGCTTTCCCGCCGCTCGTGGCTCTGCCCTCCTACCTGCCTGCTGACCCGTGTGTGTTGTGTGTGCTGTCTACCCGCGGTGGCTCGGCAGCCCCGTCGTGACCATGTAATTACAACCAAAGTCACGGCGCCGCGGTGGGTGTTAGCGTCGGGGGAGACCGTCCAATTCCCTGGCTGCAGGAAACCGTGAAGATTATCCCTTTACGAGGGCTTCTGGGTGAAAACCTGTCGGCCAGGGTGTCTCCCCACGCGCTCTAATGGTGGGGGGGAGTGCGTGCGTGTGTGTTCCGGTGGGGGGGGGGGGGGTGGGGAGGTGGTGGGGTGGAGCAATGTCGGCCTCGCCGCTCGGAGCGGCGAGATCGCAGGTGGGCCACCCGCCGATCGGCTCCGTGGCGGCGGCATCACACATGAACTGTGTGTGTGTGTTATAGCTCGCTACATGAACTGTGTGTGCGTGTTATAGCTCACCGCATGAACTGTGTGTGTGTTATAGCTCACCAAATGAACTGTGTGTGTGTTATAGCTCACTACATGAACTGTGTGCGTGTTATAGCTCACCGAATGAACTGTGTGTGTTATAGCTCACCGCATGAACTGTGTGCGCGTTATAATGCGGACTGGATGTTGTTGAGTATCAGGAGGAGAAATTGGATGCCGACTGAGAGCAATAATAATGAAACAAAGATACGGACAGAAGCAGTTCGCACTTACACTCCAGCTCTATAACAAAGGGGCCATCCATAAATGACGTCACGCGATTTTGGACGATTTTTGACCCCCCCCCCCTCCTCACACGGCGTCACAAAAAGTCAGACCCCCCTCAAAAATGACGTCACAAAGCCCTGCCCCCCCCCCCAAACCATATTTCCATTTTGAAAATAAAACATGATTCAAATCGCTTTAAACTATCGTCATTGTAGTGCGTATTTAATGTGGCTCTGCACTCTGATCTTATAGAAGAAAACACGTATTAAAAAGGAGGCGTTGGAACACTTAAATTTAGCATAAAATTAACTTGAAAATATTCAACGTCTAACTAAAACTGCAGATGTTCAGAATATTATATTTAAATTATCTTATAATTATATAATATTAAAAGTAATTATAACTATAAAAACAATACTTGAAACTTTGTAGCAGAACGAAGCAAAATGGAGAGTACAATTATAACAACATATATTCATTCCACAGAATGAAAAGCCCTGGTAGAATCGTTAGAATCAAAATGTTTTATAACAATCATTAAAAAATGTACAAAATTTATGCTTCTCCATTTTCCCATGAAGAAGCAAAATGCTCCTTCATGGAATAAATAAAAGGTGACCTTAGTAAATGTAAATAATAAAAAAAGTTAATAATGAAAATTAATCAAAATTAGTGTTGTTATAACAATTCAAAATTTTAAGATGCGCATTTTGATGTGACGTCACATTTCTCACTCCCCCCTCCCCTCGTCACACATTGCCACAAATGTCTGACCCTCCCCTCGAGGTGCGTGACGTCACTTATGGACGGCCCCTAAAACGATACACCCCGATGTAACTCAGCAAAGGCAAGTTTCTCAAATCGCTAAATAGATTCGCCTTTTTAGACGAACCTAGCCTGACAATCACAACCAATCAACCCGCAGTCAACGCTCATTATTAACCCTGCACGGCTGTCCTGTGATGACATCACGGCCCGGAAACCCTTTCACACAATGAGAGCCGAGCCCTCGCTGACGCCTGATGATGCTTGGTGTAATCTCTAGCGAAACATCGGACCAAATCTTGAAAGTTGTATATTTACTCTTTGTTTTTTTCGGTAAAGTCACTGAGAAAGTCTACTCGACTTTACCGACAGAACCGGAGTAATTCCTGCAGTCACGAAAGCTTCAAATCAAGTTGTATATTGCTTTGCGTCTTTCTCCCGTTGTACTCTTGCAGTGTGCTGTTCATTTGTATGTTCAATTAAATATTGCTTTGTAAACAAATTTAAAAAACGGTGACGTTGTCGAAACCAACGTAACAACAGATGAGCGCTGCGCACAGAGGCACGGAGACTCCCGTGCGAGATTTGGGGCGAGGAAGAGAGAGAGAGGAAGAAGCACGTGGGTCGGAGCAGATCGATTCGCCGGTTCACGAAGCCATAAAAAACTATTCTTGTTAACCAGGTAACAAGGCCCACCGAGCTATTACAGTAGCTCTTTACCAGAAACGCCGTGGCACAAATGATCGCCCAATTTAGTGGCTTATGTAGACATTTATAGCAACCAAAGACTCTAAACGCGTGTTTCTAAATGTGGAGGGGAAACCCGGAAGACACGGAGACAAATCCAGGCGACCACGCGGAGACAAGTCCAGGTATAGAGCAGGCGGAGACAGCTGCAGGTATAGAGCAGGCGGAGACAACTGCAGGTATAGAGCAGGCGTCAGGGCCAGGTGCGAGGGACAGAACTCCAGGTATAGAGCAGGCGTCAGGGCCAGGTGCGAGGGACAGAACTCCAGGTATAGAGCAGGCGTCAGGGCCAGGTGCGAGGGACATAACTCCAGGTATAGAGCAGGCGTCAGGGCCAGGTGCGAGCCCACGGCCTGCTGTATTCCAGGCGATGTAATTAACATCTCGTGAATGAAAGTAAGTGAGCTTGAGCAGGACGGACGCATCGCAACAAGGGACGGCGGCCGGGGGTCGAGACTAGAGACGGGGTGGCAGCCAGAGGACGGAGTCGTGAAATCAGCTCGCGTGGGGAAGGGAGCGGAGTGGGGGGGGGGTAAGGAGCTGGGTGGATTGGTGGCATCTTGTGGAGGCCTGAATCCAGCAGTGAATAGAGCACGGCTGATTGTGACGATGATGATCACACGAGAACGACATGAGACGCGTCGTGTTGGTGGGCAGCCTGAACCACTGCCTCCTACGTTCCGTCTCGTGTCGTCTTCGCACCTCCGATTTGCATGGCTGGCTACGTACGGTGCGAAAGAAGTTCAACGTACATACATCTTGTTCCATTCGTGCAAAGAAACATTTGCATATACTTTGCATGGATCTTGAATAATCAACCTTGCACGTTGTGTAATTCTAAAGGGTTCATCTGTCAATTGCGTACGGCACGGGATGAACGCCGTGCAGCTAACGGCGCGTGTGGGCTCTGCGTCGCTCCAGACCGCAGGCTCAGGCAGTGGAACGCGACGGGAGGGGAGTCGAGCGAGGCTATTGTATCCCAGGTGGAGCGTCTTCGTGTCCGCGGGAATCCCAGGTGGAACGGCTTTCAAGTCCTTGCTTTGGCAGATGCGGATTGGCGCGCTGAGATACCACATTCATCATCATCATCATCATCGCCATCCTCATCGTTTTCATCACTCAGCACCAATATCACAATCACACATTTTAGCAGCAGTAGCAACAGTTGTAGCGGCAGCAGCATCGTTAGAAACTTGCAATATATAAATATAATTACCAGAAAGATAATTTGAGCATCATCAATGTCAATATTAGTAGAATAAGTGTAATGATCGTCATCAATAGCACTCAACTTCGTCAACAGCGCCATCATCGTGCTAATTAATCTGCACACGCTAATCAAGCTGCATTATGGCCCTAAATCGCTATCGGAACGGTATCTCACCATGGCATCGTTCTTCTGTCATTGGCAAGGTGACATTTGCAAGATTCTGTGTGTTAATAACTCGAGGTTGTGAAGCCGTCTCATAGCCTCAGTGGCGGCTTGGTGGAGTTCGGCGGTGCAGGGGGCAGTGCTAGACCACGTGATGCGTAGGGTGCCTCTGGTGGCCGCAGCAGTCACAATGCGGACCCATCATCTTCCCCATTCCCTGTTCTGATCAAAAGTGACGGTGGCGCACGATGGGGTGGGTGGCCAGCACCACGCCCGGACGCCTTTGCCTCCAGGTTCAGGTTATCGTCACCGGTGTTGACCGCGAGCGGGAATGGATCTCGGGTAGCTCCACGACCGCTCCCCACGCCACCGCCACTACGGGACACAGAGCCACGTGCAGCGCGTCACGGCGTCTGGAGCAACAGTCTCAAACCGCAACACCTTTTGCGAATTCGTCTCGATCCACCGACTCAGATAGAGGATTTCACATGCGCTGCAGTTCCACGCGCGATTGCGTGGAACAATTCCGAATGTTCGCACTCGAAGCCTGTTACGGCTTTTAGCGCAGTGCGCTAATCAAATTCGCCATCGCTCTACTCGGAATTGTATCAAAGTCACAAATCAAAAGCCAAGGATTATCTTATCTTGTAAATGCAAACCTCGCGTCCAGCACGAGCATACATATTCTGTAATTGTGAACAAACGATCGATGTTGCATTGGTAAGCACAACCCTTTTGGCAATCCACTGCTGGATGATTTCCTCTCCACGGCGTGCACGTCCGTGGGGTTATTTTGACCATACTTCCCCACGCTGGTCAATCCGGGTTGGTGAAGAGCACAGGACGCGGGAACATATAAGTACAATACAATAGATGTCCCTGCACAGCCCTCTGCTGTCCACCACGTAGCTTGCCAGCCTATAGCTACCTGCTGTGCATGGGGGTCGCCCATCTAATGCACTCCGCAGGCTCAAACTCTGCTGAGCTGCCGAGATCTGGCGAGATGGGGCGCATTCCGCGTGATGTTACATGCCGGCCGCGAAGGTTACATTTGCGTACTATTTGCATATAACGTGCAAACATAAGAGTAAATAAATAATCAATCATTCTACTTATATCCATGTTCTCAAGTAGAACGATATCATTACACAAATTAATTGAATCTTGGCCAATCACAAGTCGCGAAGTGTTAGAGAATCCACGTGGACGCTTCGATACCGAAAGAAGATTTTCTTCAGATTATAAAACACGCATCAAGTAAGGCGCGATGTTAATCGCTCCATGCCTACGCGTCTCGTGTGCGATGTTTGTGTTGATCTCAGATCGTTGGAGGAGCTCTGGGTGCCGATCTGAAGGCGTGGAGGCGACGCAGCAGCAGCAGCAGCAGGGCGGGCGGCTCCGTGCCGCTACAGACCGTGGGCTCAGGCTATGGAACGCGACTGGAGGGGAGTCGTGTGAAGCCGTTGTACCTCAAGTCGAGTTTCTCGGTGTCCGTGGGAATCCCAGGTGGAACGGAAGTCAAGTCCTTGCTCTGGCAGATTGGGTCTGATGTCGTTTGCGGTCACTGTCAGCATCATCATCGTCATCATTTGCTGACCCGCCCCTACCGGGCATCGGTGAAGAAGAGCTTCGTAGCTAACCGGATTCCTCGAGCATAAATACGGATTCTCATTAAATCAGCATCACCATTCCCTCTTCTCTACTGCCCATGCCATTCCTCTTCTCACCCCCCCCTCCACTCCGTCCCGTCCCTCCCCTACCCTTGCGTGATCCCTAACTACCCTCAATCGCTGTCACTCATTTCACTGCTTGTATCACACCCCTGCCATCTACAGCATTCCATCCTATACTCGTGTTGTGATTCATGTCAGGCGCCTTGAGTGAAGGCGCTCTATGAATGTAAATTCGATTATATTTAATCAACAGCAACATCAGACGTTACAATAACACTCTCGCCATGAACAGCGATATTAGTATCATACATAGTAAAAAAAATCACGCGATCGTCATCATCATCACTCATGCATCAAGAGTGCCAGTAATCATCGCAATCATTAATGTCAGGATCTTCACCGAAGTTAACAGTCGATTTGCGCCATGATCATGCACCGTAATTGTCACATTTATTTTCGGTTATTGATGCTTCAGTACCAAGTTTCAAGTTGATGTTGTGTACCAGGTGTGTAACCAGGTGTGTAACTAGGTGTGTAACCAGGTCTGTACCAGGTGTGTACTAGGTGTGTAACCAAGTGTGTATCAGGTGTGTACCAGGTGTGTAACCAGGTGTGTAACCAGGTGTGTACTAGGTGTGTACTAGGTGTGTACCAGGTGTGTACCAGGTGTGTATCAGGTGTGTACCAGGTGTGTAACCAGGTGTGTAACCAGGTCTGTACCAGGTCTGTACAAGGTGTGTAACCAGGTGTGTACCAGGTGTGTACTAGGTGTGTACCAGGTGTGTAACCAGGTGTATAACAGGTGTGTACTAGGTGTGTAACCAGATGTGTAACCAGGTGTGTACTAGGTGTGTAACCACCAAAGTTAACAGTCGATTTGCGCCATGATCATGCACCGTTTTGTCACATTTATTTTCGGTTATTGATGCTTCAGTACCAAGTTTCAAGTTGATGTTGTGTACCAGGTGTGTAACCAGGTGTGTAACCAGGTGTGTACTAGGTGTGTACCAGGTGTGTATCAAGTGTGTAACCAGGTGTGTAACCAGGTGTCTACTAGGTGTGTAACCAGGTGTGTACCAGGTGTGTAACCAGTTGTGTACCAGGTGTGTAACCAGGTGTGTACCAGGTGTGTACCAGGTGTGTACCAGGTGTGTAACGAGGTGTGTAACCAGGTGTCTACTAGGTGTGTACCAGGTGTGTAACCAGGTGTGTAACCAGGTTTCTACTAGGTGTGTACTAGGTGTGTAACCAGGTGTGTAACCAGGTGTGTAACCAGGTGTGTAACCAGGTGTGTACCAGGTGTGTAACCAAGTGTCTAACCAGGTGTGTACCAGGTGTACCAGGTGTGTAACCAGGTGTGTAACCAGGTGTGTACCAGATGTGTAACCAGGTGTGTACCAGGTGTGTACCAGGTGTGTACTAGGTGTGTAACCAGGTGTGTACTAGGTGTGTACCAGGTGTGTAACCAGGTGTGTATCAGGTGTGTATCAGGTGTGTACCAGGTGTGTACCAGGTTGTCTAACCAGGTGTCTAACCTGGTGTGTACCAGGTCTGTACCAGGTGTGTAACCAGGTATGTAACCAGGTGTGTTCTAGGTGTGTGCCAGGTGTACCAGGTGTGTAACCAGGTGTGTAACCAGGTGTCTACTAGGTGTGTAACCAGGTGTCTTCTAGGTGTGTAACCAGGTGTGCACCAGGTGTGGACCAGGTGTGCAACCAGGTGTCTACTAGGTGTGTACCAGGTGTGTACTAGGTGTGTACTAGGTGTGTAACCAGGTGTGTAACCAGGTGTGTACCAGGTGTGTAACCAGGTGTGTACTAGGTGTGTAACCAGGTGTGTACCAGGTGTGTAACCAGGTGTCTAACCAGGTGTGTACCCAGCTGTGTACCAGGTGTACCAGGTGTGTAACCAGGTGTGTAACCAGGTGTGTACCAGATGTGTACCCAGGTGTGTACCAGGTGTGTACCAGGTGTATACCAGGTGCGTAACCAGGTGTGTACCAGGTGTGTAACCAGGTGTGTAACCAGGTGTGTACCAGGTGTGTACTAGGTGTGTAACCAGGTGTGTAACCAGGTGTGTACCAGGTGTGTACCAGGTGTGTAACCAGATGTGTACCAGGTGTGTAACCAGTTGTGTACCAGGTGTGTAACCAGGTGTGTACCAGGTGTGTACCAGGTGTGTACCAGGTGTGTAACCAGGTGTGTACTAGGTGTGTAACCAGGTGTGTACCAGGTGTGTAACCAGGTGTGTACCAGGTGTGTACCAGGTGTGTAACCAGGTGTGTACCAGGTGTGTAACCCGGTGTCTAACCAGGTGTGTACCCAGCTGTGTACCAGGTGTGTAACCAGGTGTGTACCAGGTGTGTACCAGGTGTGTAACCAGGTGTGTAACCAGGTGTGTACTAGGTGTGTACCAGGTGTACCAGGTGTGTAACCAGGTGTGTAACCAGGTGTGTACCAGATGTGTACCCAGGTGTGTACCAGGTGTGTACCAGGTGTGTACCAGGTGCGTAACCAGGTGTGTACCAGGTGTGTAACCAGGTGTGTAACCAGGTGTGTACCAGGTGTGTACTAGGTGTGTACCAGGTGTGTAACCAGGTGTGTACTAGGTGTGTACCAGGTGTGTAACCAGGTGTGTATCAGGTGTGTACCAGATGTGTAACCAGGTGTGTACTAGGTGTGTACCAGATGTGTAACCAGGTGTCTACTAGGTGCGTACCAGGTGTGTACCAGGTTGTCTAACCAGGTGTCTAACCAGGTGTGTACCAGGTCTGTACCAGGTGTGTACTAGGTGTGTAACCAGGTGTGTAACCAGGTGTGTACCAGGTGTGTACCAGGTGTGTACCTGGTTGTCTAACCAGGTGTCTAACCAGGTGTGCGAACTCAAGGGACCAGGGTAGAGGAGTCTCATGTCGCAGAGTGCCCAGAGTCAACAAAAATGCCAAAAGCAAAAACAAACAAAACTAAGTTCGGCAATGAAGTGAACACCAATCGGTATAAAAACAAAATAAAACGTTCATCGACGTCAAATCAACGCTGAACGTGACGTTCACTGCAGAGAAAATCGGCTCGGTCAGATTATTGATAGACTGATCACAGCACAAATTCCCAACAAAACCTAAAAAAATATATAAAGAATAAATATATAGAGTACTTTATAGTTACGGTACTATAACTAAAGTATTCTATATGCTTACTATATTTCACGTACTATATATATAGTACTATATTTATAGTACTATATATATAGTACATATGTAGTACATATTCAGTACTTTGCCGAGATATAATCAACACCACGGTGACTATTGTCAGCATTGTCACCGTGATCAGCATCACCAGCCCGGTGTACATCGTCGGGCGAGTCGTCACCTTCACCACGTGTCCCCTGCACGCGCGTTGCACCACACGCGCCGTGAATGCAGCCACAGCGAGGAGGAGTGCCGGAGTCGCCGCGAGGCCCCCAGCAGCGTCTCGGCGCGTTCCTCTGTCTGGATCAACACTCTGACCGTCGCCCCCTTTCACCTTTTGCGAATTCTCTTCGATCCACTGACCGAGATAGAGGATTTCACAGGCACCGCAGTTCCACCCGTTTGTGTCGTCCGTTCTCTATGGGGTAATTAACAGTGGTCACACACAAGCCTGTACAATGCGTACTGTCGCTTCTTGCCGTATAGAACACGAAGTACGATCGTGCCGTTCTGATTGGATGTTCTCGAGTCAGCTGTGTCGCCCTGTTACAGACAGACGGCCGAATGAGCAGACGGCTGAATGAACAGACAGACGAACAGACAGACAGACGAACAGACAGACGAATGAACAGACAGACGAATGAACAGACAGACAGACGAACAGACAGACGAACAGACAGACAGACGAACAGACAGACGAACAGACAGTTAGACGAACAGACAGACGAATGAACAGACAGACAGACGAACAGACAGACAGACAGACGAATGAACAGACAGACAGACGAACAGACAGACGAACAGACAGACAGACGAACAGACAGACGAACAGACAGTTAGACGAACAGACAGACAGACGAACAGACAGACGAACAGACAGTTAGACGAACAGACAGACAGACGAACAGACAGACGAACAGACAGACGAACAGACAGACGAATGAACAGACAGACAGACGAACAGACAGACGAACAGACAGACAGACGAACAGACAGACAGACGAAGAGACAGACGAATGAACAGATAGACAGACGAACAGACAGTTAGACGAACAGACAGACAGACGAATGAACAGACAGACAGACGAACAGACAGACAGACGAACAGACAGACGAACAGACAGACAGACAGACGAACAGACAGTTAGACGAACAGACAGACGAATTAACAGACAGACAGACGAACAGACAGACAGAAGAATGGATGGACAGGCGGGCGGATCGAGCTAAGAGATAATGCACGGACACCGTCAACATTAGTTGTAAATTGTCACCAATGAACACTGGTGCCTTGTTTAACCGAGCCACTTTCACGTTGCGTACGCATCGGGCTAGCCGTTGTACACAACTCGGCTCTCTCTGTAGGTATCACATCATTGCGTTACGGGGCCGAAGTCACTCCGAACCCGACTCGCATTGTGAGCTCCTCGAGTGTCGCTGTTGATCTCAGGTCGTCGTGAGTGGCGATGTCCGGGCGTAAGCGCCGTGCGGTGCGCGCGTGGAGGCGAAGCGAAGGAGCTCTGCGTGGCTTGGAGACTGCGGGGAGAGTCGGGGCGTGAAACGGCATTGGAGGGGAGTTGGACGAGGCTGTTGTATTGGAAGTTGAGGTTCGTGGTGTCCGCAGGAATCCCAGGTGGAACGGAAGTCAAGTCCTTGCTTTGGCAGACTGGGTTTGTTGTGGATTGTGGTCACTGTCAGCATCGTCGTTAATGTCGTCTTCATCATCAGCAGCTGCATTAGTATCATCAGTAGCAGTAGCATCAGTAGTCACAGTAGCGTCGTCGTCATGAACAAGAATAGCAATATCACACATCGTAAAAAGATATCACACCACCATCATCACCGTGAATGTGCGCATCAATGAGTCAATGTGATCAGTCGTGTCAAGAGCGATAGCATCATCATCATCATCAGAGATCCGACACGCGAGAGGCAGGCAGCATAGAGGCGTGTGCGGGCTCCTCGCTCTGGATCAGCAGTCTGACCGTCGCCCATTTTCACCTTTTGCGAATTCGCTTCGATCCAGCGACTGAGGTACAGGATCTCGCACGCTCTGCAGTTCCACGCGCTTATGTATTTAAACAAATCGTAGCATCAGCCATAATACAACAATATGACAGGCGCGTATTGTGATAATAGTTAAACGTACAAAGCCAGTAACTACAAATCGGAGCAATGTTATTTCGCTCCCAAAATCTGAATTGAATATTTCTTGACACTGGAGGAATCCGATCAACTATAAAGCTCTTTTTCACAAATGTGCAGTAGAGCAGCATCGCTCTACTGGACCGGGATCCCGAGGGGCGTCACCTCAGCGCCTCTCTTCCCAAATCGTTTGTCGATTTGGGAAGTGCTCTTGGAGCAGCACACATTGACAAGGACGTTTCCTTCACACTGGATTATTGTAATCGGGCTTCAGGGTGCCCCCTTGTATACAGACGAACGAACAGATGGACAGGCGGACGGGTGGACAGAGTTCACTCATAAATCATTTCAACTTTCGCTGTGAATTGTTAGAAATCATGTTTGTCCTAAGTGTACTCTGGGTTCACTTACCAACTTAAAATTAGCTTCGTAACGTTTCAATGAAAACTTCGAGGCGTTTAATGGAACCAATACTTCTACACGAGGTTGAACAACTTTCTCAATGTGCCTCTTTTTCTTCCTAAACGTCTAACGTTTGTGTTGATCCCGGATCGATCGATGCGCTCTGCGTGCCGATACGAAGGCGTGGAGGCGACAGGCAGCAGCAGCAGCAGGGCGAGCTGCTCCATGCCGCTCCAGACCGCGGGCTCGGGATATGGAACGCGACTGGGGGGGAGTCGAGCGAGGCTGTTGTACCTCAAGTTTAGTGTCTTCGTGTCCGTGGGAATCCCAGGTGGAACGGAATTCAAGTCCTTGCTTTGGCGGACGGGGATTGCCGTGGTGAGGTACCCACTGCGAGAATCATCGTCATCGTCGTCAATGTCATCATCAACGTCAACATCATCATACGTATCATCATCATTTACTAATATTGGCATCATCCTCACGATCATCATCAATATTACAATATCTTGAACAGGACACGATCAGTGTGATTGTAATTTATACTGTCAGCATCGTGATCATCATCATTGTCATAGCAGCAGCGACAGTAGCATGGAGCAGTGGCATCAGCAAGAGCAAAATCCGCGCCTGCCATTAGCACGGTTGGCTACGTACGGTGCGAAAGAAGTTCAACACACGTGACATCATCGTCGTCGTAGTGTTCATCTGCACGCACCCCAAAAGAGTGCGCGGTGCGTGTCCCAGCAGCCGCCAGAGACGGCTCGAGAGCCGGGGACGACTCGAGGACCAGGGGCGGCTCGAGAGCCAGGGACGACTCGAGGACCAGGGGCGGCTCGAGAGCCGGGGGCGACTCGAAGGCCAGGGACGACTCGAGGACCAGGGGCGACTCGAGGACCAGGGACGACTCGAGAGCCAGGGGCGGCTCGAGAGCCAGGGACGACTCGAGAGCCGGGGGCGACTCGAAGGCCAGGGACGACTCGAGAGCCGGGGGCGGCTCGAGGGCCGGGGGCGACTCGAGAGCCAGGGGCGGCTCGAGAGCAAGGGGCGCCTCGAGAGCCAGGGGCGGTTCGAGAGCCAGGGGCCACTCGAGAGCCAGGGGCCACTCGAGAGCCAGGGGCGGCTCGCGAGAGAATTCGCTCAGTTTCACCTTTCGCGAATTCGCCTCGACCCACTGGCTGAGATCGAGGATGTCACACGCGCCGCAGTCCCACGGGGGTTTCCGTGCAGAAATATCAACCGCGGCCTTTGTGAGTAAGAATACTGCAGCACAGTTGCTTGTCGTATTTACTGTACCCGAGAAAATGCAAAATAAACTGCGTGCTTTAGGGGGACAATCAGTGCGACTCGCTTGTGCCATGACGAGAGATGATTTACAGACGAGGTGCGCATGCACAATGTCAATAACAACCCCTATCGCTCATTCCTTCTCGTCATAATGCCCATAATGGCAATGTAATTAACCATATGAACCAATTAAGGATTAACTAGAATGAAAATGGCGTTAAAACATCTTTAGAACTCACGCGATACACCTCACTAGAATCAAGGAAAGAAGCCCAACCACGAAAGACATTCGTCGTATGAGCCGAAACTACCCTGCCAATCACGACCCATCAACCTATTATTAAACCGGTTTATTATTAAACCGGTTCGTAAACCGGTTGAGCTGCACGGCTGTCCTGGTGACGTCATGGCACCGAACCAAGGAAGCTCTTGCACGCTCTTGCTCTCACGCCTGATGATGCTGGATGTAATCTCCAACGAAACGTCAGACAAAAATTGACAACATTTCGCTTGAATTTCAACATTCCTCCAGGTTTTCTGACAACATTTGAAGATTTGCCCCCACGTCAGAACTTTATTTGACTGGCTCTGTGGTGGAGAGTTCTCATTACAAACATGACAATTACATCCTACACGCTAAAAGCCAACAAACTCACAATGAATCATGATCTATTGGTCGTGAAGGTCTACGTACCACATTACAAAGTTCGGACATCTGTGAAAAAATATCTTTATAGCTCATCGGATTCCCCAAGTATGAATACAGATTCTTCATAATAAAGGTTTTTGGCTTAGATCGCGTTATTTATAAATGTGTCGTAACCCTCCACCACCCGACACGGCCAATCGGCAAAAAAGTGTCACGTTGACAAAAGACAAATAGTGAACTATTTGTGAACTATATAGTTCTATTTGTCTTTTGTCAACGTGACACTTTTTTGCTGATTGGCCGTGTCGGGTGGTGGAGGGTTACGACACATTTATAAATAATGCGATCTAACCCAAAAACCTTTATTATGAATAATATTGGTCGCGAAAGCCTACGTGTTAAATACAGATTCTGATTGCGTTGTGGAGGGAGGTGTCTGGGAGCACGGCAGCTGTGGGCATGGAAGTCGAAGAGCAGCGCAGAGCACGAAGATAACGAGGAGCCACGGTCCGAGCAAGGCCCGTGCGGGCTATTATTTATGCTGTTGTTAATTCGTGTGATAATCTATATTATAATTTTGTCTTTAACATTATCTGTCTATTTACAAATTTGAAAAAAAAACTGTAATAATGTTGCTGTTATTTATATTGTACTGCACCTATTATTTTAGTTGCAAAAAACTAATTATTCGTTAAATACACCGCCGCATTGCTAAGCTGACATTCATTGCCAAGCTCAGCCTTCAAACATCACTCCGACATCTCTGCGCTCGTCCGCCTCTCTGCTGACTCGACTTTGATCTCGGTCCGCCTTCAATCATTATCCTAGGCACAGTGGAAGTTTCTGGAATAATCCCAACTGGAGGATTAACTCGCAGTGTGAACCAGACGAACGTTGAACGGCCGTGTGCTCACAGCTCAGTCACATTCCCAGCGATTGGGCTGTAGATGTCCAGGCTGCTGAGGCTATCAAAGGCCCCGTTCGGAACACTCTGCAGCTCATTCTGACGCAGATTCAGCACTTACACGCTTCTATACCAAACATCAAAGAAGAAGTGTGTTAATGCGCATATATATAGGTGTGTGCATGTGTTCCTTTCAGTGTATGTGAATCTGTGTATATTTACATATGTATGAATGTGTGCAGCTATTTGTGTATGTATCGTGGGGAGCGGTGGCGCAGTGGTGAGGGCACTGCGCCTTCAACCCGTTTACAAAGCAGTTGCTGAAGGATTGCATTCCCGTGCTCTCGTCCGTCAAAGTGAATCTCGGCGACCCACTGAGACAGCAGCAGTGATCGACGACTGTCGGATCGGTTTAGTTTGACGTGTTTGAGTTTGTTTAATGAACGTAACTTCAAACTCGTGTAGGACAGCCAGAGACACGCGGCCAGCCTAAGTAGGCATCGGCCGAGGTGAGAGACATTCGTATTTGGGAGCTGTGGCTTCGTCTTGACGTTACACATGGACCTGATACGATGCGAGTGGGCATACACGTGGGCCATCTTGACGTCTAATGTCTGTGTTGATCCCAGATCGTTCGAGGAGCTCTGCGTGCCGATATGAAGGCGTGGAGGCGACAGGCAGCAGCAGCAGCAGCAGGGCGATCAGCTCCGTGCCGTTCAGACCGCGGGCTCAGGCTATGGAAGGCGACTGGAGGGGAGTCGTGTGAAGCCGTTGTACCTCAAGTCGAGTTTCTCGGTGTCCGTGGGAATCCCAGGTGGAACGGAATCCAAATAGCTCGAGTATTGATGCCTTTGAGCCATCATCGACGCGAGCACCGCCGCTCGTGTCATCATGACAGTGCACTCAGTCCCTTCTCGTGCATGATGGCAGCACGATGCTCAGGAGCTACATGTCGAGCTCTGCTCGCCGCGGCTTCGCCAGAGGGTTCGCGTAGCGTGGCAGTCGCCACGACGCGCAGGAGGAATGCTCGTCCATTACAACGTCAACAGCAGTAGCAGAGGCAGCGCTGTGAAAGGCAGGAGCAGTTATTCTCGATAACTAATTGATGATAACCTAATAAAGTATTAAAGTATTTTGAGTTGTACGCCTTTTTGGCGTCTTCTGGTCCAACACCAATGGAGACTAGGCTCTAAGAAAAGCCGTCTCGGGTGTGGACCAATCAAATTCAAGGACAGTGCCAATATTATTATCAGAGTTGTCTTTATTGTGTGCATTTTGACTGCTTGTGTTGTGGTTATTGCAAACATGATGCCTTGAATAAAGATGTCAGTTTTTGTGCCAGTTAAAAGGGTAAAACCTATTTCTATAAAGTATTAAAGCTTTCGTGACTGCATAAAATTACTCATTGGCTTTTTCGGTAAAGTCACGTATGTAGAAATACAATAAAATTATATTTAAAAACAATTACGACGTTTCGATCACAACGCAAGCGATCTTCATCAGGTGTCAAGAACAAATCGCGGAGGTAAATACAACAAAAAGATGAGAGACGAGAATTCAACAAACCTGAAAAAACATTATGTGAAGCACATCCAGTCAGGCCAACAACACAGTTAGACACTTCCTGGCGGACCACGAATTTCAGAAGAGTGTTAAATTTCGTGTTCAACCTTTGGATTGCACATACCAGCATAGATAGAATGAAAAATACGAGGTACACGGTCGGTAGAAATACATATACAAGTCCACCCTGTCCGTCTTTCCTCCCTCCTTACCTCTTGGTGGACACGCCTAAACTATTCCACTTTCACCTTCTGCGAGTTGGCTTTGAGCCATTCACTGACATACACAATTTCACACGCACTGCAGTTCCACATGTTTGTGTGCAAATAGATCGACTGCAGCTTTCGTGGGGCACGTATGACAACGTGCGATCATGTTCCACGTCAGACGCAATCCACACAACAATTCACTGTCAACGTGCCATCGCTCCACGCCTCTCTAAGACAGATTTAAATCTTGATTTAAAGCTTTCGTGACTGCAGTAATTCATATTCTTAGCTCTTTCGGTAAAGTCACGTTGAAGGGAAACAATTAGATAATAAAATATATATTAAACAAAAAAAAATTCTCACGACGTTTGTGTTATGGTCGAAACTTCGTGAGAATGTTTTATTGTTTTATATATATTTTATTATTATTTTATTGTTTCCCTTCAACGTGACTTTACCGAAAGAGCTAAGAATATAGATTTAAATCTATCACCGAGAGCCGCTTTACGAGTGAACTCGGTCCATCGGCAGCGGCCACGTGCCTTCGGCACCGAGTTGTGAAAACGGACTGCGAATGTCGTCGTTTAGCATGGACCCAATCGCAGAATCGAGGTTAAACACGGACATTTTAACACTGCATGGACTTTCATGATTGCAGATAAAAACAATGCACTCGTTAAATTGACTTGACCATAGACTCAAAGAATCAGATGTACTATCTGCACAGAATATATATCATATTGTCGATTCACAAGACCGTATGTGGGCACAACCTATTTTATTCTGTATATAGCTGGTCGGGGCTTGAAAACTGATCGGTGATTTCATCGCATGTCCGATTTCAAAGCACAGGCGTGTCTCGCTTAACGAGAGAGATACGTTCCGCGAAAATTGCTCGTGAAGCGAAAATTCGTTAAACGAGAATCGTTTTCCCATTGACTCCCATGTTCAAATCTGAGTTACGTTTGAGTCCCAAACATTTTACACTCGGGAACAATTTTATTAACGTGAGAAATACAAATTATAATTTTGAGACTAAAGTAACAAGACATCAAACGTAACACTTTCCACACAAGGTGAACTATAGCGCCTACAGATGCCTGTCCTCGGCGTCTGAAATCGTTAAGATTTTGGGACCGAAGACAAATTACTTAAATTGATGAGGACAATTATGATGACATTAATAATATTACATGAATTATGCTGGCATTATGATACACTGGTGGATAAAATATGATGATGGGTAATGCTACAGATTACACCGACATGAATGAAAATGGTGATGATGTTTTGTTTGCGTTTGCTTGTGTAATGTTGGTGACCCGGACCCCTCTTGTCAACGAAGATTCACGGTGGCCTCTTGATTGCTCACCTGGCTAGACACAATCAACTTGAAACGTGATGGATATCGCTACGAAATATGTTGGTAGCTGACTGCCGTCGAGGGTTCATCATCATCGCTCAGCTGGCAGAGTCGTGGCTTCTGAATCGTGCGCCCCAGGTCCACGAAGCCCGCGGAGCTGCCTTGCTGCACTTCAGGAACACTCTGCAACTCATTCCTTTCCAGGTACAGCTTCTCTAGCCTGGTGAGCTTATCAAAGGCTCCTTTAGGAATGCGCTATCGCTGGACACTCCCCAAACGCCCCCCCCCCCTCCCCCATTAGCGCTTCGATGTCATTTGTCATTATCTTACATTTCCTCGCAAATTCTACAACGCTGTGTGTATAAATATACAGGCTACTACACTGTTGGCTGCAGTATTGGACTCTAAACTGCCTGCGTGGTTGGCATCACGCGGCAGTGTTGTACCTCGTGGCCCCGCATCGATGCTCCCCGATCTCACCAACGTGGACTCACCAACGTGGACTGACCAACGTGACAAAGTGACGGCCAAATCGCCACACCCATGTCCGACGCGGCGTGCGCGGTATAGGTCCTCATCCAGCAGTGGAACTGATAACGTGACGCAAGCAATCGCGTCTCAGCACGTGGCCAGGTGGCGTCACGTGGCCCTGCAGAGCACGTCGAGTGGTTCACGTGGCACGAATCTGAGTTGGAGAACCCCGCTCTGCATGGTTGTGGCACAGTCTGCATGGTTGTGACACAGTGTATATAGTTGTGACACAGTGTGTATAGTTGTGACACAGTGTGTATAGTTGTGACACAGTCTGTGTGGTTGTGGCACAGTGTGTATAGTTGTGACACAGTGTGTATAGTTGTGACACAGTGTGTATAGTTGTGACACAGTCTGTGTGGTTGTGGCACAGTGTGTATAGTTGTGACACAGTGTGTTTGGTTGTGACACTGTGTGTGGTTGTGACACAGTGTGTATAGTTGTGACACAGTGTGTATAGTTGTGACACAGTGTGTGTGGTTGTGACACAGTGTGTATAGTTGTGACACAGTGTGTGTGGTTGTGACACAGTGTGTATAGTTGTGACACAGTGTGTATGGTTGTGACACAGTGTGTGTGGTTGTGGCACAGTGTGTGTGGTTGTGACACAGTGTGTATAGTTGTGACACAGTGTGTATAGTTGTGACACAGTGTGTATAGTTGTGACACAGTGTGTATAGTTGTGACACAGTGTGTGTGGTTGTGACACAGTGTGTATAGTTGTGACACAGTGTGTATGGTTGTGACACAGTGTGTGTGGTTGTGGCACAGTGTGTGTGGTTGTGACACAGTGTGTATAGTTGTGACACAGTGTGTATAGTTGTGACACAGTGTGTATAGTTGTGACACAGTGTGTATAGTTGTGACACAGTGTGTGTGGTTGTGACACAGTGTGTGTGGTTGTGACACAGTGTGTGTGGTTGTGGCACAGTGTGTGTGGTTGTGACACAGTGTGTATAGTTGTGACACAGTGTGTATAGTTGTGACACAGTGTGTATAGTTGTGACACAGTGTGTATAGTTGTGACACAGTGTGTTTGGTTGTGACACTGTGTGTGGTTGTGGCACAGTCTGTGTGGTTGTGACACAGTATGTATGGTTGTGACACAGTGTGTATGGTTGTGACACAGTGTGTGTGGTTGTGACACAGTGTGTGTGGTTGTGACACAGTGTGTATAGTTGTGACACTGTGTATTGTTGTGACACAGTGTGTATAGTTGTGACACAGTGTGTATGGTTGTGACACAGTATGTGTGGTTGTGACAGTGTGTATAGTTGTGACACAGTGTGTGTGGTTGTGGCACAGTGTGTGTGGTTGTGACACAGTGTGTATAGTTGTGACAGTCTGCATGGTTGTGACACAGTGTGTATAGTTGTGACACTGTATTTGGTTGTGACACAGTGTGTGTGGTTGTGACACAGTGTGTGTGGTTGTGACACAGTGTGTGTGGTTGTGGCACAGTGTGTGTGGTTGTGACACAGTGTGTGTGGTTGTGACACAGTATGTATGGTTGTGACACAGTGTGTATGGTTGTGACACAGTGTGTGTGGTTGTGACACAGTGTGTATAGTTGTGACACAGTGTGTATAGTTGTGACACAGTGTGTATGGTTGTGACACAGTCTGTGTGGTTGTGACACAGTGTGTATAGTTGTGACACAGTGTGTGTGGTTGTGACACTGTGTGTGGTTGTGACACAGTGTGTGTGGTTGTGACACAGTGTGTATGGTTGTGACACAGTCTGCATGGTTGTGACACAGTGTGTGTGGTTGTGACACAGTCTGTGTGGTTGTGACACAGTCTGTGTGGTTGTGACACTGTGTATAGTTGTGACACAGTGTGTATGGTTGTGACACAGTATGTGTGGTTGTGACACAGTGTGTATGGTTGTGACACAGTGTGTGTGGTTGTGACACAGTGTGTGTGGTTGTGACACAGTCTGTGTGGTTGTGGCACAGTCTGCATGGTTGTGGCACAGTGTGTATAGTTGTGACACAGTGTGTATGGTTGTGACACAGTCTGTGTGGTTGTGACACAGTGTGTATGGTTGTGACACAGTGTGTGTGGTTGTGACACAGTGTGTGTGGTTGTGACACAGTGTGTATAGTTGTGACACAGTGTGTGTGGTTGTGGCACAGTGTGTGTGGTTGTAACACAGTGTGTATGGTTGTGACACAGTATGTGTGGTTGTGACACAGTGTGTGTGGTTGTGACACAGTGTGTATAGTTGTGACACAGTCTGTGTGGTTGTGACACAGTGTGTATGGTTGTGACACAGTGTGTATGATTGTGACACAGTGTGTATGGTTGTGACACAGTGTGTATGATTGTGACACAGTCTGTGTGGTTGTGACACAGTCTGTGTGGTTGTGGCACAGTCTGCATGGTTGTGGCACAGTGTGTATGGTTGTGACACAGTGTGTATAGTTGTGACACAGTGTGTATGGTTGTGACACAGTCTGTGTGGTTGTGACACAGTGTGTATGGTTGTGACACAGTGTGTGTGGTTGTGGCACAGTGTGTGTGGTTGTGGCACAGTCTGTGTGGTTGTGACACAGTGTGTATCGTTGTGGCACAGTCTGCATGGTTGTGAGACAGTGTGTGTGGTTGTAACACAGTGTGTATGGTTGTGACACAGTATGTGTGGTTGTGGGGAGCGGTGGTGTAGTGGTTAGCGCTACGCTGCGCTCCGAACCCGCCGACCTGAGTTCGATTCCTGCTCACGGCCAACACCGGTGACGATTATCTGAACCGGTCCTGGGCCTCCCCGATGAGTAGTACCTGGTGCGATGTGTAAACATCGCCACTGGGGAGACAAAGGCGGCCGGGCGTGGTGTTGTCCACCGACCCCTTCGTGTGCTGTGCCGGCCTTCATAGGTGCTCGCTAACAGCACTTGCCCCAACAGTCTGTTACAGGCTACATGGGGGATCTTTGTCTCTATGGTTGTGGCACAGAGTGGAGGTCGTGGTTTGACTCCCGTCAGGAACGCTCCGAAGTTTATTTTCATTCAGCCGGAGGTCTTCCAGTTTGGTGAGGTGGTCAAACGCGCCGTGAGGAATACTCTGCAACTGATTGATTCCACCGTTAATAATTATTGCAAAAGCGTTACGTGTGACTATGGCAACTATAAGTAACACGCTTTTTGTTTGAAATTACAGTAAAGAGACTTTGTCCAAATGCTGTATATCGAAAGCTGTCCCACAGAGGCCAATTTTTGGCCAATTACTTGTCTCACTGGGCACAAATATTAACTCACAGTTGTCACCGTTTTGCAGCGTCATACTTCAAGCAAATCTCTCTTTGTCTGTACACCTTCAGAGGACAAATACACGTGATTAACAAACTAAAAACTCAACACGCTGTACAAGCAGGGAAAAAGTATTTGATCCCCTGCTGATTTTGTACGTTTGCCCACTGACAAATAAATGATCAATCTATAATTTTAATGGTAGGTTTATTTGAACAGTGAGAGACAGAATAACAACAACAAAAATCCAGAAAAACGCATGTCAAAAATGTTATAAATTTATTTGCATTTTAATGAGGGAAATAATGTTTGACCCCCGCTCAATCAGAAAGATTTCTGGCTCCCAGGTGTCTTTTATACAGGTAACGAGCTGAGATCAGGAGCACACTCTTAAAAGGAGTGCTCCTAATCTCAGCTTGTTATCTGTATAAAAGACACCTGTCCACAGAAGCAATCAATCAGATTCCAAACTCTCCACCATGGCCAAGACCAAAGAGCTCTCCAAGGATGTCAGGGACAAGATTGTAGACCTGCACAAGGCTGGAATGGGCTACAAGACCATTGCCAAGCAGCTTGTTGAGAAGGTGACAACAGTTGGTGCGATTATTCGCAAATGGAAGAAACACAAAAGAACTGTCAATCTCCCTCGGCCTGGGGCTCCATGCAAGATCTCACCTCGTGGAGTTGCAATGATCATGAGAACGGTGAGGAATCAGCCCAGAACTACACGGGAGGATCTTATCAATGATCTCAAGGCAGCTGGGACCATAGTCACCAAGAAAACAATTGGTAACACACTACGCCGTGAAGAACTGATATCTTGCAGCGCCCGCAAGGTCCCCCTGCTCAAGAAAGAACATATGCATGCCCGTCTGAAGTTTGCCAATGAACATCTGAATGATTCAGAGGACAACTGGGTGAAAGTGTTGTGGTCAGATGAGACCAAAATGGAGCTCTTTGGCATCAACTCAACTCGCCGTGTTTGGAGGAGGAGGAATGCTGCCTATGACCAGAAGAACACCATCCCCACCGTCAAACATGGAGGTGGAAACATTATGCTTTGGGGGTGTTTTTTCTGCTAAGGGGACAGGACAACTTCACCGCATCAAAGGCACGATGGACGGGGCCATGTACCGTCAAATCTTGGGTGAGAACCTCCTTCCCTCAGCCAGGGCATTGAAAATGGGTCGTGGATGGGTATTCCAGCATGACAGTGACCAAAAACACACGGCCAAGGCAACAAAGGGGTGGCGCAAGAAGAAGCACATTAAGGTCCTGGAGTGGCCTAGCCAGTCTCCAGACCTTAATCCCATAGAAAATCTGTGGGGGAAGCTGAAGGCTCGAGTTGCCAAACGTCAGCATCGAAACCTTAATGACTTGGAGAAGATCTGCAAAGAGGAGTGGGACAAAATCCCTCCTGAGATGTGTGCAAACCTGGTGGCCAACTACAAGAAACGTCTGACCTCTGTGATTGCCAACAAGGGTTTGCCACCAAGTACTAAGTCATGTTTTGCAGAGGGGTCAAATACTTATTTCCCTCATTAAAATGCAAATCAATTTATAACATTTTGACATGCGTTTTTCTGGATTTTTTTCATTGTTATTCTGTCGCTCACTATTCAAATAAACCTACCATTAAAATTATAGACTGATAATTTCTTTGTCAGTGGACAAATGTACAAAATCAGCAGGGGATCAAATACTTTTTTCCCTCACTGTATGTGATATGAAGAAGGATCATTGCCCGAGACTAGACGTCACAAATTGTTTACCTAATTATTCCAAGGAATTGTTGTTGACGAGTGTGAGTTTGTTGTTAAATTTGCCTTTGCACCACTGCCGGAGTGTGCCACTCTTCTAATGTGCAGTTGTGCAACGGCGCGACCATCTCTGATCACCTGAGACGTTTCCCCAAGCTAATCTGGCGATCAATCTGGCACCCTGACTACCGGGGTGATACACCACGCCTCACGACGTGAAATGTACCAAATCCTACGCTGACGTTTGAAGCGTCATAATAATTAGATGTGAAAACCCTTTTCATATAAACGCCTCTTAGAATTGCAAACGTATCACGTGGTCAAGGACGGCGGTGACCTCACCACTTAATGAATGCATATGAATTACAAAGGGTCTCCATTACCATCATTAATCCCCCCCCCCATTCGCACGTGAAGGGCTCACAAGTGACATCATCACATCTTCCCCTCTATTTAAGGAACGAAACAGGAGGATTTCTCCACAAATCTGCCTGTCCGCCTGATGAAGCTAGTTGTAATTACTGGCGAAACGTCGTACTCAGATTGTTAATGTCGTGGATTTGCTCTCGTAACGAATCGGCGTGTTCTGTTTACGTGACAGCCCTTACTAATTGGCTGTGTCGGGTGGTAACGGGTTTAACGACGCATTTATATTTACGCGATCTAATTAAAAAAACACACTTTATTATGGATATATGACGTAGATATACGTACCACATATATGACATAGAACACATGTACCACATATGACAGCTTTTCGTTGAGACCTGCCCTGCAAACTCTCCCCGCTTCGGTTTTTAATCAACTCACTGAGCTCAAAGTCCTAGATGTGAACAGAAACCAATTGGGAGCTCTACCACTTGGAGTTTTGGAGCGGCCCAACGCATGACAGTCTCACCCAGTAGCGGTGGCGGGCCGGGACAAAAAACCTGCCCAGCCATTTGTGAACACGCCGGCCCAACCTGGGGCTATGGAGTGGCTCGATGTTGGGATGTGACGACGCCTTCGCGTCATTTTGCCGTGGGATCTCATTGGCCAATTTGGGCAGGTCCACAAAACAAATGGGCCGGTGGGGAGTAATCTTTGGGGGTGCCGAATATGGTGACTTAATGCCAAATGAGAGGGTAAATAAGCAATTAGGCCAACACGTGGGAGGAAATGAATGTTGTTATATTTTTTTATTACTCTGATGACATTTCCTGTTTCCCCACACAGATCGGCCCACCGGCCTCGGAATGGACTGCTGCCCCGTGGCCAGTCCGGGCCTGCCCAGCAGGTCTCATAAGCGATGTCATCGAGGGCCTCCAATGCGTAACTGCGTGGTGTCTTCAAAATAACGTGGGCAGATATACTGAGCCCCGCATATAACGAGCTGTTTGAGGTGGTAGGGGGGTTGAAGCGTGGAGATCAACGCTGCTGCTGCTGCGACTTCGCTAATTAGCACTCTATAGTTTATGTTATGAAGAGAAATGTCATAATGATAAACACGATTTATAACGGGCACATATTTCGCGAATCGGACGCAATGTTCGATCGAAAACTCAGAGGTATTGAACCGGAGACCAAAGCCCCTCGTAAGACAACCTGGACAGGTGAGAACCTGAACACGTAAACCTGGAGCTGTCGCTTGAAGGTGAATCGTACTTGGATGTAAATAGGGTTACAACCTGTCTTCGAAAAAATCGGGATTTCGTAAAGAAAACGGATTTGACTCAGAGATCCTTCCCCTGAATTATCATAGTATTTCGAGGACACGATGTAATTGGGATAAATTACAGCTTTCATGAGGGGCCTGCATTGGGTAGAATGGCCAGTCCATCTTCACACACAGTGTGAGTGTGTACCACCCCACACATGTATCGAACACGGGGTTGATGATAATGATGATAACGAGGTTGATGAGGTGGGCGGTGCTGGATGTGGTGTGTATTCATAATGAAACAAAGCATCTCATTGACTTACTTTGACAATTGGATTGCTTTGAATCCAGCACGCTCATCTGCCTGCTAGTAACAAGCAACAACCCGAGTCCCCTTGGGCTGCATGGGCCGTCTCGTGCGAGTGAGTCTGATGCAGCTGGGCAGTAGCTCCCCTTAGCATCGATCTGCAGTTGATTTGTAGACAGACGCAACGTTTGCAGATTGGTGAGTTCATCAAATGCGCCTGCTGGGATACTCTGCAGCTGATCGATGGTAACACTCTGTAATGTATTACATTGATATTTTGATTTAAAGCTTTCGTGACTGCTTCTTTGTAAGCCATCTGGCTACCATGAGAGATTCGTTCATGAAGCTATCCACATATACAAGCACAGAGACAATTTCAACCGAGAAGATGGATTCTGGCTTAGCAATCATTGGAAATATTTGATAAACCATTTCAGGTCTTAATTGATTGTTCACGCTTACAGTGGCTTTCAGACAGCATACATTAATTTTTCGTCTCCCCCCTCCTCTTTTCAGAACATAGATGGACTAGTCCTTCTAAAAAAACTGCCAAATCACTGCGCGTGGCGCTGACGTTTTATAAATAAATAAATACACCGGTTAAAAATAAATTAATTAATGCAAACCGACACACCTGATGACGACCGTTTGTGTTATGGTCGAAACGTCGTAAGAATTTTTATTGTTTTATATATAATTTTTATTATTTTATTGTTTCCCTTCAACGTGACTTTACCGAAAGAGCTAAGAATATACATTGATATTGTTTTACTCAAGTTTATATGCAGGGTTCTTTGGTTGATGTTCACAGTTCGCCAATAAGAAAGCATCACGCCAATGTGCCCGACCTCGTCAGACCTCGGAAGCTAAGCAGTAAAGTCTACGCATGGAGCGGTGGTGCGGTGGTTAGCGTCGTGGTGTTGCCAATCCCTTGACGAAAGTTTGAATAAAAAATAGTTTAGTTTTCTTACCTCTCTCCATCACCACTCTCTGACTTCAAGCCTCCCCCCTTCGTCGCTGATCCACGGGTACCACTCCAATGCGGCGGCGGGACACGCTTTGGCTCCCGCCAGGAACGCTCTGCAGTTGATTTGTGGACAGACTCAGCGTTTGCAGGTTCGTGAGCTTATCGAACGCGCCTGCTGGAATACTCTGCAGCTGATTGGTGTTCAGATGGGATTGAGATTCTGTCATGTTTTTGTATCGTAAATGTTATTTTACTTACAATTATTTTGCAATACTCTCCATTTAATAAGTGACGTTTCCATTGATGGCGGCATCGGAACAAAGTACCCGCAATGCGCCCGACCTCGCCCAACCTCCGACCTCGGGAGCTAACCTCGGGGTTGACAAAGCGGCTCTACGCAGTTTATTTTGTTTACGAAATTCAAGCCACCATTCCTCTCCACGTGTTTGCGTTTTCTATGTTTACATGTACAGTTTAACTTTCTCCATTGTGTGCATGTAAGTTGAACTTCTGTCGCACTGTACGTAGCCAACCGTGCTAATCGTAGGTGCGGGATGATGGACATTCCACATTCCCATGGCGAGAACCAGTCCCTTCGATAACCCGACCACTGTTGACTTTTCGACTGGGTAACAGGCTGACACTGCTAACCGATATTTCACACTGGTTGGCTATCTACGGGCACATTACGATATAAACTCTCTGAGCCTCTGGTTCCGTTTCTCCATTGTGAGTCTGATCACTGGAGTGTGGCTTGTTACCTATGTCGCCAATATCCATGTGCGCTTACTTCTTAACATATACCATGAAAATAGTTATAATTCCCTGTATCAAGGAAGCCTCGCTGAGTCTATGGACTCCTTTTGGAAGTGTCCTACATTAAAACGTTTGGTTAATTCAAATAATAAGTATTTATCCTTGGGAGGTAATCCCCAGGGTGCAGTCGGTAGAGATAGCCCACAAACGCGAAGATGATGCTCAACATTCCACGCAGTTAGGTTAAATATATCTGTGCTGCCATCATCTTGCCACCTTGCAACACATGTCGACACGTTCTGGAATTCCAATGCAGTGTCTCCCATCCAACTTTAAACCAGGCTCAAACTGTTTAGCTTCTGTGGAATTCACGGTGCTTTAGTCATAATATTGTCTAACACACATATATATGATTACACATTGGTAATGTGATCAAGCTCGGATAGCTGCGGTGGTTATTTCAGCTGCAGAGTATTCCTAATGGTGTGTTTGATAAGCTCGTAAATCTGGAGACGCTTTGGCTGCGTGAGAATAAGCTACAGAGCGTTCCTCAGGACCAGCCAGCCACCGCAGCAGCGCTATCAGCGTGGACCGATCGCTGGCTTTGAGCCGTGCAAACACGGGTAAGGCTTTATATGAATCATTGTCTTGATCTACGAACCTATGAGACGTATTCGTGGTAATAAATGGATTATATTTAATTTACTGTTACTATTTTTATTTAACCAGGTGAGGCCCCCTGAGCGCCCTGGCATTACATGATAGCTCAACGAAGTTGATCATCACGTAGACATTTATAACAGACAAATACTCTAAAACGTATATTTCTAAATCTGGAGGGAAAAACCGGAGGACCCGGAGAAAAAATTAACGCGGCCACTGGGAGAACATGCAAACTCCAAATATACAGCAGGTGTCAGGGTCTAGATCGAACCCACGACCTCCTGTATACGAAGCGAGGGAGTTAACATCTCCTAGCCACCTTGGCGCCCTCATCCTAGGCCAGGTCTCGTGGAGCCGATTCCCAAAGATCCTGGACCTATTATAATTAGGCCTCCTGGGATTGAGTCTCAAGACCCTTTTGCCAAGAGCTGGTCTCCTGCATCCACATCTCGGGATACTGATTGTGAAAAACGCTGTCTCCTGGAGCGATCATCAGGCTACAGGTCATGCACCCTGCTGCCTCATGATACTGATGCTGGAATGCAGTTTATTTGGGCCAAGTATCAATATCTCATACAGTCACGTCTCAACATCTCTGATGACGATCGCTTGTGTTGTGATAGAAACGTCGTCGTTTTTATTTTGTATTTACTTTTATGTTTTATATCAACGTGACTTTACCGAAAGATCCATAGAATATGAATTCCTGCAGTCACAAAAGTTTTAAGTCAAGATTTATCTCATGGAATTTACGTCTCAAGATGTTGATCCTGATCATTTGCCATCTGTAGTGCATTCCAAGACACTGATCTTCAAATTATATCTTCTGTAGTCAAGTTTTAAGATTTACGATCTTCAACCCTGATCTACTGAAACTGAATCTTACTATCTGCAATCAAGGCCTCATGAAGATGACTCTCAAGAAACGGATTCTGAAAGGCATGGAAGGAATTATCTTGAAACAAGGTCTCGTAGAGCTGAGTTTTTAAATCCTGATCCTGAAACCTGGCCTTCCTAGTGCCTGCTCAGAAGATGTTGCGACCTGCCCTCCTGAGGCCGAGTTCCATGACTCGTATCTTCAAACCACATCCTGAAACCTCATCAGCGCAAGTTTCCTGGAGACAAATCTCAAGTTTCTGGTCTAAAAATGCACTGAGCCAGTCCCCAAGTCACTGATCTTCAACCCTAATATTTTGCAAGCGAATCCAAAGGAACGAAAAATACGGAACATTTTGATTTAAAGCTTTCGTGACTGCAGTAATTCATATTCTTAGTTTTTTCGGTAAAGTCACGTTGAAGAGAAACAACAAAATAACAAAATATATATAAAACAATAAAAAAAATTCTCACGACGTTTCGACCATAACTCAAACGGTCATCATCAGGTGTGTCGGTTTGCATGATGATGACCGTTTGAGTTATGGTCGAAACGTCGTGAGAATTTTTTTTATTGTTTTATATATATTTTGTTATTTTGTTGTTTCTCTTCAACGTGACTTTACCGAAAAAACTAAGAATATGAATTACTGCAGTCACGAAAGCTTTAAATCAAAATTTAATCGCCTCTACGGGGAGGGTTTTCACATAACTTTAAGATCCTTCAACAAACTCCGGGATAAGAAAGCTCAGCTGATCGAGTCTCTCACCTTCCTGAAGAGATGCCGCGACTCTGGGGTAATACCAATCGCATTTACACTCACCTCTGCTACTGTAACTTCTTCTAATGCGAAACGAATTCTTTTCAAAACTAGCTTAGCTCTTATCTCAGAAAAAATCAGACTTATACGCACAGAACTAGATCAGTTAGACAAGACACTCTACAAATCACACTTATCATTGACGGCAATAATGTCCACATCGGATTGGGAACATGTAGACAATATGACTGCCTCTTCAGCTGCTACTATGTCGACCAAATGTAAGGAAAACCTGATTTCCAAATTTAACCTCCTCTTTAACAAAAGACCGGACCCACACACCAAAAAGTTAGACGTTAATAAAGTCGTAATTAATCGCAGTAACAGTTCTATTTCCGATGGTCTGAAATCCGTTTTAGCTAAAGGTCTAAACTTTGCAGTCACACCTAAACACATACCAGTTAATGATATAATTGCCCAAGTAGACGTTGCTCTCAGGGGCCTGGGTCACATCGCTGCAGACGTAGCAAGATCTGAAATCGCTGCAACCCTCAAAAACGCTAAGATGCCAGCTAGCAACCTCAGCAAAGATGAGCGTTTTGAATTATATAAATTAAAAAAGAGGAATGATATTGTAGTTCTCTCAGCTGACAAAGGCAATGCTACTGTCATCATGGATAAAATAGAATACAACAACAAAATTAAAGAATTACTCGACGATGGTAGTTATACAAAAATAAAAAGAGATCCCACCAACAGCCTCGTCACACAAACCAACAAAATAATTTCTGATTCAACCGCATTAATTGATCAATCTAAACAGTTTTCGTTGAAACCTTCTGCTGCCAGGCCACCAAGATTATACGGCTTACCAAAAATACATAAAGTTGATACACCTCTTCGTCCCATGGTCTCTACTATCAGCTCCCCCACCTACAAACTAGCTCGTTTTTTGTCTGAAATCCTGCGTCCTTTCACTGGAAAGACCACCTCTGCGGTACAAAATTCTACTCACCTGGTATCAACAATCAAGGGTATTTCCCTGTCCCCAGACGACCTGCTTGTCAGTTTTGATGTAGTTTCCTTATTCACCAAGGTTCCTGTACCTGACACCATTGCAATCATTGAAGACTTGGTTCATCAAGGACTAAACACTGAGGTACCCCCCCTGGTGAGACACTGTTTAACCAATACATACTTCACTTGGAATGGAACTTTCTACAAACAAACTGAGGGCACCCCAATGGGCTCCCCCCTTTCTCCAGTTATAGCTAACATTTTCATGGAGAAATTTGAGACTGACGCCATCCAGACTGCCACTCTGCGCCCAACCTTATGGAAGAGGTACGTGGATGACACTTTTGTCATCTGGCCACATGGCCGGCCTGCTCTAGACCAATTCTTCGACCACATCAATTCCATACACCCAGCCATCAGATTTACCATGGAAGTCGAAATAGATGGCAAGATACCTTTTTTGGATGTCCTAATTAAAAAGAGACCTGATGGTTCAATGAGCCACTCTGTCTACAGGAAAGCTACCCATACGGATGCTTATCTGAAACCGGATTCCCACCACCATCCATCACAGAAGAATTCTCTCATCAAGACTCTGTATCATAGAGCCCAATGCATATCCGACCAGGAACACATAAGCAGTGAACTCAAGCACGTACACCAAGCTCTTAGGGCTAATGGTTACTCCGACTATACAATCCGCAAAGCTATCACTCAAACCATGAAGAAGAACCCTCTTGAGGAGCCTTTCAAAACCATCACTTTACCCTACATTGCTGGGATCACAAAAAAGATCTCCAAAATCTTGAATAAACACAAGATCCAGGTCCGTTTCAACACATTACATAAAATCCGTGATCTGGTTCCGTCTGTAAAAGATGTGATTCCGGACATACAATACCCTGGTGTCTACAAACTAAGTTGCCTCTGTGGTAGTAGTTACATTGGAGAAACCAAACGCCATATCTCGGACCGCATTCGTGAACATAAAGCAGACCTTAAACACGGTAGGACCAACACCTCGGCCGTAGCAGATCATTGTTCTAATTCAGTAGGCTCACATGCCATTGACTTTTCCAAGACGGAGGTTCTTTGTAAGCCATCTGGCTTCCATGAGAGATTCGTTCATGAGGCTATCCACATATACAAACACAGAGACAATTTCAACCGAGAAGATGGATTCTATCTTAGCAATCATTGGAAAGATTTGATAAATCATTTCAGTTCTTGATTGATTGTTCACACTTACAGTGGCTTTCAGACAGCATACATAAAAACAAATTTCGTCTCCCCCCTCCTCTTTTCAAAAAATAGATGGACTAGTCCTGGCAAACAGCCAATCGTTGCGCGTGACGCAAACGTTATTTTTATATATATATATAAATAAATAAATATGCCGTTTTCAAAATACATTTATGCAAACCGACACACCTGATGATGACCGTTTGAGTTATGGTCGAAACGTCGTGAGAATTGTTTTTATTGTTTTATATATATTTTGTTATTTTGTTGTTTCTCTTCAACGTGACTTTACCGAAAAAACTAAGAATATACGGAACATTGTTAAACAGAATGCCCCCGTCTTAGCAGAGTTCTGATTCACAAACCTCCCATGGGAAGAGACTGCAGTGCATTGTTCTGCAGGACGAGGATCGTGAGCTGAGTGAGACCTTGAAACGCCTTGGCTGGGACACTTGTCAGCTGGTTGTCAGTCGGAGTGTAGAAGTCACGTGCAAAGACACTCTCACATATACCGAATATGTGGGCCTATGTGTGTGTATATATATTAAAACTCAACAAATACATCAATAACAGTGTCTGAAAAATGAAAGGTATATAATAGGCGCTCGTTCAGGCAATGGCCCTTTTAAAGAGCACATAGAGAAGCCAGAAGTAGACGTGGATAAGAGTAGGAGACTGCGCTATTTATGTCATGGGGCCTAAGCAGAATTCAATTATATACGTTTTAACATCACTACTAAGGATTTACATAATCCACTTAGTGTTGCATTCCTGGGTTCAGTTCTCATTTCAATCGGATGAGAGAAGCTTTCGAGGAATGTAAAGATGTCTGCGGTTTGCGTTTCTATGGAACGCATATCGAAGGTGTTCCTTGAAAAATGTTGGCAGTGTTTGCGTCACTCATTTTCGTTTTGATTCACGAACGCAGCCATCGATGCGTCTTCCAAGGAAGTCACGTCTGGTGCCCGTGTTCCGTTGAAAGATTTGTTGATCCAAATGTGCAACAGACAGGTTGGCATAGCTATAGAGGCCACCCGTGTCCCCGTGGCAATACCACTGGCCTCGATGCAGTGGCGACTACTGAAGGGGAGGGTCAGCACGAGTTCGGCCAAGCTCAGCAGCGTTGTGGTATACGGAGTTCATTTAGCCTCGGTGGTGAAGAAAAGCGTCAGCGCCTGTGAATTACTGTGTCCAGGGAAGCTATGTCCATTGTGAAAACCAAACGTCGAGTACCTTTGAATCTGAGGCTATTGAATCGCTGTAGCGCATGGCCGGTGTGTGTCATGTAGGTCGCTTCGGGGTGGGTTTCCACACAACTCTCTCTAAAATGTACCAGTCTTGTTGAGCCTTTCATTGACATGCTAATTTCTCTGCTCCAGCAGCTGCTCCAGCAGACCCACCTCTCTCTCTGCCCCCATCCCCTCTCTCTCTCTGTTTAAGGCCTCGACACAGAGGCATTGTGTCTCCGTGTGTCTATGTTGTGTCTCTCTGAATGGTCTCTGTGTTGTCGCTCTCTGCTTGTGTGTCTGTCTGTGTGTCTCCGTGTCTGTGTTTTGTCTCTCTCTCAAATTTAGTTCTACCTGATGACGACTGCTTGTGTTGCAATCGAAACGTCGTATTCTATTATTTATTTTAATTTCTTTCTACGTGACATTACCGAAAGAACCAAAGAGTAATTCCTGCAGTCACGAAAGCTTCAAATCAAGATTGTTTGTGCACTATCTGTAGGATATTGATGGTTGGTGCCCGAGGGGCTTGGATTGTGACGTTGGAAGTCTCAGATTGGGTACCTTGACGAAGTAATTCCAAAGTGACTTGGTGACTCACTATCCTCGATACAAACCGCCTTCTTCAATGTGTCACTCAATGTCACGATTGTCATAACACACCTATTGTCATCATTATTATTATTGTTATTTGCTGTGAAGCATCTAACAAAGTGGTACACTGCCTACTGCAAGGGCTCCTAATGGCAGTGTCGTCATCTCCTGACAGCATGAGGCTAATACCACCATTGGAATACGGTTAGGATTTACGGCTTTGCATTGCAAGCAAGGGAGGTTATACAGCTACATCCATTGTGGTACCTGCACCATCCCGCACTGACCAGCGCGGTGAAGTATGGTCAAACAACCCCCGAGACCTCCACGTATGGTTGCCACCTTTTTTGCTATTAGAAACCGGGACAAGACTTTGCCCGTCAACCTAGGCCTGTAAAACTATGCAGTGAACTGCGATAACGTTCGACACGATGCGATTGCAGAACATCTCGGGATGAATCGATCCCTGCCCCCGGTGCACAGACGCCAATTCCTGGAGAGTCCGGGACACATCTGGACGGTGCGGCGAAGCTCCTGGTCCAGCAGTAGATTGACACAGCAGGGGCTGAGCATGCCCCCTCCGGTGTAACGAACCGCTTGGCCTGGACTCCCACGGGCAGAGACTGCAGATTGTTATTTTGCAGGCTGAGGTAAGTGAGCTGAGTGAGAGCCTTGAACGCGTTGACGGGGACGGCTGTCAGCTGGTTGTAGGTTAGCTGGGGCACGTCTCCACCTCCATACGGTGCCTTTATCAAGTTATAATCATGCATTAATGGTATACAGGGCGATCCATCTCCACATATTATTATATTTATATCAAAATAAAGCGGCACCTCCGTCACATCTGTGTGCATCCATGGCCTGGTGGTGGCTTGGCTCTGGAGTGAGCGACTGGCAAATGGAAGGTCGCAAGTTCAAACCCCGGTTGGAGATCGAGGCCGCCCATCATTCTTGACATGAGCAAGACTCGGTGGGGAAGTCAAGTGGTTGTCCTATGGATGGACTCGCCTCCGCCATATGAATGTGGAATTGCAAACACTCTTTCAGGGCTGTAAACAGGAGAAGAGCACCCCGCATCGGTGCTCATTTAAACAGGACATTATTTTGACGCAAAAAAGTGCAACTTTTTTTACACATCCCATCAGCCACACAGCATCTCCTGCCTGTGCATGATTTCAGCAGCAATGGTTCAACGCAAGCACACGCTAGACCGGTTTCGCCATTCGGTGACTCACCAGCAGAGTCAAGCTCGCTTGAACCAATGCTGGTGAACTGACAGGCGTTGAGGCCCTCTCAGTGGATACGACTCTCGGTCCGACATTCTCGCCTTCTTTAGTCGCCTCCCGTCCTCTGTCCTCAAGGCGTTGGAGCCGCCGAGTGAGATGTATCCACCTCACTTTGCTTCCCATCTTCACACGGGTCACCGCCTCAGCTCCATCTCCCACACTCTCCTCGCGCGTGGAGGAAAGGGTGGGTACGCCCACCCCTTCCCGGGCGTCTGGTGAGCGAGGAAGAGTAGACCAAATACACTTTCGAGCTCCCTCTAGTGGAGGCTCTTCTACCAGCAGTAGCGTGGGCGAGCAATTTGCAGGGCTGCACTTTTACCTACTGACTGAAATCCGAGGGCAAATGTGCGTCTACCACGCTGTGACTTGGGCTTGCCGTTCCGTTTGTACGTTTTCGCGTGTGCCAATCAGCACACCCATGCATCGCTAAGATTCTACTGGAAACGATGACCGATTCCTGACTTTAGGAACCGGTTACCGGATTCCCAAAACGGTTACCGGTTTTACGGGTGGTCGTTTAAACAACGTGACTCCGAACCCGGAGCTCTTCTAAGTTATTCTCTGCAGTGCAGCGAAGTACGGCCACACAACCCCGTGACCGGCACAGCGTGGGGCAGGCTTTCATCCGAAGGGCTGTATACATTTCGTTGAAACTATAAACTATTTTTATTTTACCGGCGAAGGCCCACTGAGCTACATAGCTCTTTTTCAGAAGCGACCTGGCCACAAATGATAGCTCAACGAAGTGGCTTGGCGTGTAGAAATGTATAGCAGCCAAATAATCTAAACGCATGTTTATAAATGTGGAGGGGGAAACCGGCGGATCCTGAGAAAAATACACACGACCACGGGGAGAGAGACATGCAAACTACAAATATACAGCAGGCGTCGGGGTCGGGATCGAACCCACGGCCTCCTGTATACCAGGTGAGGTAGTTAACATTTCACGATCGTGGCGTAACCGTGAATGCAAACATCGATGTTAATTGATGAAGAAATGTACCCTTCCATCCACACATTCACACACACTGTACATCTCAATTATATTGCAATTACGTCGCATGTGTCCCGTTTGGTCGCAATGGAGACACTGGCAGTTTTGTCACCAAGAATCTAACCAATGTGTGAGCCACTCTTCAAGATGACAAATCCCTCTTTTGTTTTTAGGGCAAGAGGGGAGTAGCGCTGAGCGCGTCCTGGCAGCGTTGGCTGTGTTCGCTGACTCTCGCGTGCAGTCACGGACCAAACACTCCCGTTGCTAGTGCCGACAACTGGTTCGATTCCAGGTAGAGGGATGTCAGTTTAGTAAGCCGCTGAAACGCCTTGGGGTAGGGGGAAATGATGGAGATGCATCTCCATGGCCTCTAGACGTACATATAGATGTCCAAATGATCTATCACTGTGAGTGTGGTGTGTGTAGTGTTTTAAATGATCTATCACTGTGAGTGTGGTGTGTGTAGTGTTTTAAATGATCTATCACTGTGAGTGTGGTGTGTGTAGTGTTTTAAATGATCTATCACTGTGAGTGTGGTGTGTGTAGTGTTTTAAATGATCTATCACCGTGAGTGTGGTGTGTGTAGTGTTTTAAAGACCCTAACGGATCAGCTAGAAGAGCACGGATCTTAGGGGGATGAGTTAAAAAGCGGACCACGCCAATTTATGTTGCAAGCAGTAGCATGATGGTTGGTCACCATTATTCGTCTTTATCATTCATCATAATTTGTCATAGTTATTGTTCGTCATCATCTTTGTTGGTCACCTTAACTTATGTTGTATTTATAGAGTGCCTTCGCTCAAGGCGCGTTGTATAATTGAAAGTCGGCAACACAGATGGAGTGACTTAGATGGCACGGGTGGACAAGGGTTGAGGAGTGAGTGGCCGTGACAGAGAACACGTGGGGGTCACGGAAGGGCAGCAGGGGAGGGACGAGACGGAGTGGAGGGGCAAGGGGAGGGATGGGAATGGGCATCATCATTTGTCGTTATCGTTACTCGTCATCCTAATGGCCATCATCGTAATTGGTCGGTGTGTTTTATAATTGTAATTATGATTATATTATTAGCCATTACAAATGGTCATCATCGTCAATATTTATCCACGATGATGATTATGATGACCCAATGACTTGTGGTCCTGGTCGAATTCTACATCTGCCCACACTGACCAGGGTGGAGCAGTATGGTCAAACAATCCCCATAGCCGTGGGGAGACCGATATCTAGCAGTGCATGGGCTGGTAGATGCGTTCCACAAAAAATAAATTGCGTAGCACGGAGCGCACAGTTACCCAGCCCACAATGCACCGCACGAGACAGCTGCCTGTCGAGTAGCACACACAGTACACACACAATGTTGTCCCACGTCCGACCGCATAGCCGCAGATGAGTGAATTCAAACCGCACATAACGAATTGTGATAGCAATAGATAATGCCGCATGCACGAAAACTGAATTCCACTGAAGTGGGAATTCACACAGAGCCCATCGGCCCTCACAGTCATCAGTCCAAACGTTCTCCCCGTGGTGCTGACTGCCGTTAGGAACACTCTGCAACTGATTGGATTGCAGGTCCAGCGTTTGTAGGTTGGTGAGCTTGTCAAAGAGGCCTGCTTCGATACTCTGCAGCTGATTGGTGTTCAGATTGGAAGCTGAATGTGGCAACTTCATCATCGTCTGTGAAGTTCAGCGTATAGGTCAAGGGGTCGTAGCGACC
The DNA here is from genome assembly GCF_048934315.1 of Petromyzon marinus. Taxonomy (NCBI): domain Eukaryota; kingdom Metazoa; phylum Chordata; class Hyperoartia; order Petromyzontiformes; family Petromyzontidae; genus Petromyzon; species Petromyzon marinus. The sequence continues at coordinate 411,824 of NC_133724.1, forward strand.
GATCTCGTTGATGCCACGCCTCTCCTCGGCCCCCCAGCGAACCGTTACATTCCTGTTGATGATTATAATCAGGTGTCTTCAGTTATTTACTGATGCCAGGTCGCGTTGTTCACTGATTCCAATGCCCAGGATGGGTGTCATTATGGTTGGAGTGCTTGACCTCCAATCGGGGTTATGTGAGTTCAACTCCTGTTTGGGGAACGGCTCAAAACAGCATTGCTCCCGGAGTCGATGGAACAATTGTTTGTTAGTGGTATACAAAAAAAGCTACCGCTATTCTAACGTGGAATTTCCACCTCTTTTTCTCGGCCATAATTGATCAATGAGTCTGCACCAATGAAAATATTGCGGAAGCATATTTGTGTAATTCTTTATTCTTTTTCGCTTCATAGAGGCTTGATTAAAAAAACATTCCACTGATTCTAAAATTCCGTATGCGTACACTTTGTATGATTAATTACACTATCCACGTTCTATATTATATTTTCATAATCATGAGCGTGCTGGGGTGTTTTTCTCATTTATATTTGTCAAGTATACATATATAAATCAATAAAAAGTATTTAAATTACTTAACACAGTACTTTTGTTAATCGAAAGGCTTCAATGTCCCTTTGTTCACCGTTGTTATGAATGCGCGAACTTTCGTCTCCTACAGCTGAACTATAACCAGCTCAAGTCTCTCCCGCCCAGGGTGTTTGACAGTCTGACTAAACTCACCGAGCTACAACTGCACACCATTCAGCTGCAGGACGCGCGGCGTTTCAACCTCCCCACGGGTTTTCCCCACGCCCGGAGCCCCTGCGGTCGGAGCTGTCGGGTGAAAAATCAATAACCTCCCCACTAACTCCCTTCCATACTCTTTGGTTCTTTCGGTAAAGTGACGTAGGTAAAAAATAAAATAAAAAATAAATCAAAAAATGAAAACAACTAAATCATTTTTTATTACATTTTTTACCTACGTGACTTTACCGAAAGAACCAAAGAGTATGGATCCTTGCAGTCACGAAACTGCAAATCTAGAATTAACTCCCTTCCCCCGTTCAACACAGCTCACCACGGCCAACGCCATCCCATTTCCACATTCACCACCTTCCTTTCCGTTCACGCTGTACACACCTGATGATTGCGAAAGGCGTCCCAAGTGACGTAGTGAGGCGCCCATTTGAATTGGAATAGTAATTTGTGTGTGTCCCACGTGAACGTAGAGAGCGGTGATTCACATGAGTGTGCGTGTGTCTGTGTGTGTCTGTCTGTCTGTGTGCGGTAGTGTAGTGGTTAGCGCCCTGTGCTACGAACCCGGCGACCCGAGTTCGATTTCCGCTCACGGTCGACACAAGTGACGATTATCTGAATCGGACCTGGGCTTCCCCTAGTTCGACTCAGTCTCAAATGAGTACCTGGTGCGATGTGGCAACATCACCACTGGAGAGACAAAGGCGGCCGGGCGTGGTGCTGGCCATCCACCCCCTCGTGTGCCGTGGCGGGCTTCATAGGTGCTTACTAACAGCACTTGCTCCTTCAGTCGTTTCAAGGCTATACGGGGAATCTTTGTCTTTGTAGCGGTGAGCGCGCTGCTCTACGAGACCCGAGTTTGATTCCCGCTCACGGCGAACACCAGTGACTATTATCTGAAGCGGCCCTGGAATTGTCTGGGATGACCTCTTGAACAGTGTCCTCGACCCATTGTTCCTTTACCAAAAGCACGGCTGGAGAACCGCTGCCCAAGGCGCCGCCAGGGACGGCTCTTGCGAGCCCAGCCTCAATCCCAGGGGTTGTCGTGGAGCTGCATATTTTGCATGTTGATGAGGTTGTCGAAAGCCCCTTCAGGAACGCTCTGGAGCTTATTCGTAAACAGGTACGAACGAGGTCGCTGTATTTAGCACTTCAAGACAATTCTCGCTGATCATCGCCACTATCAGTTGCATCATTTACGCGTGAATTTCGACTCGCACTGACCCACTCGCACTGACCCACCGTTGTCAATCCGGAGCAGCTGAATGAAGCACTGCCGGTAAGTCATGGGGGTTGTTTTACCATACTTCACCACGCCGGACAGTGAAGCCTGGTGAAGGTGGAGGGAGGAGGGAGGAGGGGGTATAGGACCGGTACAGATATCACTCGCGACTGACTGGAAATCGAACTCGGGGTGCCAGGTTCATAGCACAATGGTCCAACCACTGCGCCACTGCTCCATTCCAAACCGAGACTTAATAAAACCATTTATAATGACCTCTAATATTCTCTTTGATTTGTAATCTAAATTGATGCTGAATCATGAGTTGATGCAATGCATATCAGCGTAGGTGTAGATGAGTTATGGCTCGAGTGAGACTCTCCACACCGCACACACGCTGGTTGCAGTGTGGGGAGTGAAATCCGACACGCTGCGCTCTGCCTGTGGCCGCCCCTGGGAGGACTCGTCCAGCCGCTTTCTTCAAGTGGTCAAACGCCCCAACAGGGACCCCGAGCAACTGATTGATTGACAGGTCCAGCGTCCAGGAAGAATTCCCCACTGTTAATCGGCATCAACAACAACGGTATTAGTATGATTATTCTCATCATTAACAGCAGTAGGAGCGTCATTATTACAGACAATTATATTCATCAACAGCAGCATTGGACGCGAGAGACGAGTTTTGGTTAATACCTGATGTTGCTGTATGTAATCTCCAGCGAAACGTCGTACACAAATTGCTCGCTTCATTTGCTGACACAACAAATCAAGTTGGCAGATTTGCCCACGTGACAACTTGAGTTGATTGGCTCTGTCGGGTGGTGGAGGATCGTCGTGAAAAAAATATCTTGATGCCTCCACGATCTAATGCAGAATAAACTCATTACGAATCAGCATTAGATTACTGCATCTATTACGATCGATATGGGTCGCTATCAATATTCTAACGATGTGTAAATTGTGACGCCACGTAGTTTTCGTCCACTCTCACAGAGACTGAGATAATTATTCACAGGCACGGGAAACGGCACGGCAGCGGGAAGGCAGCCCGGGTTGACTCTGCCCATCATCATCCCGGTCGATAAAATAGACACCACTTTATGAGGAAGTCAACAGTGGTTAATCCTATGGATATGCTTACAGCCCGCCGCCATAGGAACGTGGAACTTCCAACTGAGTCAGGGCTGTAAACAGAAGATGAGCACCGATGCCTCAATGTTCACCACCAAATGGTTTGGTGGTGAACATTGGTTTGGTGGTGATGCTGGATGGGCGCGGGATTGTGATCAGGGAGTGGGGGGGGAGGAGGTCTTCTTGCTCTACTATTTAAGACCGTGAGCTGATGGGTTGCTTCACTATCCTGGAAAATCGCCCGGTGGCGCTGGTTGATGCAATCACTGAGACAAAAAAAATGTAAGTACAGAAAATGGCTATTATTCACCACAAACTTTGCTTTTGTGACCAGGACACAAAAGCAAAGTTAATAATCCACTCCATTAATAAGTGTAACAATTTTTTGCATATTATTTTTCCTGGGTAGTAAGTGTTACTTCCCAATTGCTTATGCCTCAAAGTACAGAAAATGGCTATTATTCACCAAAAAATTTTGCTTTTGTGACCAGGCCAGTGATATTTTGAAATGTGCCTATTTTCAATGAGAACACGTGGTGTGCATTTGTGTCATTCCTTCACATAAAGTCCTGGTCACAAAAGCAAAGTTTGTGGGGAATAATAATAACCATTTTCTATACTTTCGAGGCATAAGCAATTAGAAAATAACACTTACTACCCAGGAACAAAAATCGTGTTAGGGGCCGTCCATAAATGACGCCACGCACCTGGGGGAGGGGGGGGCAGACATTTGTGACGATGTGTGACGAGGGGGGGGGGTGAGAAATGTGACGTCACATCAAAATGCGCAACTTTAAATAAATGTTTTATATATATTATTATTTTATTGTTTCCCTTCAACGTGACTTTTCCGAAAGAGCTAAGAATATGGACAACACGTTCTACTTAATTAAATAGACTTTTTAATGTTTTCCCCTACATCAGAGTGCAGCGCCACATTAAATACGCACTACAATGACAATAGTTTAAAGCGATTTGAAGCATGTTTTATTTTTGGGGGGGGGGGCAGAGCTTTGTGACGTCATATTTGAGGGGGGGGTCTGACTTTTTATGACGTAGTGTGACAAAGGAGGGGGGGGGGTCAAAAATCGTCCAAAATCGCGTGACGTCATTTATGGACGGCCCCTTGCAGTGTTTACCAGCGAAACCTCACGGCACTCAAATTGTCAATGTTGTGGACTTACTCTCCAACACAGCGGTGGGCTGAAGTCGTCACTCATTGGCGCGTTGTTTACGTGGCAAATCCCTTACTAATTGGGTGTGTCGGGTGGTGGAGGGTTACGACGCAACATTTATACCTACGCGGTCTAACCCAAAAAACCTTTATTATGAATTATATGGGTCGCAAAAGCCGACGCGCTAAAATTATCGGAGGGGTTATAAATACGGAGAGGAGTAGAGATCAGGGAGGAGGGGGGGGGGCTGCCAACATGTTGAGGGGTTTGGATTTGGAGGGAAGAGGGCGAGCAGCGGTTTTACGTAGCCAGCAGCTGAATTGTAGATCTTTAAAGAGGACAGCTGCCGCGATTAATCGTTCTTTTTAAAAGGACATATTGGGTTAAGCGTTCACACACACCTACTCTCACTTAAGGTAGTCAGCCGGTTCTTTTATTGATTTGTGAGCGGTGGCTAACACTCGTAAAAAAAGTCTCAAGAATTAGGAAGTAATGTTTCCGTGGTTATTACCCTTACGAAACATTAATCATTTAAAAAGTCTGCGGAAGTCTTCCCTACACAACATGGCCCAGCCCCCGCGGCAAGTCCTCCCTCCCCACCCAACATGGCCGCGCAACGCTTCCCACCGCTCGTCACGCCGCGAAATCTCGCGCGGCCGACGTCGCCGCCGGGGCGAGGGGGGGGGGCGAGTGCTGATCTCGCGAGATCTCGCCTGGCGCGCCAGCCGCGCAGCACCCGAGGGCGATGGCCATTGGCGAGAGGAGGGCGAAGGAGCCGGGAGCCGCGCAGCTGGACGCACCGAGCCGGGACTACTGACACAGACACCACCACTGCCACCCCGGGGACACAATGCGGGCAGGAGAGACGGGCAGCGGCCAGGGCAGCGGCCAGGGCAGCCTGAGGGAGCTGGAGACGCTGGTGAGCGCGCGGATCAAGAGCAGCCCGTGGCTGGACCGGCACGGCTGGGACTGGCTGCATCTGTCGCTGGGGTTCGCCTGTCTCCCCGCAGGTGAGGGGGCGGGGGAGGTGAGGGGGCGGGGGAGGTGAGGGGGCGGGGGAGGTGAGAGGGCGGGGGAGGTGAGGGGGCGGGGGAGGTGAGGGGGCGGGGGAGGTGAGGGGGCGGGGGGGTGGGGGGCGGGGGAGGTCGGGGGGCGGGGGAGGTAAGGGGGCGGGGGGCGGGGGAGGTAAGGGGGCGGGGGGGTGGGGGAGGTGAGGGGGGGCGAGAGGGTGAGGGGGCGGGGGGGGCGAGCACCGAGTCCCGCGGGTTCGATTCCCAACCCCGACGAAAATAAATTAATATTTTTATACAAATTATTATCATTATTTTGATTCATGCAAGTTCGCCGATGATTGTAACAGCTAACTAGAATAACTCAATTCTACAGTAATGTGCTGTATTGACGTGTGACCAGTGGTCGAACACTAGCCGGGCCTGCCGCAGTGCGAGTAACGGTCCCGTAGCAGCGCAGCCCGACAAAAGCCCCACAAGTCGGCAGGGGGAGACCTCGCGTGGACGTCTTGTGCCGTGTGCCGTGTTCATCCACTGCTGGACGAGGGGAGCACCACCACCACCACTACCCCCACGCTGTGCGGGGGCCGTGGCGAAGGGTTGCCGTCGTTTGACCATACTTCACCACGCTGGTCAGCGCATGTTAGATTCGCGGCCTTGAGTGGCGAGTCAAAGCGGGACTGGCCCCTGCTCTCCCACCAGCCCTCGCTCGCCCCGACTCGGACGAGCGGCGTCCCAGGCGGGGTGAATGGAGCGGTCAGCCGCAATCCCGTCCCTCTGTATGCTCGCGTGGCGAGATGAGCGGTGCGTGATATCGTTTAATTCCCGGGGGGGGGGGGGGGAGCGTTTTAAACCAAACTTAAACTAAGCTTTTTTATTTTACCGGGTAAGGCTCACCGAGCTATATAGTTCATTTTCAGAAGCGACCTGGCCATAAATGATAGCTCAACGAAGTGGCTTATCGCGTGGAAATGTATAGCAGCCAGATACTCTAAAACGCACGTTGATTTTAAATGTGGAGGGATACGGGGAGAGAGACACGTAAACTACAAATATACAGCAGGCGTCAGGGTCTGGATAGAACCCGCGACCTCCTGTACACCAGGTGAGGTAGTTAACATCTCCTAGCCACCGCGATACATCAGTTACCATAGCGATAGGTTATTCCCTAGTCATCCAAGTATACAACACTTGGTAAAGTAAGCCACGTGGTCGGAGAACGAAGAAATGACGACGGGCAGCGACGCAGCCAGGACCCAGGACTCCAAACAGCACTGAACCTCTGGTTCGGTGCTCCTTATATCTGCCCCGGCGCGGCCAAGCTCCACCTCTGGCCACGCCCCCTTCCAGAACCCTCGAACTAGGCCCCGGCAAGGTAAGGTAATTTACCCTTTACACCGGGTAAAAGAGTAAAGGTAAAAGGTAAAGATGTCGACATGCCAACGGTAAAGGTAGCTCAGAAGAATTACCCGGTAGGGTAAAGGTAGCACGAAGTATTACCCGGTAAATACGGTGCCTTGTTTACTGCTAAAAGCTCCGTGGCGCAGTCCGTGGCTTCCATTTAACAAGTAATATTTTTAAAAAAACTTTTTAAAAAGCACGCTTTAATGAAATGTACGAGTAATGGCAGACCTCCACGACTCCAGGCAGTGGCCCCGAAGCTTGCCACAACGTAAGGGGCCGTGGCCAATTACAGCCAACGTCAGTTGACCGTGGACAATCAGACCCAAGCCGAAATATAACATATAAAAAATAATGTTAAAAAATATTTATTTATTTTGATAGAATATAGTCTTGTCATCAGTATGACATAAGTTTACCAAGTTTGCAGTCGATACCACATTGGGAAGTGGGTTAACATTGAGTTACAAGATTTGAGGATACAACAACAACACGACAACAAGCGTGTAAAATTGGAATCATCGAGAGTATTCTATATTAAATTTCGATTTAAAGCTTTCGTGACGGCAAGGATTCATCTTTTGTTCTTTCGGTGAAGATACGTAGAATGAAAATAAAATAATAAAATAAAACAACAAAATACTTATTTTTTATTTTTTTTATCATTCTATGTGACTTTACCGAAAGAACCAAAGAAGATGTATTCTATATTAATTAAGCACTCTACCTAGCATTTACCGTTATAAACCTTTTTCATGTGTAGTACCCCAGTAATTACACTGTAATCGGGTAATTTGTATGGGGTAAGGGTTAAAGGTAGGGTAAAGGAAGGCTCGTTGCTTTTTACCTTTTACCTGCTAAAGGGTAAAAGGTAGGATAAAGTGATTGTATTGTGGTAAGGTAAAAGGTAGGGTAAAGGTAGGCTCGTTGTTTTTACCTTTTACCTTACCTTGCCGAGGCCTATCTCGAGCCGGTTCCTGGAGCTTCTCGACTGACTCACCTTTACCTCAAATATGCCCCTCTCATAATAAGGCATTACGTAGTGCACCCATAAGCGCAATTACCACTCCAGGCAGACAGCTGTCACCCTGTCATTACACACGTACGGTGAACCCTATGAATACAATAATAAACAACACCCCCTGAGGCTCATGTCCTGTTCGGGTTAATGTAAGGCGCTGACTTCCCATTGTCAAGCTATCACATGGAGCGGTGGACGTGTCTAGCACGCAATATGATTGGGGGGGGGGGGGTTGTGAAACGCTCGAATTGTATTGGTGCAGATATTTTTTTAGAAAAGCCCTCGAAAAAGTGAGACGTAATTGAGAGGATCTGATGGGGGAGAGCCTTTAGGGGAAACGAAAGCAATTGGTGTAGGAGAGGAGAGGAGAAGGGTCGAGAGAGAAGGCCCAGGAAGAGGATAGGAAGGGCTCGCAAGGAGAGCTCGAACCTTGGTTGGAGTAGCTCCCTGAACACCACGTGTGGTCCTCACTGCACGAGTTTACGGCAAATCAAACTCGCCTCCGTCTTCTTTCAGGGATATATATGGAGTGGATATTTACGTGTCTCTTATTATCCGCAGAATGCAGGAAATAGAAAAGAGTCAGCATGGTGATGCTTGCAGGCGTTACGGTGAGCTTTGCTGTATCATCTGCCGTTGGCTAACCCCGTGCATCTTCATGTATTTTAATTTCTTGAAAGTCGAAGGATGACTATGCAATGTGGTTGGTTAAACCTGTTGCTCTCAACACCTAACCTTATTGCTGCATCGGTCTGTGTCCTAGTGTCGGTTTACATATCTGGGAGCAGTAGTGTAATGGTTAGCGCGCTACGCTCCGAAACCGGCGACCAACATCCGTGAGTACCTGGTACAGTGTGTGAAGATCGCCACTGGGGAGACAAAGGCGGCCGGGCCTGATGCCAGCCACCAACCCCCATGTGCTACTCGATAACAACACTTGCTCCTACAATCTGATTAGGCTTTACGGGGGTCTTTGTGTTTGTATGTATGTGTATACAGCACCTGTCCGTTCATTCATGACTTCATTATTGGGGGTCATTGTGTCTCGTGTCAGATTACCCACTGCATGAGTCACCTTTCATCCGCGCCGTTCGTATTTCGTAACGGATACGAGAGTAGCGCCACTTTGGCCTCACTGGCGTGGCTCGTCAGCATCGTCTCCCTCTTTTTCTGCCACGTCAGAGCCACAGTGAAAGTCCTCGCATAGCCTGCGACACCGTCAACTGACTCGGCGATTTCAGCGATGCCACAGCGAATCATCAGGGTCCTGGCTGTGGCTATCATCTCACCATGGTGGTAAGATGTTAACTACCTCGCCTGGTATACAGGAGGTCGTGAGTTCGATCCTGACCCTGACGCGTGCTCTATATTTGGAGTCTGCGTTGTCTCTCTCTCCGTGGTCGCGTGGATTTTTCTCTGGGCCCTTCGGTTTTTACCTCCACATTTAGAATCAACGTCATGCGTTTAGAGTATTTGGCTGCTATAAGTTTACCTAAGATAAGCCACTTTTTTTAGCTGTCATTTGTGATAGCCAGAATAAATAGATACTTTGCTCCGTGGGCCTTACCTGGTAAATAAAAGGTTTATAGTTTAGTTTTAGTGCCGGCTCAGCGGTCTGCACCTGGCATCATCCCAAACCACCTGGTCCAATTATTTTCTTTGGTGTGGTCCCAATTCATGGAACATGTAGTCACCATTTTGAGTGTTCTTCATAGTCCACTCATTACACGCGCAGCTCCAGTATCGGCACATTGCTCTTATACTGGCTCGCCCATTTGTCACGATATCCGACATTTCGCCTCACATTCTGGGAGCTTCTCTGGGAACACAGATTTAGATTCAGTAAAACCTTGGATTGTGAGCATAATTCGTTCCGGAAACGTGTTTGTAATCCAAAGCACTCGTATATCAAAGTGAATTTCCCCGTAAGAAATAATGGAAACTCAGATGATTAGTTCCACAACCCAAAAATATTAATATAAAAAATTATTCATACAAAATACCTTTTTATATTTTTATTATTAAAATTTATTATAAAGTTATCTAATTAATTAATTAAATGTAATCGTGGCTGGTGTGAGGGAGACGAGAGAGAGGAGGAGGAGGGTTATTGTGTAGGACGACTTTCACTGTCACTAACGGAATCACTGCCATCTGTTGGCTCACTGGAATCTTTTTGTGCGACTTTAACAAGGAACCTATCCAATGACACTTGCTTTTGCCTCCTTTTCAACCTTTTTCTTCATGGGTTCCACAGTTCCATAGTTCATTTATTTGGTATAGCCCTGTGAGCCATTCGGCTCTTGAATCGGGTGCAACCGCAACAAACAAAAACATGAACAAGAAAACATCTTAAAGTGATTATGTGACTGTGCAAACAGAAAATACAGGAAAAAAACATCTAAATATTCCTGAAATAGCACCGTACACCAACACTGTGTGCAAAAATCCCAGTGGGATGCAAGTAAAACAACAACAACAACCACAAGACAACTAAGATTAAGGCCATCAGTCAACTCCGTACTACAATAAACAAAAACATGGCCAAAACCAAAAAAACTTTTCGAAATCACCAAAATAAAAGCCACAAATGCAATATAACAGTGATCAGTGGGACTGTGACTGAATTTTTAACAATAAACTACATAAATTATAACACCAAAATCTAGATCCATATTTTAGGCCACTGAATAGCAGTGGCAGCTAGGGGTGTACAACTCCTCGAGAGCAGTTTTGAGTTAAGATCTCATAGGTAGTGATTCAAGTTGCAGTTTATTGGCAATAGCATTCCAGACCCTGGGGGCATCAATAGCAAAGGCTCTTCCTCCGGTTTTTGTACGGCAATAGGGAATGTGAAGCTGGTAAATGAGCGAAGACCTTAGGTCAAATTTGTTCTTTGAAACAGAGAGGAGATCCAGTAGGTAGTCTGCGGATTTTTTTGTAAGTACATCGTGAATAAATAAGATCTGGTGCACAAGCCGTCGAACATTAAGAGATGTTAAGTTTGACCCAATGTTGCAGTACAGTTACTAAAGAACAGTCACTACACTTGGACACAAAATAAAAAAAATGCTTCACGCACACACACGTGGTCACAGCAATATAGTAAACAGTATACGCTCGCACGGATGTTGACTATACGAGTGAGGCACGCTGACCGAGCATGGGAGACGATTACCCACAATCCCGCAGTGAGAGAGAGAGAGAGAAGAACCATCGGCTCAGTTGTGATCACGTGACGCTCGGCAGACAAAGCGTATAAGTACTGCTCGTATTTCAAGACCTCGCTCGTTTATCAAGTTAAAATTTATTACAAATTTTTGCTCGTCTTGCAAAACACTTGCAGACCCAGTTACTCGCAATCCAATGTTTTACTGTACTTATTTATTTTGTTTATATTTTTTGTGACTTGCTTAGCTCTTTCTCTATTTTGCACTCCTGTCGTGTGTTTTGTATTGTTTGTAACTTGCTGACCCGTGCCCCCAACTGGACATCTGTGAAAAATAGCTTTATAGCTCATTGGACTCTTCCAGTACAAATCAAGATTATGTTTCAGAGCTCAGTTCATGATGAAGCTCCCAGTGATGTGACCCCCAAGGCTCTGCCTAACCTCGTTTCCCCTCCTCTACGCCAGCCATGTTCTCAAGCTATTTTATACAGCAGCAGGCGTCAGGGTCGGCATCAAACCCACGACCTCCTGCATACCAGGCAAGGTAGTTAACATTTCACCACCGTGGCGCCCACTGGCTAGTATATGGGCGCTCGCCATTCAAGACAACCTCCCCACTCGGTTACTAAAGCCACAGTGCATAGAGGGAAATCACATGTCCACGCGGTAGTCAGGCATCTGTTAAACGTTGTGTATTAGTGAGGCATCTGTTACATGGTGATAATAATACTTTCATTTTATATAGCGTCATTCATGCCAATAGCATCCCACAATGCTGTACATGAATTATATATGTCAGGGCCAAATAGCATATAGAGCCACTACTACAAAGCAAATGCAAACCCTACTACTACTGCCAAGCAAAATAAAAAATGAATAAACAAATTAAGAAATGGCACCAAAACACTAAGCACATACAACAACAAAGTTATCACAACACGTTGTGTATTCGTATGCTTTGTGTTCGTAAGGCATCTGTGCGATGCAGAAATGCCGACTAGACCATCGACCACACAATAGTGAACCACTGTCCAGATTTCTGTGAGTAAACGCTTTCTATAGGTGTTTTTTTATCTCCCTGAAAGTCTACGGGCCTCTATTTCAGACTACACAGCAGTGAACCATTGTGAATTCTTCAAATTTCAACAGAGGTATTGAAGCAATCCACCACACAATTAACTGAAGACATTAATTGGCTAACTCACCTGGACACGGACATATAAGTTGCTATTCATCGAGCCATACATAAGGGGGGCAGGGCTAATACCTGTGTTCATTTTCTTACTGAATATTATTTGGGTCACTGCTTAACCGGAGTAGATATCACATGACTAGTAGCCACAGTTATAGTGAGAGAGAGGGATACCGATAGGAACAGTGAGACACATATACTCATGGCCACAGCGAGAGAGTGCTGTGTGCGAGTGACGGGGCGGCCTCTACCGCAGGCCTCGTGCTGGTGTCGCTGGACAGCTCGGCGGCGCTGCTGCTGGGCTGCGGGTGCTTGGCGGTGACGCACGCGCTCTTCACGGTGAAGGCCACGCACCTCGCCAGCCACAACTCCCTCGCCGACTCGCGCCTCTGGAGCCGCGTGTGGTGCCTCTTCTTCATCGAGGTGAGCGCACGCAACGCACGCGCTCACCCGTGTGTGTGTGGTGGCAGCAGCCGAGCAGCTTCTGTTTGGCTGGATAGAGGGGGCTAAACGGACGTGGCACGGGCTGGAGAAGAGATGGAGTGATGTGTTTACAGGGGGATGTGGAGCGAAGTGGACTTGCCGATGGCTGGTACCAGCAGTGTCAAAATCGGCCTCTGTGGAGGAGGCTCGTGAAGGACGCTACTGAGCAGTTGGAGCCAGCGGCCCTCCAGCAACAACTGAGGGTGGAGGAGCGACAGTCACAACAACGAGCAGAGCGCCGGGCTGTTAAAATGCAGCGAGTTGGCACAGTGGGCTGCACAGGTGGTGCATCGGACAGTCGTCTCGATCAGTAAACCCATAAGACTCGGGTTGGTCCCCGTGACCTCTTTCCAGCGAGCCTTCCACACTTGACGTGACGGCCTCAGAGTGCATCTGGCCTGGCAGAGGTGCTGTGGTGAGGTGACTGCCACTAAATGGTGAGTGGCGGGGGCTGTTGTTGTTGGAAGTGGGCAGGTGTGTCGTGTGGTCCAGATGAGCAATCGATCTTTACAATGCAGCAGCAGGAGCTGTTCACTGCTGCTTTGGTCGCGTTTCAGATGATTGCGCTTCAGTCAATCGTTTGTATGATTGACTACAGATGACGATCAACCACACACAGGGACGAGCACATAGACAACCACATGGACGATCAACCACAGTCTCTGCCTTGCAATCGACCACACACACAATCACCCACGTGTGACGAACTTAACTTTTTACACAACTCCACGCACATGCAATCAATTCAGCCACACACACGGTAAATCAACTGGACACTATCAACCATCCACTCAACTACACTATTAGCCTCATACACGATCTGTCAGACGTGTGACCAACTCAAACCTCAACTGCTCATGTTATCAACTGCAATCACACACGCGATCAACCGCACACACACAATCAATTAATTCTCACACGCAATCGCACACGTCATCTACCGCATACACAATCATCGCATACATGATCTACCGCACGCACAATCAACAATCAACCACACAACGATTGGCCACATGGCAGCAGCAGCAGCAGCGTGGGTTAAACCCCAACTCAACACGCGTTTCTCTCGTTTTCGGTTTTAACAATTAGCTCCGATGCTTAATTGTGAATCCTCCCCTTGGCCAACCATTTATCTATTTACGTGATGCACGGCACGTCCAGTACCTTGTTTAAATGTAAATGTGTTATTATTATGAGATACAAATACTAACACACGCCAAGGTGATTTAGGGACGGCAAAAGGTTCGTTTGTGACCAAAAAATCGGTGCGCCCATAATGCCTTGCTCGTCGCGTGACGTCGCCTCACCGTGCGCCCATAATGCCTTGCACGTCGCGTGACGTCGCCACACCGTGGGCCCATAATGCCTTGCACGTCGCGTGACGTCGCCACACCGTGCACCCATAATGCCTTGCACGTCGCGTGACGTCGCCTCACCGTGCGCCCATAATGCCTTGCACGTCGCGTGACGTCGCCTCACCGTGCGCCCATAATGCCTTGCACGTCGCGTGACGTCGCCTCACCGTGCGCCCATAATGCCTTGCACGTCGCGTGACGTCGCCACACCGTGGGCCCATAATGCCTTGCACGTCGCGTGACGTCGCCACACCGTGCACCCATAATGCCTTGCACGTCGCGTGACGTCGCCTCACCGTGCGCCCATAATGCCTTGCACGTCGCGTGACGTCGCCTCACCGTGCGCCCATAATGCCTTGCACGTCGCGTGACGTCGCCACACCGTGCACCCATAATGCCTTGCACGTCGCGTGACGTCGCCTCACCGTGGGCCCATAATGCCTTGCACGTCGCGTGACGTCGCCACACCGTGCACCCATAATGCCTTGCACGTCGCGTGACGTCGCCACACCGTGCGCCCATAATGCCTTGCACGTCGCGTGACGTCGCCACACCGTGCGCCCATAATGCCTTGCACGTCGCGTGACGTCGCCACACCGTGCGCCCATAATGCCTTGCACGTCGCGTGACGTCGCCACACCGTGCACCCATAATGCCTTGCTCGTCGCGTGACGTCGCCACACCGTGCGCCCATAATGCCTTGCACGTCGCGTGACGTCGCCACACAGTGCGCCCATAATGCCTTGCACGTCGGGTGACGTCGCCACACCGTGCGCACGTTGCACACAGCCTTGCTTCAGGACACCGACTCAAAGAATTCACACTTTGGCCGTAAGTATTTTCGACGACAGCAGCAGTAGCAGGATAATCAAGACAGCTGTATAATACCGGTTTCACGAGTGTTAGAAATCATCAGTACAGTGTAGGCATCGCTGTCTCCTGCTGCTGCCTTGCACCTCAAAGGCTCTCTGCGTTGTTGTTTTACGTTATTGCTGTCGTCCTTTCGGTGAGCCACGACATTCAAGCGTGCGAACGCCACTCACCCTGGTCTCTCCCTGGTCAAAACTAAATCCGCGTACAGTCCGTTCCCCTATAACGTTGCTCGGTGTTTTCATCGAGCGAATTGGATATAACGCGATGAATGTATGAGGGAACACATTTTTTTACATAACGCGAATGCCAATTGGATAAAACACGACTGAGTGGACGGAACCACGTCGCGTGGGTAGGAATAAGCGGCTGTATGGCTACGATGCATAGCATCGCGATTCAGCCAAACCCGGTGAGCTCGACTGCATACGATCAACCACGCACTCGTACTCAACCGCACAATCAGCCTCATACACACGCCTTAGTTATTGTTCAGCCTGCGTACGCATCTCACGTGTTATCACGGACTGTGCTTTACCCGCTACATTGTTTATTATAACGTGATTTTTCCGCAATGCGGTTTTCCTCAGGAACGCAACTGCTGCGTTATAGCAGAGCAGACTGTAATTTCTGGCCCGCACGCACGTTTCCGTCCAACGGGCTGTTACCCGACCTCTTACGCCAACCGTCGGGATCGGAGCCCCACAATCTGGTGGAGGTGTGGCAAGGGTGGCACGTGGCATCGCCCCACAGGCACACGGAAATCTGTCAGCGAGTCCGCTTGTTAGCAGGCTCTCTGCAGCGTCATCATGAATGAACACCGCTCCTTTACGGCTTTGGCAAGAGCCTGAGCGATATCACTTTGTGACCGTGTGTGGGTGTACCGACGTGGCGAATTGAGGCCCCGTGTTGTTTGCAAATTCCACCCACGTGGCGGCTGGCGCCGCTTCTTGTACGCGGTGCACCGCTGTCCAGGCTCAACCTCACTTAGCTTAAAGACCTGCTACGATTGGGCACATTCCGGGTGATTTGGTCTGGAGTGTGATACGTGATAGATTTTCTTTTTTACGAATAACGCTCATATATTTTATAGATTCTCAAAACTATTTGCAGGAGTGTCCTACATCGCCAAGTGTGGCTAATTATTTTTTTGAAGGTGGGATGGGTTGTTAAACAGAGCACCTGAAGAAACTCCGCCATGCACCAGAGGAGACGGCAATCAAGATTTGTCCCGACAGGTTCACTCACCCACCTGCTGTACCGCCATGCCCTGGCCATCTCACAGCCCCAGTGGGATTGTGAGTTTCCTAGAAGTTCTTTGTGATCCGCCAACCCTCAGATCTCGAAGAACCGTGATACCTTGGCCACCACGATTAGCCAACCATCCCAATGCAGCGCCCTCCTGAGAAAGTCTTGAGGCCGGGTGAATGAACGATGTGAATGGTATTATTTTTGGAAGCCATGGAATGCCACCAGCTGCCTCGGCTGTACTGGGATATATTTAGCATTGTTAGCGTACACTTGGAGAAACCCAAGCGGAAAGGAAGACTGATTAGATGGAGTGACCGGTAGACTTTCGAACACACAGACAGATGGATGGACAGGTGGACAGTCAGGCACACACACATATATATGGACAGACAGGCACACTGGGAAACAGATGGACAGATGGTGGCACAGAGACGTACAGATTAAAGGACAACCAGACACGCAGATAGATGAATGGCAGACACATTCATCAGATAGACAGACAGACAGATGGACAGCCAGATAGTTACCTAGATAGATAGATGGACAATCAAATAAGAGAACAAATAGACATATGGACAACCAGACATATGCTTGTTGACGCACATGCAATGTAATACCAATATAGAGTTACTCAGAACCTCCATTAAATACATACGTCAGAGACAAAGATCCCCCTTATAGCCTTAATGGACTTTTGGGGCAAGTGCTGTTAGCAAACACAACACATGGGATTGTATGGCCAGCACTACACCCGGCCGTCTTAGTCTCCCTATTTACACACTGCACCAGGTACTCATTTAAGGCTGAGTCGACATAGGGGAGCATCAGGACCAGTTCAGATTATCGCCACTGGTGTTGGCCTTGAGCAGGAATGGAACTGGGGTCGCCGCATTTGTAGCGCAATGCGGCTAACCACTGCGCCACCACTCCCCGTATACACACACACACACCCGTCACAATGCCACAATGACACAGACGTCCCTGGGTCTCCAACAAGGTCGCTTACAGATGTGAGTGAGTACCCCGTGGTGTACGTGCGTGTATGTGTGCGTGCGAGGTGTGCGGCTGCTTCCCAGCGGACGTGGCGGTGGAGGAGCACGTGAAGGTGCACCACGCCTACACCAACGTGCTGGGCCTGGGCGACTCCTCCACGTGGCGTGTCCCCTTCCTGCCGCGCTTTGTCTACCTGTTCCTCGCGCCGCTCGCCCTGCCTTTCATCACGCCGGCCGTGACGCTGGGTATGGCACGGCACGCTGGAGGGGGGGAGTGAACCGGTGAACCGTTATAGTTATTACCATTGGCCTGATTTGGCTGGGACAGTCCTGGTTTGGCTGGGACAGTCCTTGTTTGGCTGGGACAGTCCTAGTTTCACAAAGGCTTTATCTTGGCTGGTTTTTCCCCTTGTTGTCAGAGGCCCCAATAAACCTTTCAGATGTTTCGGGTAAGCGTTCTTTGCACCTGCCACACATCTGCCTTTGGGGTTATGTACACTTCAGTTATTTCAACAACAAGTCGTAAAATGCACCAAAGTCCTGCCCAACCACACGTATATCTCGTATTCAATATAAAAATGTTAACTCAAATAATTTGACGGAGTAAAATTCTTGGCACGTTTTATCACATTTATGTTTGTGTCCCATTTGAAAAATGTTTGAATTCATGGAGAAGTTGTTAACCATCTCAGATTTGCTGATGATTTACCATATTTTAACAACCCAGAAACACAAATTGTTGGAAATATTTCTTGAGTTTTTGAGTCGGGCCTGGCAAGGATTTGGCAAGGACTTCTCACCCAGAAAACAGGAGAGCACGTATTTATATACACGTCTTGACTCGTCACTCTTAACAACAAACAGTTTGAAATATATTTCAGAATGCACAACTTAAATTTTTTTATACATATACATGTTTCAAAAAGAATAGAAAATAAACATTTTCTCGGCCGACTAGTAGTTGGCTTTAGTCTGCCAGTAGGGGGCGATGATCGCAGCCACGCATAATCACAGTTGAGTTTTTTGCGGTGTACATTTTTAGAATTTTTCCAAATTCGGACCCTGTCACCAGCTCGCAGTGGCCTACCACTCGTTCCAAATGACATCCCTAGATCTTTCACGTCCGCTGTGAAGCACAGTTCCACGGGTGATGGCGTTGATGCACCGGCAGTAATAACCGGGGCCTCCTTACGGATGCCGACCGTCGTGAACCTCTGCAACGGGTGGCAAACGACTTAGAGCTGGGCCACTCCACCGCGTCTCCCCCTCCATCTCTGTCACCCCCCCCCTTCTGTCCCCCCCCACCTCCGTCTACCTCCCCCTACTCCGTCCCCCCACTCCTCCGTCTCTCCCCTCCGTCTCCCCCCACTCCGTCCCCCTCCGGCTCCCCCTCCAGGGCTGCTGCTGAAGCGGCCGGCTTCTTCGTGGGGCTCGTCAGTGCGGACGCTGGCGCTGTGCGCGCTGGGGCTGGGCGCTCACTTCTGCTGGCTGCGCTTTGCGTGCGGCTTCAGCTCGGCGGCCACGGCGGCAGCGTGCATGTACACGAGCCGGGCGGCCTTCGCCATCCCCTACATCCACGTCAACGTCTTCCAGGTGAGACTCACGCGGCCGCCTCCTGCTCTGCGTAATGTCCGTAACTCCCCGTGACCTTCCCGTAACTCCCCGTGATGTCCCTGCAATTCCCCGCAACTCCCCGTAATTTTCCCCGTAGCTCTCATTGCTGTCCCCGTGACGTCTCCCCTGTGTGCCGTCGCGCAGCACCTGGGGCTGGCGATGTTCGCTCGCGACAGCTGCCCGCGCCGGCTTGTGCAGATGGCGCACGGCGTGCTGAACCTGCACCCTGTGCCCGTGCTGGACGTGTGCTTCGGGCACTCGCTCATCAGCTGCCACGTGGAGCATCACCTCTTCCCCACGCTCTCCGACCACATGTGCCTGCAGGTGCCGCCCATGAAGGCCGCGGGCCCTCGGCAACCCTCATTGAGCCCTGGTCGCACTGGCGAGGGCTGGCCGGGGGTGCCTTTGGATACCTGAACCTAACAATGAACAGTAACGTAGCAATGCGCCCCAAATAGAATAGTGTACGTGTCTTTTTCACGTATCTGTCTCTCCATATATAAAAGATATATTACGTAACCCATCGTTGACCCCGCAGGCTTCTGGAAGTGTGTAATTTCAGCAGCGTTCATTAATTCTAAGCAAACTTGAGACCAGTTTCGACGCACTTCAGACTTGCTTGAATCAATAATGGTGAACCGCCAGATGTTATAGGCAATATGGGTCCCACAAAGATGCTAATGATTATTGGTTATTTTGAGTTGTGTATTGTATTGCATAATTCGTAACCCGTTGTGGTGTCTTTCCGACCGTAATAGGTGCTCGCTAACAGCGCTTGTGCGGCTTACAACACGGGTGGTGGCCGGGGGGGGGTGTCTCTGCCTTGGTTCCGTGCATGCAGATTAAACCGCTCGTGTCCTCGTACCTCAAGAGCTGTGGGCAGCCTTACCAGGAGGCCTCCTACTCCAACCGCCTGCGCCTCTTTGTGGACAAGTACGACGAATTCTTGGTTCACCTGCCGCCCATCACCGACCTGGCCGGCCTGCAGTGAGTGCCGGCGGGGGGATCGGGGGTGGGGAGGGCGGAGGCAGGGGGGCCCGGCCCGCCGCCTCCGCTCTGTGCGGCCTCGAGCCGTGGTGCTGACTCCATGCGTGAGATGTAGGCGGCCTGGCCGGGTGGGGCAGCGGGTACCGCCTCAGACACACGTCGCGTCCGCACCGCCAACATCCTGGATTTGGAGTCTGGGTTTCAGCCACCCGCGATTTAAACTGGGTTCTTTACAACCAAAACTAAACAAAACAAAATCATACATTTTTTTTAAATTCCCAAACGTATTCCCTAGCGGTGTCATGTCATGAGACAAATAATCCATTTGGCATCACTCGCAGAGCACGGCGGCCCTTTGTGTTAGAGAACAGCCCGCAGAAGTGGAGCAACCTCTAAGGTCCCTGCTTCGAGTGACCTCTGATCCCCACAGTAGAGGCCATCGCTTCCCCACCCGCCCCTGCCACACAAAGCAATGTTTGTAGTGTCACAGACAAACCGACATTTTCCATTCTCCGAGTTGGACTTTAGTCAAAATTTAGTTTTCTGCTGTAACTGGTGACTGGACTCAGACCATCAGCTCGCTACCCTTGAGAACCCAGTGTCATGAATCCTGGATTCGAACCCAAGATTCTCAGTGGTGCCAACTCAGCTCTCTAACCTCTGAGCCACAGATACATGGAATCTGAAGTGGAGTGAGTATATGGTCTAGTACCAATCCCCAATTATAGCACAACAACCTATAACAGTACATTTTGTTTGTCATGTAATGTGTCTTACTCTAGCTCTGAGAATCAAAAACCGTGGTTTTAGTAACACAACAAATGCTTGTTTGCACAGGTTGTAAGACATGTGGCCCTATTGTCGATAAGAGGATACTGCAGTCGGCTCAGAAGTAGTACTTTGACATAATCTTCTGTGGCCATTCTTTGATGCGAGGTGTAGTTGCACTCTACGGATGTAAAGACTCACCCGTAGGGTATAGTGAGTTGATGAGTTCCCACTATTCAGAAGAATTAAAAGCCTCTAATATCTGTCCCTCTACATAAATATATATCCCCCAACAGGCACACAGCATTCTGGAAGTATTTTTTTTCACTAGCATTGGTTTCGTGCAAGCAAACTCTGCATTCAACAGTCAATGTCTGGAATCAGCAGTCAGGCTTGCTCTTAGATCAACGCTGGTGAATTGACAGATATTTATAGGCAAGAACCCTCTCTCTCTTAGCATTGCCATTGGTCGTTGCCTTTGTAGGGTTCATGTGAAAACCATCATGTGCCACGTGCAGGAATCAAAACGCCTTGATTCTTACGTGAATAGACGCATACATCGTCAATTTGAGGATCGGTATTAATCATCGAATTGTCATGCTCCTTTTATATCGCTCTCCGTTCCAGTTAGTACACCTCATGACATGGCCTGTAAAGGATATCCAAATTAAGTGACAAACCAATTGTCAAGTTTCGGATTTTTTTTACGTGTAGCCATTGGTGAACAGGCCAGGACCACCAACGCGCTGGCACTTGACGTTACGCTCTAATCGCGGGCGGCTTAAACCCGGGATCGAACCCAGGTTCTCAGCGGTGAGATCCATGTCTCCATGTTCCGACGCAGCCATTGAGACCCCCCCCCCCAACTCACCTAGACACCTCCCTAACACGCACATCTAATGCATACGCTCTATGACCTTCGTTGGGATAATTTATCTTGTAAGCGGAAACTAAGTCTAATGATGGACTGGCTTTAAGCATTGTCTACAGTATTTTTCAGTAGTTACAGACCGAATTGTCAATCCACTGCTGGATGAGGGCAGGGCCACACCGTGCGAATCGTGGGGGATATTTGACCACAACGTCACCACGCTGGTCAGGTCAGGCCGATGAGTTTGGGGAGCACGGAAGGATAGAAGTACAGCACAACAATGATTTTTTTCCCGGCACTCCCTTGTGCTGCCCAAGTGTGTGGCCCCGCAGGCGATATCCCAAAAATAGTTTCTGTTCGGAATAACTCCCTACGGAGCAGCTTGACGAAGCACGCTCAAAATAACTCCCACAACAGACACGGGCGTGGAGAGGCCTTCATCCAGCAGTGGATTGACTACGGGCTGTGAATCGCTCTCCGACCAATCTCCAGTATTTCTCTCATCTCCTGCGAGATGCACCCCATGTGTGTGCCCCCAATGCGACCTCGCAAAGCAGAGCAATCATTCGCTGGAGCCCAGATGTGCAATGAGGATGAGGGATTTGCATGCACAGGGCACTTGCTTCAATGCCGTAACATCTCAAAGCGCTTTACATAACATCTCAGTGTTGGCCATCCCTACTCTCGAGGCCCTCGACGTAGGTGCGGTCTACCACTGAGAGGGCAGTGGTACCATGTTGCTTTTCCCAATTAAGTAATTTGCAGGTAATTATTTTATTTTAACACTCCAAATTCTGACTAACGACAGCCCACACATGGCCTTCTCATTTTCGAAGATTATTGCGGGAACCTTGAACGCCCACTTTGAAGCCAATGGCACTGCAGTCCTTTTGGTTAATGAGCCCGCAGTGTTAACCAGGGCGACCGCTGGGTTCAAGCCATGAACCTTGGCCATGTCACAGCAGACACAACCCACAACACCCCCCTAAATCTGCTGGTTGTCTGCCCACCTAGGCCTTGTGGCCTGGACGATCCGACACCAGGTAGAAGCTTCATTAATTGGAGGAAATATTTCAAATTGTCTTTCTCCTGTGCTATAGTTTTCCATCTGCTGCTGCTACGTAGTATGAACAAGTACGAGAGTGGCACCACGGTGACATCACCGTAGGCCTTGGTAGTCACTCGACACTACATTTTTCTAAAAAGCGAAGCTTCAAACCGACATGGGACAGCCACTAAGTGTGTCGCTGCACGATAGCGGCTGTACGTTCTGTTGGGGTTTTTTAAACAATTGGCTTTCCTCGTGCTGCTGTCATTTACCATCGTTGCAACTCATGGCCTTGTTCTGCTGGTACATCTGAGCCAACCCAGCGTGGGGTACCGGTGGTTTTTCTACTGGGGCTATTGGCCATGGCAAGCCAGAACCAAACCGTGCTGCACTTGGTGTCCTCGCAAGAAGACGTCTGAATCTGGCTCAAGGCCAAGCAGGGCCCAGGGGTGATGCTGACGTTGCATTCATTTTGCGTGACGTGGGCGAGTACTCCATGAGGAAACGACGTCACCACGTCACCTCGGAGCGCCTCGACTCTCCGCACGTGACGTCAGTGGCACCGCTCGGCTTCTCCCGAGCCCCACGCCGCTCTGACTCAGCACAAATGTGCAGTGGAAAAGAGCGATCGGTTCGTCGAGCAAGTACTCTCCAGCCGCACTCTTCGCTTGGGCTCAGAATGTATTTTTTGTTATTGTCACAACTTGTGTTGAAATGCAAGTCCCGCCTGCATTTGCTTTGCTCTGAAGTACATCTTGCATTGCACACTGGGTGTTCGTTAGATTGCATGTGGACACGGGATGCAGTGTGCCACATGAGGGCGTTTGGATGAGTGTAAGCTAGCTAGGGCACTTTACTGTGATTGTAACGGTGTTTTTTTTATTTTAAATGTGAAATTGTTTCCCTAACCCTGATGCCACTCCGCAGCCCTTAAACCAGGAGGTGCAACGAGTCGCAATTCAAGGTCACGATTCAATTCAATAATTAATTATTCATAATTGATTTGATTTGGTCAGATCAAATGAGTAAAATGTGTGTCGTTCCACCCTCCACCCGACACAGCCAATTCATAGAGTTGATGACGTGATAAACAGACGTGCCAATTGATAATTACTGCTTTAGCCTAGGGTGTATCCGGAAATGTATTCTGCACCCTGGCACACCACATCCATTACACCTATGGATGTGGCTGTGGTTGCTACCACGCGAGCACCGTATTCCAGCAGAACGGTGTGCCGCTGCTGCTGCTGGAGAGGAATGCACACACGTTCAGCACGTGGGTACGTGGGTTTACAATGCGCATTTCACTCACGTAATCTGACCCAGAATATATTGTGAATCTTAGTATCAGTAGCAAAAGCTCAAATGTTATATTAAATTATCACTTATTATTTTTGTAGTGATTAATTTAGCGGCCCCTAGTGGCTGCGAGGATCACGTGAATCCCATTACATTGTATGGACCGAAAAAAAAACATCAAAGTTTACGAGCACGATCTGATGGATCTGAATCGATGGCTGGATGCCTCCGTTACACCTCCACTAAGGAAGGGCCCTAACCCCTAAACCCAGCCCTGACACTAACACTGATACAAACCTTGACACTTTAGATATCCCTAACACTACCAGATGAAGCGCCCATTACCAATCCATAGGCACTACTGAAGGAATGGGCTCGCTAAGCACGGCCAGTTTGAGCTGCTAATGCAAGCACTCCACACTAAACAGTGCTGACCATTAACCTAACACTAACCATAAACTCAAATAATAACTAACCATTAAGAGTGATGTAACTATCCCTCACAAAATGTAAATTTTGCATTCCTGTAATACTTATAATAGCCCATAAAACACTGCTGGCTAACATGAGTTTCGAGAAATACCCCCTTTAATCAACCCTCATTGACCAGCGTGGTAAAGTCAGTGGTCGAACAACCACCATGACCGGCATGGTGTGCGTAGGTCTTCATCCAGCAGTTCATTAAAACATTGTTATAACAAGTAAAACAATAATCAAGACGTGAAACCAGTTGCCTAACACGAACATGGAAGTTGGGAGATGGCGATATTGCCACTCGCAATGTCAGCAACTTGTCACGGTTCATTGCATTGCTGCCATGCAGGGCCACGCA
Source organism: Petromyzon marinus (assembly GCF_048934315.1). Classification (NCBI taxonomy): domain Eukaryota; kingdom Metazoa; phylum Chordata; class Hyperoartia; order Petromyzontiformes; family Petromyzontidae; genus Petromyzon; species Petromyzon marinus. Next base: position 436,250 of record NC_133724.1, read on the forward strand.
TGCAATTCAAGAATCTATGCTTTCTTTTTACACTGTGGTGAACCTAGCGCTCTCTGGTGGCCAGAAAGGGTCACGTAAACCTATTACATACACCATATACGAATATAATAACATTGCTTTTTATACATGTGTAGTGTCAATGATTCAGAGACAGAGTTTATAGGAGGCACTTTATTAACAAATTTCACGGTCTCGTCCGCACTCTCCACAGTAGCTCAGCCTAGCCTGTACACAACACTAGCCGTCTAACACTGACGGCGCTGACTGAGATAGCCAACTACTCTCCTTCATAGCGCAACATCTAGCGGAGACGTTTAGTGATGTGACGACAGCAACGACGAGACGAGTCCACTCCCAGAACCGGCAGCCTCAAGCTCCCGCTCTCGGCTCCTTTTATGCCCCCAGCGCGTCCTGGCTCCGCCCTGACCGCGCCTCCCTTCTCAACCCCCTAGCAGGTTCCAGGGGCCTCCAGATGGGGTCCTCCGTGACCCTTATCCTGGTTCCAACCCTCTGCCCACACACCGTGCACACCCTCACCGGCGTGTGTGCTGTCTGTCCACCACAGTTGCCGCTGCTGTCCACCAGCCGGCGCTATTGCACTACACATGTGATTCAATGCATGTATCGTCGTAAGATTTAGAATGTATTACTAACTGATGTGTTGATGCGTCGTTACGCCACTGGTGAACATGTGAATGCTAATCCCAACCTCGCACACCATTCTTTATGATGATGTGTAACTCTGACTTTAATCTATAACACTAATACAATTATAAGAAGATATGAACGAAATAACTCATGGGAGTTGTTAATTGGCCTTGATAAACAAATATTAACTTGTCAACCTGCATTTAAGTACCCCCTAGCCAACATGGGAAAAAGGCAATTACAGAAAAATCCTTCCCATCATGCAATGTGCCAATAAAATCTTATAATTTTACTTGAATATACAATTTGTTTATTTCGTTATACGTTTTGATTATTGAAGGGTGTGACTGGTACTCAACAGCTTCTAGTAGTCACCTATCCCAATGAAAAACTGTTCATCCGGAAACATTTTAAAATATATAGTCCTTATCAAGCCCCACGGTGTAAAGTGCAGACTCCACTTTGTCTCCCCGGCCTCTATACAAGTGATATGAAGAAGGGTCATTTCCCAAAACGTTGAAATATTGTATTTTAAAGCCACAGTGTTATTGATGTTTGTTGAGTTGATTGTTTTAAAGGCACCCACGTTGGTGGAAGTTGCCATGACGATAATGTGAGCCAATCCAGCCAATCGCAGCATGTGCACGACAAAAGTTACGATTTCAATGTTGCAGACTTCATCCAACTTCATTTCCACAATGTTTCTGGAAATTGTATTGCAGGAAAATGGCCCTGTCTGTATTTGGCTTCACACGTACCCAAAATACTAACAAAACACATCTAACACCAACTCAAACCCTGAATCAAGGTCCTAACTACGAATTAACAAGTTTATCAAAATGTACGAAATGGTATTTTCTGGATGTGCTGTTTTTGGACACCAGCTGGCATAGATTTTGCACATTTTCAAGAAAAAAAGCATCCATCTGGGGTGAGTTCAATGGACAGAGCGCTCTTCCGTGGCGCTACTACATGGGTGGCGGTCGTGAACTCTTATTGGACGGTGCCTGAGGATGCCTCGAGCCTCGCGACGGCTTGAGACGTCATACACCCGCTCAGCCAATGAGCACGCCCGTTGCACGTGCGAACCAAGAGCTGGCAGAAAGGGACAAAGCTTCTGATTGGCTGTCTTGGCCCGCCCACCGAATACTTAGCCAGGCAGACCATCGCCAGACTGTTGTTGTTCAGTTTAACATGTAAGGTTTCGCGACCATTATTTGCCTGATGATGCTCGTAATTACTGACGACACGTCATACTCAGATTGTAAATGTTGTGAATTCGCTCTCCAACACACCTGGTTGTGCTGTACTAAACGAATTGGCATGTTCTGTTTATGTGACAAACCCTATGGATTGGCTATTTCAGGTGGTGGAGGGTTATGACACATTTATAAACAACGCGATCTAACCCAAAAACGTTTATTATAAAAACAGTAATTATTTACGAGTTCAGCATACCAGTATTTTGAAGAGTAAACCCACAACAGTTACAATTCGAGTACGGCGTTTCACCAGTAATTACAAATAGCAGCATCAGGCGGACAACCAGAGTTGTGGAGAAATCCTCTTATGTTGTTAGCTCATATTACAATGCGCTCTGACCTTAACGGGTTGTCTAAATATAAAATCGCTCTGCAGCGCTCTGCCCATTGGACACACCCTAGATTTTAGTTTGAGTGTTTTATTAATGTCAATTTTGTTTTGTTTTTACGAGTGAATGCAATAATATGAATAACGTGTTTTATACTTTTTTTGTGATACTGATAAGTTTTAATTGATTTTTTTAATTTATAAAAGGGGAAATCACTAGTGGTAACGAATCATTGTACTGTCACATCGCATTGTCACTGTGATATCCGTTCTTTATCCTTAGTTCGCCTGAATAATAGCTCAGGGTCAGCCCTAGTTCAGAATAGTGGGCACCTTCGTATACAAAATCAGCCCAGTGTTGTTACCAGATATCTACGAAATAAAACCTCTACATGTGTGTAAGAAAACTTACATGTGTGATCATATATCTAGATAAAAAAGTGAAGTGAAATTTCATATTTAATAGAATTTTAAATTAACCCTACATGTTTTAATTGTGTGGTCTTCTATCAATGCATTGAAGTAATAAATGGCCTATCAACAGAGAGCCATTATTTATACATTTTTGGTGTTAAACCTTATAACTGAAATTTTTAACATTCTGTAAAACTGAGTTCGCCACTAAATTTTATCCTGAATTATCATGAGGAAAACCATCCTGTTTGGCAACGCTTGGTACACCACCATTTATAAACCGGCCTTTGTCACTGGAAAGTTGGGTGTGAGGGTGATGATTTGGCATGTAATAAATTAAAATCAACTCGCGCTTACGATACACATCAAATTGTGTGTGTAAGAATTAATGATATATGTTATAAGCAATTGTATGGTAAAGTATAATGTAGGAGATTAAAAGACAAAACTTTACAAACAAGACATAAAAATAAAAAAACAATAGGAACGAGACGGTAATAAATCGAGTTGCGACCCTGAATCCCGATAATTGGCCAAACTTGACCTCTCCCCTCCTAGCCTCAACCAATCCCGTCTCACTGCATTAAATCTTGACTGTCTCAAAATGGCATGCAGCACGTGGCTCAGGTTCCCGATGTTTTACTTCACGCCATAAAAATATCGCTGCTTCAATACCCACCAGTGCCGAAATTGGGTTTAAGAAGTTGCCTGACACATTCGTGTTCACTCTTGCTTGTATGACTAATATATTCGTAGCAATAAAGTCTATGCTGCATCTAGTTGTCGGTTGTGTTTTCCACGCATATTTTAATGTAAACAAAAGCAAATGGAGCAAAAGTTTTAAAAGTTCTTCAAAAAAAGCATGGAGAGATACATGCTTGAATACACACATATACATGCTTGAATACACACAGATACATGCTTGATTACACGCAGATACATGCTAGAATACACATATACATGCTTGAATACACACAGATACATGCTTGAATACACACAGATACATGCTTGAATACACACAGATACATGCTTGAATACACACAGATACATGCTTGAATACACGCAGATACATGCTTGAATACTGTTGTATACGGGCCCCTTTTTCCATCTTTAATATCAATAATATTTACAGAAAGATACATATAGATTTTTTCGTGGCAAAAATTAATTAATTAAAACACGTAAGCCAGTCACATAGGAAAACCAGATGTCGATCATAAACAAAGGCATAAATAAATAAAGGAATAATAAACTCTCGAGGCAAGGATGTTAACAGCTATCTGCGAAAATCACCAGATCAACAAAGCTGTTTGATGTGACCCTAAAGAAGGATCACCCAGAGGGGAGCCCCTCAGGAGGGTAGACATATTGGCGCCACTCGCTTAAACCAATTTTTCTTCCATTGCTATTGGGGTAACGTTAAAGTTCAAATCCCAACAACCGGAATAAGCTAAAATTAGCGATCCTCACGCTCACTCCAATTAAGACCAGGCCACCAGATACATCAGTAATTCATTACCCAATTATTAATTCGATATCAAATGATTCTCACCTTTAAGGGGGCGGGAACGAATATCTCAGCAGCGTCGAAGACGGCGAAAACCACACAGACAGCATTCAATTATTTTAATTAACGGAAAGCGAGCAGAATAAGCTGACCGTATAGGAATAAGCTCGGGAAACAAACCAAAACTGATAGTGACAAGGGTTAAACCAAAAGCAGCCAGAGAGCGAGAAACTCCCGACCGTCTTTGTCTCTCCCGCAGAGCGAGAGAGAAAGGAATTTCACACCGGAGCGAGGAGATTATAATCGCAAGGGCCATCTGCACACCCAACACGGGACTCAGTAATGGTCCCCCCACCCCGCAACCGCGGGCAGACAAGTAATTGGCCGCAAAGCCAGGCGAGCAGGTTTCTAAGTTAAAAGATATCGCAATACATTTATATGATGATAAGACACACAGAATGACGAAAATTAATAAAACTGAGTAAGAGCCAAGATAGCGGGGTGGATCAAGCTGGTTGAACATAAAATCGAAATGATATTTGAGCGATGTTAACTCAAGGTATAGAGAGATAGAAAAAGATCCCGGCCGCCTTTGTCTCTCCCCGCAGCACGTGATAAAAATATGCATACGCTCAAGAGAGAGCATCTTCACATGAAAATCAAATCAAATATCTTGAATCACAGGCAGAATCATAACTGTGAGTGATACGATACCAACTGTGATGGGATAAATGTTAAACTTTAAAAACTTAACCATTTCTTTGTGCGTCGGATAGCGTAGACAAACAGACGCCTTCGAGATGAATTGAAGCGTCTGTTTCCTTTGATGGTTTATGGCTTGAGGAAGACCCGAACAGAACCATGTCGTAAATGACACACACACAAACATACACACTGACACACGAACCCCCACCACCGACACACAACCAGATCAAAGGTAGCTCCGCCTCGTAAGGAGGAGCCAAGGGGAGAGATTTTGACATAAAAATGAGCCATCACAGCATTGAATTCGACTCATCAGCCCGCGGGACCAGCTCAACCCAGAAGACCAGCTCAACTCATCTCAGCAGAAGACCAGCCACCACTGACGCAGGAGAAGCCTCTACAAACTCGCCAGATTGGTGAGGCTCGCCGATTGGCGACACGCTACCCGCTGTTGGCGGCCAGTGCAGCTACGAGCGAGCCGTGAGTCAGCAATCTACCGACGGCGCACATTCCAGTCGTGGGCTGAGCTCAAGGAGGGCTAACTCAAGCACCATCCTGCGGCGGGGAAAGGAGGCGGTGCAAGCGGTTCAGCAGAGCCCACAATAGCCAAGAATCTGCTGTCTGGGAGAGGGGGGTGGGCGCTGTTAAACCCTAGCACATGGGCGAGAAGCCGTGCATGTGTGACGAGTGCGGCAAGACGTTTTTCTCACGCTCGGCCTACAAGTATATATATTTTTCTATTCCACTTGTGTGTAAATCTGTGTATACCCCGGATATTTTACAGATGGCAATTCTCCTGCTGTGTGTCCTACTGCTGTCCCTCCCGGCCATATCTAGTGCCACACTCAACTCTACAAACGGCTACCCTCGTTATTTTGCGTCAATACTTGTTGCTCGATTTGCCACTACACCTGCAAATGAAACAGCTCATAGACACTTCTACACTCCATCATTGTATCCTTTTAAACCATATCTTTGTCCCATTACTTCACCAGCACTCCCTCCAAACTTCATTCTGCTCTTAAAAATAACACCATCTGCGAGCTGCTGCTATTCGTCCAAGGTTCGCCGCTCTTCATCCTTTCACAGAAAATACTTATGCAAACTGTTAATTCTACTTTTCTTATTTCTGGGTGGTATTGAGCTTCATCCTGGCCCAAATGAAAAGAGCTCGTATAATTCTGTAGATTTTTCTGGCAGGAAAGGTGTTGGTGTTCTACATGTCAACGTCAGAGGGCTTGTGATTAAATTAAGTCAACTAAAACTAGAAGTGGCAAATCTTGACCCGGACATTTTTTGCATAACAGAAACATTTCTCACTCCTGCCGTCAATGACTTGCAGATTACGATTGAAAACTACAACCTTTTTCGGCTTGACCAAGGATCTAAAGGAGGTGGAATTGCCATCTATGTTCGTAACACTATTGCATGTTCACCAGCTCACTCCTTGTTTAAAAAATGTTGCTTTGAAGGTCTGGCTCTCCGAATAACTCTCCCAAATAATCAACAAATATTGGTAGTGTGCTGCTATAGACCGCCTTGTGGGAAGGATGTTTAAGCTGCATCGGCACTGAGAGAGCTTTTTGGGGGCCTCCCTAAAGGTGAAATCATTTTAGTGGGTGATCTAAATTGGAATTGGCTAAACCCGCCGGCCGTGGCCATAAATTTTACAGATGAATTTAACATGTTTCAATTAATAAATGTCCCCACAAGACCCAACCTAAAATATCCGGGACAGTCAACTCTGCTTGACGTCCTATTGACAAATGCCCCTCACAATTTCGCACTGACTGGTGTTCTGGGTAATAACCTTAGTGATCACTCATTCATTTTTGGTGTGAGATCATCAGCCAGACCCAAAGCCCCCCCTAAAATTGTTGAGAAGCACTCTTTGAGGCACTTCAGCACTCAGGCATTTACAAATGATGTGCTTCACTCGGATATTGATAAGGTCTGTGATATCCCCAACCTGACTACGGCTTGGGAGACCTTCAGGTACACGTTTCTCCAAATTCTTAACAAACATGCTCCGTTGGTTAGATTTAAAACTAAAGGCAACCGCCCACCATGGTATGATCCTTTGATTACAAAGCTCATGAAAACTAGGGACGAGGCTTGGGCATGTGCTCAGAAAAGTAATTTGGTAAATTACTGGCTAGTATACAGGATTTTAAGAAATAGATGCGTAAAAAAAATACGGCATGCAAAAAATGCCTACTTTTCCTCCACTCTCCTGGAATCACATGGAAATGCCAGGATTTTATGGAAAACAATCAAATCTATCGAAAAGGCATCCAAAACAGAACATCTGCCCGTTGAGCTTCACCGAAATGGGGAATATTTTTCAGATCCCAAATAAATAGTTGACAATTTTAACCTTCATTTTTCTGAAGCTGGTAATCTTTTTGATAATGTATTGGGAGTCACCCCTGCTCCTGAAATTTCTACACCCCTGTCCAAACATTAAACGAATTTAGTTTCCAACCAATCCACGAAAGTAATGTTCTGAAACAACTGTCCTACCTCAAAGGGTCCTCCTTTACTGGAGCAGATAGTTTTCCCATCTTTGCTCTACCAACTGTTGGTCACCTAATATACAAATCTATAGCCCATATTTTCAACCTGTCCATCAAAGAAGCATCAGTTCCTCTAGAATGGAAACATTCCTATGTCTGTCCACTTCACAAAGGGGGCCCTAAAGATGATCCAAATAACTACTGACCTATCTCAATTTTGTCCCCATTGATGAAAATTTTTGAAAAATTATTGAACTACCAAATTAGCAGTTTCCTGTCCACCAACAATCTACTACATCTAAAACAATCTGGATTCCAGAAAAAATACAGCACCACATCTGCTGCATTAGACTCTTTGAATCAAATTTACAATAGCCTTGATAATAAGCAGTACTGTGCCTGTCTTTTTCTTGACCTGTCCAAAGCTTTTGATACAGTAGACCACAACACCCTGCTTAGTAAACTAAGTTGCCTCGGTTTTTCCGAGAACACAGTACAATGGTTAAAAAATTACCTCTTTTCTCGCACCCAAACTGTATTCACAGATGGTTGGAGGTCAAACAGTGTTAAGATAACAAAAGGGGTTCCACAGGGTTCCATCCTCGGCCCTCTCTTGTTCTCTCTTTATGTCAATGACTTGGGCACTGAACTGGATCATTTCAGGGTAAATCTTTTTGCAGATGACACGATACTGATTACTGCTGGCCGCTCTCCGGATGACGTGATTGCTAAGCTCCAGGGTGATTTCAACAAACTACAACATCAGCTAGTTTCTCTTAAACTAGTCCTGAATACCTCCAAAACCAAGGTGCTATGCTTCTCTCCGGGACTAAAGCAGGAAGTTATTTTTCCCCAATTACATTCCTTGAATAATTATCAAATAGAGCAAGTCAAGATCTATAAGTATCTTGGAGTCATCCTGGATTCAAAACTTAGTTTTGAAGATCACATTGATTATATTGGTAAAAAGACAAAAATAAAAATTGGTTTTCTGTATCGACACAAGCACTGCTTCCCCCCAATGTTCCGTTTGGAATTGATAAAAGCTACCATACTGCCTCTACTTGACTACTGTGACATCGTGTATAAATCAGCCCCAAGTACTGTACTGAAGAAGCTTGATTCCACCTATCACTCGGCCTTAAGATTTGCATTGAACTGCCCATATAGGACTCACCACTGTGATCTCTACATTGGGTCAAACTTAACATCTCTTAATGTTCGACGGCTTGTGCACCAGATCTTATTTATTAACGATGTACTTACAAAATATTCCGCAGACTACCTACTGGATTTCCTCTCTGTTTCAAAGAACAAATTTGACCTCAGGTCTTCGCTCATTTACCAGCTTCACATTCCTTATTGCCGTACAAAAACTGGGGGAAGGGCCTTTGCTATTGATGCCCCCAGGGTCTGGAATGCTATTGCCAATAAACTGCAACTTGAATCACTACCTATGAGATCTTCACTCAAAACTGCTCTAGAGGAGTTGTACAACCCTAGCTGCCATTGCTATTCAGTGGCCTAAAATATGGCTCTAGATTTTGGTGTTATAATTAATTTATGTAGTTTATTGTTAAAAAAATTCGGTCACAGTCCCTATGATCACTGTTACATTGCATTCATGGCTTTTATTTTGGTGATTTCGAAAAGTTTTTTTTGTTTTGGCCATGTTTTTGTTTATTGTAGTACGGAGTTAGACTGATGGCCTTAATCTTAGTTGTCTTGTGGTTGTTGTTGTTATTTGACTTGCATCCCACCGGGATTTTTGCACACAGCGTTGGTGTACGGTGCTATTTCAGGAATATTTTTATATTTTTTTCCTGGATTTTCTGTTTGCACAGTCACATAATCACTTTAAGATGTTTTCTTGTTCATGTTTTTCGTTTGTTGCGGTTGCACCAGATTCAAGAGCCGAATGGCTCACAGGGCTATACCAAATAAATGAACTATGAACTATGAGTCGCGCCGCTGTGAGCGAGCTGTGTGCGCCATCTACCGACGACCATCGCAGCTACAACTACGTCAGCCGGACCCGAATCGGCCACTGCGAAGGAGGAATCACCTATCCAAAGAATCGATTCCGAACATTGGCCTACTCTCTCATCATCCATACCACTCAAAACACACACGGGTCATTAACAAAAGCCTAACCCTCAAGTCGGTAAACCATCCGTGACCGTGAGAGCATCGCAATGACCGAGTGAACAATCCATCGTTTATAAGAGTGTTCATAATTGTCCTCGTTAATATTTCGTTTTGGGGCTGTACTTCTAATCGCCTAAGTTACCAACTGATCCATCAATACGGATTAATCCTTGGCACCTTCGCCACGGAGCGCCGCTCACGGGGGAGAATAGCGTGTTCAACCGGTTTCCCTGTCAGGGATCTGGCCACAATTAATTAAAAGATTGGCCCAAGATAAGAATCTCAAGGGAAAACTCACCCCCTCGCACCTCCTCACTATAAGCCATTGCTCTCATCATATAACCTTGCAGATGGATCTGTTGAGAATTGTGCCTTTGGAATAATAATGGTTTGAGTGCCGTTCCATACAAATATCGTTGCATAATAATCAATCGTCCTACCGTGTTAACAACGTGACAAGGATTTGCATTAGGGGTCGCATATGATCATTGACCGAGTGCCGTGTTGTGTAACAATTCAAGTATACGAATTTGCATATGATAGAGTTAAGGTTGTCGTAGAATAGTTATGCATCTTCTTTGGTTCTTTCGGTAAAGTCACGTAGAATGAGAATAAAATAATAAATTGATCAAATAAAATGACACAATAATATTCTCACGACATTTCGGCCACGTCGTGAGAATATCATCTGCCAGTCGACTCACGAGAATTGCTTCTTATTTTAATAATTTAATCGTCTTCATTTCACGAAGTTTGTTTTTGGTTCTTTAATTCAATTTCAACAATCTTAGACACAACATCATTTTAAGCTGCATTGAATACTTCTCCCGATATTTGTACTAAATCTTTCGCCACGCTTTGAGTCGAGCTCATGATCACCACCCGTCCAGTCACAGTCATGAAGGGTGACAGAACGAGGCGCTACCAGAGCCCCGTCAGCTCAGTCCGTAGACCATCAGACTTTTACAACGGGCACGGAGTCACGGGGTCATGCGAGAGACATCTGAGTCCTTGACTGGGCGTGATGTTTTATTTTGATCGTAAATATGAAAATGGCTCTATGTATGATCTATATATGAATCACAATCATACACAACACACGCACTAAATGAAATTACTGCGAGCATTATAATCAATGTTTATCGAATAATCAATAATAATCAGTCGCTCAGTCTCTACTGGCCAGCGCCGTGGTAAGCGGTGGACAAGTCGGAGACACGTGTCCACCCGATACAACCAGCTGACAAGCATCCCCGGCAAGGCGTTTCATGGTCTCACTCGGCTCACTTACCTCGAGCTGAGCAATAACAAGTTGCCTTCTCTTCCCGTGTGGGAGTCCTTGTTTGAGCAGCAATACGCACCAAGGGGAGCTGTGGTGGGGCAAAGCCATCAGGAATGAGCTGCCACCCTGGGTTTAATCCTTGCGTCTGCATCGCCAATTTAGGTGCTCATGATAACCATGCTGCAGTGATTATTAAAAAAAAAACCACGTGATGTGTAAGGGGCACAATATTTTACGGATATCATCAATGACCGTGACTCTGAGATGCGGAGCCAAGATAAGTAACGCACTTCCCCTGAGTACCCATCACCGATAAAGCAGGACCCCAGCCAGGTGTTCAACTCATCTCACTGAGCCACCTCTGCTGTGGTGCAATGTTGCTAACAGAGACCCTGGAGCAAGGAACCAAATTCTTGCCTCTTGTATAACATTCCTTCTCTGCATCGCCTAGCTCCTGAGTCCCTCACACCCATAGGCCTCGGTGCAGTTGCACCGCCTGCACACTCGATAGCTAGGCCACTGCAGCACCTCTCCCGGTGTTTCGCTTCAGCTTCTCAACACTCCCACGGGAAGGGAAGTCAACTTGTTGTCGTATAAACTCAGGTAAGTGAGCCGAGTGAGGCTGTGAAACGCCATGCCGGGGATGCTTGTCAGCTGGTTTAACCACGTGCCCTCTCTGTCTTGTCTGTGACTGACCATGCAATGACCAGCAGAGATAAAGTAGCTCATTGATTCATAAATTAAAAAAATATATTATAATTCTCACTGTGTTTGCATTGAGTGCTGCATGATTTTTATCTGGCAACTATATATGTTATATATTCATAAGAATGCAGACTCGTTAGATGCACAAACTATAGGATATACACATTCATACCACTGCAGAGCATGTATCATTCCTATCAACATCAATTGTACAGATCCTAAAGAAGCTGTTATAGATCATACGGTCAAGATCAGGTCTTTGTCAAAAATTAGTTGAGGGACAAATGTGAAAAATAAGGCATATTGTAGCCTTGCCAATTTTGTTCTACTTATAGTCTACAAAATTATGCTTGTCTAAAACTTTGTATTTATTTGAATCGAATAGATTTCGTCGCCAAATATTAATCGGATTTATAGATGAATACATGCTTTACTCAAAGCCCGTGCTGGGAGCATTGTAATCGTGAAGACAAATTAAATGGTGTGCACTCAGAGCCCGGTTAGCTCAGTCGGTAGAGCATCAGACTTTTAAGAGGAATGTGAATTCATGTCAAAGACATCTGAGGGTCCAGGGTTCAAGTCCCTGACTGGGCGTGATGTTTTATCAGTTGTTGGAATGATATTATTCTCTTAAATGTTTCGTCACTTGATTTGATAGACTCTAAATACAGGATATAATAAAATAGTGAAAGGCATGTTTGTGGAGAATATAAATCACTTCAGCAATTGTTTCTTGCTGTGGTTGTCTCACCTGATGGCGGACGCTTGTGTTGCGCCCGAAACGTCGTGATTTAATTTATTTTATGCCTACGTGGCTTTACCGAAAGAGCCAAAGATTATGGATCCTTGCACTCACAAAAACTTCAAATCTAGAGTGAATGGCATATTTTCGGAGAATATAAATCACAAAATTACTAAGCTTACAATATTCCTTGTTTCCGTACTTGTCTCTCCATGTTATATATATACAGAGATCCGATCTACTACAGACTCAATAGGATCTCTAGAATGTATGTTTGCATGCATCATACATTATCGACAGTGCTGTGAATGTGTATAGTCTGTACATCTATAGAATCTGCACTTGTGTATATCTATAAAATATATCGTGGCCATGTATTAATCAAATTCATAAACATGGACATGCACCATTGAATGCAAGCACTGTGAACATTATGGAAACATTTATATGGAGAAACGAATGTGGTAGGTGCTATCTCTCACTTTCATTTGTTATTTGATCCCCCATTTTTGGAATGACATTCACTTTCACGAATGATAATTGAACGATAGTCACTCAGGACCCGGTTAGCTCATACGGTAAAGCATCAGACTTTGACGAGGAAAGTGAACGTGGATTAATGTCTAAGATATCTGAGGATGCAGGCTTCAAGCCCCTGACTGGGCATGCCATTTTATTATTGGTTGGTAAGATAGTATTCCCGTCAATGAATAGTGACGATAATCCGTAGACTCTAATCACTGTAGAATATAAAATAACTATGGGCATATTTTGGACGAAATAAGTAACACAGCAATGGAGTTACTCAATGTATTATTTACCTAAAAATGTTTGTGACTCTATCGGATCTATCACAGACATAATCCAAAGTGTGGTGAAGGTGTAAAAGCAATCCTATGTGCATCTATTAATCTGTATTTAAATGAACCTATAATGTATATGGTCGCTGGATATGAATCAGATTCATACATGAATACGTTTCACTCAGAGCAACTCCTGTGAGCATTATAGTCATGAAGACTAATTGAATGGTATTCACTCAGAGCCCGGTTAGCTCAGTCGGTAGAGCATCAGACTTTTAATGAATTCATGTCAAAGACATCTGAGGGTCCAGGGTTCAAGTCCCTGACTGGGCGTGATGTTTTATCAGTTGTTGGAATGATATTATTCTCTTAAATGTTTCGTCACTTGCTTCGATCGACTCTAAATACAGGATATAATAAAATAGTGAAAGGCATGTTTTTGGAGAATATAAATCACTTCAGCAATTATTTCTTGCTGTGGTTGTCTCACCTGATGGCGGACGCTTGTGTTGCGCCCGAAACGTCGTGATTTAATTTATTTTATGCCTACGTGGCTTTACCGAAAGAGCCAAAGATTATGGATCCTTGCACTCACAAAAACTTCAAATCTAGAGTGAATGGCATATTTTCGGAGAATATAAATCACAAAATTACTAAGCTTACAATATTCCTTGTTTCCGTACTTGTCTCTCCATGTTATATATATACAGAGATCCGATCTACTACAGACTCAATAGGATCTCTAGAATGTATGTTTGCATGCATCATACATTATCGACAGTGCTGTGAATGTGTATAGTCTGTACATCTATAGAATCTGCACTTGTGTATATCTATAAAATATATCGTGGCCATGTATTAATCAAATTCATAAACATGGACATGCACCATTGAATGCAAGCACTGTGAACATTATGGAAACATTTATATGGAGAAACGAATGTGGTAGGTGCTATCTCTCACTTTCATTTGTTATTTGATCCCCCATTTTTGGAATGACATTCACTTTCACGAATGATAATTGAACGATAGTCACTCAGGACCCGGTTAGCTCATACGGTAAAGCATCAGACTTTGACGAGGAAAGTGAACGTGGATTAATGTCTAAGATATCTGAGGATGCAGGGTTCAAGTCCCTGACTGGGCATGCCATTTTATTATTGGTTGGTAAGATATTATTCCCGTCAATGAATAGTGACGATAATCCGTAGACTCTAATCACTGTAGAATATAAAATAACTATGGGCATATTTTGGACGAAATAAGTAACACAGCAATGGAGTTACCTAATGTATTATTTACCTAAAAATGTTTGTGACTCTATCGGATCTATCACAGACATAATCCAAAGTGTGGTGAAGGTGTAAAAGCAATCCTATGTGCATCTATAAATCTGTATTTAAATGAACCTATAATGTATATGGTCGCTGGATATGAATCAGATTCATACATGAATACGTTTCACTCAGAGCAACTCCTGTGAGCATTATAGTCATGAAGACTAATTGAATGGTATTCACTCAGAGCCCGGTTAGCTCAGTCGGTAGAGCATCAGACTTTTAATGAATTCATGTCAAAGACATCTGAGGGTCCAGGGTTCAAGTCCCTGACTGGGCGTGATGTTTTATCAGTTGTTGGAATGATATTATTCTCTTAAATGTTTCGTCACTTGCTTCGATCGACTCTAAATACAGGATATAATAAAATAGTGAAAGGCATGTTTTTGGAGAATATAAATCACTTCAGCAATTATTTCTTGCTGTGGTTGTCTCACCTGATGGCGGACGCTTGTGTTGCGCCCGAAACGTCGTGATTTAATTTATTTTATGCCTACGTGGCTTTACCGAAAGAGCCAAAGATTATGGATCCTTGCACTCACAAAAACTTCAAATCTAGAGTGAATGGCATATTTTCGGAGAATATAAATCACAAAATTACTAAGCTTACAATATTCCTTGTTTCCGTACTTGTCTCTCCATGTTATATATATACAGAGATCCGATCTACTACAGACTCAATAGGATCTCTAGAATGTATGTTTGCATGCATCATACATTATCGACAGTGCTGTGAATGTGTATAGTCTGTACATCTATAGAATCTGCACTTGTGTATATCTATAAAATATATCGTGGCCATGTATTAATCAAATTCATAAACATGGACATGCACCATTGAATGCAAGCACTGTGAACATTATGGAAACATTTATATGGAGAAACGAATGTGGTAGGTGCTATCTCTCACTTTCATTTGTTATTTGATCCCCCATTTTTGGAATGACATTCACTTTCACGAATGATAATTGAACGATAGTCACTCAGGACCCGGTTAGCTCATACGGTAAAGCATCAGACTTTGACGAGGAAAGTGAACGTGGATTAATGTCTAAGATATCTGAGGATGCAGGGTTCAAGTCCCTGACTGGGCATGCCATTTTATTATTGGTTGGTAAGATATTATTCCCGTCAATGAATAGTGACGATAATCCGTAGACTCTAATCACTGTAGAATATAAAATAACTATGGGCATATTTTGGACGAAATAAGTAACACAGCAATGGAGTTACCTAATGTATTATTTACCTAAAAATGTTTGTGACTCTATCGGATCTATCACAGACATAATCCAAAGTGTGGTGAAGGTGTAAAAGCAATCCTATGTGCATCTATAAATCTGTATTTAAGTGGATATGAATCAGATTCATACATGAATACGTTTCACTCAGAGCAACTCCTGTGAGCATTATAGTCATGAAGACTAATTGAATGGCATTCACTCAGAGCCTGGTTGGCTCAGTCGGTAGAGCATCAGACTTTTAAGAGAAATGTGAATTCATGTCAAAGACATCTGAGGGTCCAGGGTTCAAGTCCCTGACTGGGCGTGATGTTTTATCAGTTGTTGGAATGATATTGTTCTCTTAAATGTTTCGTCACTTGATTCGATCGACTCAAAATACAGGATATAAGAAAATAGTGAAAGGCATCATCTTTGGTTCTTTTGGTAAAGTCACGTACCTATAAAATAAATAATATCACGACGTTTCGGGCGCAACACAAGCATCCGTCATCAGGTGGGACAACCACAGCAAGACACAATTTCTGGCAAGACTACCTCGGCAGTACATAACTCAGCTCACTTGGTCTCTCTAAACAAGGGCATTTCACTGTCCCCAGATGATATTCTCGTCAGCTTTGATGTAGTTTCTCTGTTCACCAAGGTTCCTGTGCCTGACACCTTAGCAATAATTGAAGATTTCGTCCAACATGGACTGAATCCTGATGTTCCTACTCTGGTTAGGCACTGCCTTACCAACACTTACTTCACCTGAAATGGTAATTTCTACAAACAAAATGAAGGTTCCCCCTTATCACCAGTGATAGCGAATGTTTTCATGGAGAAATTTGAACCAGATGCCATCCAGACATCCACCCTACGTCCTTCCTTGTGGAAGAGATATGTAGATGACACTTTCGTCATTTGGCCACATGGCCTGCCAGCATTGAACCAATTTCTCAACCACATTAATTCAATACACCCATCCATCAAATTCACCATGTAAATTGAGAAGGATGGTAAGCTACCATTCCTGGATGTTTTGTTTGTGAAGAGACCTGATTGCTCGTTAGGACACTCTGTCTGCTGAAAGCCACCCACACAGATTCTTATTTGAAACCTGATTCCCACCACCATCCGGCACAGAATAATTCTCTCATCAAAACACTACACCATAGGGCCCACAACATTTCTGACCAACACCAACTAGCCAGTGAACTGGAACACGTACACCAGGCCCTCAAGATGAATGGGTACTCGGACCGCATTATTCGCAAAGCTGTTTCTCCAACCATGGAGAAACAACCCCCTGAGACGCCGATCAAAACCATGACGTTACCATACATAGCAGGCGTTACCAAAATGATTTCCAAAATCTTAAACAAATACAAGATCCAGGTCCGATTCAGTAAAGTACATAAAATCCGTGATCTAATCCGACCTGTGAAAGATGTCATTCCTGACATGCAATATCCTGGAGTCTACAAACTAAATTGAACCTGTGGTGGCTGTTACATTGGGGAAACGAAACGACATCTCTGACCGTGTCCGTGAGCACAAGGCAGATCTGAAACACGGCAGAACCAACACCTCCGCTGTGGCTGACCATTGCTATAATGCTGTGGGCTCTCATGATATTGTTCTGTCCGAGACCAAAGTACTCTGCAAACCTTCGGGCTACTATCAAAGGTTTGTTCATGAAGCCATCCAGATATATAAACATAGACATAACTTCAACCGAGAAGATGGATAAAAATTGAGCAATCATTGGAAGGATGTTATTAACCAGGTAAAATCTTAACTGCTTTATGGCGTTGCCTTCATACCCGCATCTCCAGTTTCTTCTTACGTCTCTCACTCCCCCCCCCCACCCCGGCATTTTGCCTTGCTCCTAATCCCTCCAGCAGTGCTCCACTTCCCCTACTCCACACCCCCCTCTCTATCTCTCCTCCCTGGCTCCTCCCCACTCTATTACCTGTATAGCCTCTAGTCACGGCAGCCCTTTTGCCCACTTCAGCAATTGTTTCTTGCTGTTGTTGTCCGACTTGATGACGGACGCTTGTGTTGCGCCCAAACCGTTGTGAATTTATTTTATTTCATACCTACGTGACTTTACCGAAAGAACCAAAGATTACGGATCCTTACAGTTACGAAAACTTAAAATCTAGAGTGAAAGGCATGTTTTTCGAGAATATAAATCACAAAATTACTAAGCTTACAATATTCCACCGTTTCCATATTTGTCTCTCCATGTTATATATATTTACAGAGATCTAATCTACTAGACTCAATAAGATCTATGGAATGTATGTTTACATGCATCATATATCATCTACAGTGCTGTGAAGGTGTAGAGTCTGTACATCCATAGAATCTGCACTTGTGTAAATCTATAAAATATATCGTGGCCATGCATAAATCAAATTCATAAAAATGTACATGCACCATTGAATGCAAGCACTGTGAACATTATGGAAACATTTATATGGAGAAACGAATGGGGTAGGTGCTATCTCTCACTTTCATTTGTTATTTGATCCCCCATTTTTGGAATGACATTCACTTTCATGAATGATAATTGAATGATAGTCACTGGGGACCCGGTTAGCTCATACGGTAAAGCATCAGACTTTGACGAGGAAAGTGAACGTGGATTAATGTCTAAAATATCTGAGGGTTCAGGGTTCAAGCCCCTGACTGGGCATGCCATTTTATTATTGGTTGGTAAGATATTATTCCCGTCAATGAATAGTGACGATAATCCGTAGACTCTAATCACTGTAGAATATAAAATAACTATGGGCATATTTTGGACGAAATAAGTAACACAGCAATGGAGTTACTCAATGTATTATTTACCTAAAAATGTTTGTGACTCTATCGGATCTATCACAGACGTAATCCAAAGTGTGGTGAAGGTGTAAAAGCAATCCTATGTGCATCTATAAATCTGTATTTAAGTGGATATGAATCAGATTCATACATGAATACGTTTCACCCAGAGCAACTCCTGTGAGCATTATAGTCATGAAGACTAATTGAATGGTATTCACTCAGCGCCCGGTTAGCTCAGTCGGTAGAGCATCAGACTTTTAAGAGGAATGTGAATTCATGTCAAAGACATCTGAGGGTCCAGGGTTCAAGTCCCTGACTGGGCGTGCTGTTTTATCAGTTGTTGGAATGATATTGTTCTCTTAAATGTTTCGTCACTTGATTCGATCGACTCAAAATACAGGATATAAGAAAATAGTGAAAGGCATCATCTTTGGTTCTTTTGGTAAAGTCACGTAGCTATAAAATAAATTATATCACGACGTTTCGGGCGCAACACAACCACAGCAAGAAACAATTTCTGGCAAGACTACCTCGGCAGTACCTAACTCAGCTCACTTGGTCTCTCTAAACAAGGGCATTTCACTGTCCCCAGATGATTTTCTCGTCAGCTTTGATGTAGTTTCTCTGTTCACCAAGGTTCCTGTGCCTGACACCTTAGCAATAATTGAAGATTTCGTCCAACATGGACTGAATCCTGATGTTCCTACTCTGGTTAGGCACTGCCTTACCAACACTTACTTCACCTGATATGGTAATTTCTACAAACAAAATGAAGGTTCCCCCTTATCACCAGTGATAGCGAATGTTTTCATGGAGAAATTTGAACCAGATGCCATCCAGACATCCACCCTACGTTCTTCCTTGTGGAAGAGATATGTAGATGACACTTTCGTCATTTGGCCACATGGCCTGCCAGCATTTAACCAATTTCTCAACCACATTAATTCAATACACCCATCCATCAAATTAACCATGGAAATGGAGAAGGATGGTAAGCTACCATTCCTGGATGTTTGTTTGTGAAGAGACCTGATTGCTCGTTAGGACACTCTGTCTGCTGAAAGCCACCCACACAGATTCCTATCTGAAACCTGATTCCCACCACCATCCGGCACAGAATAATTCTCTCATCAAAACACTACACCATAGGGCCCACAACATTTCTGACCAACACCAACTAGCCAGTGAACTGGAACACGTACACCAGGCCCTCAAGATGAATGGGTACTCGGACCGCATTATTCGCAAAGCTGTTTCTCCAACCATGGAGAAACAACCCCTTGAGACGCCGATCAAAACCATGACGTTACCATACATAGCAGGCGTTACCAAAATGATTTCCAAAATCTTAAACAAATACAAGATCCAGGTCCGATTCAGTAAAGTACATAAAATCCGTGATCTAATCCGACCTGTGAAAGATGTCATTCCTGACATGCAATATCCTGGAGTCTACAAACTAAGTTGCACCTGTGGTGGCTGTTACATTGGGGAAACGAAATGACATCTCTGACCGTGTCCGTGAGCACAAGGCAGATCTGAAACACGGCAGAACCAACACCTCTGCTGTGGCTGACCATTGCTATAATGCTGTGGGCTCTCATGATATTGTTCTGTCCGAGACCAAAGTACTCTGCAAACCTTCGGGCTACTATCAAAGGTTTGTTCATGAAGCCATCCAGATATATAAATATAGACATAACTTCAAACGAGAAGATGGATAAAAATTGAGCAATCATTGGAAGGATGTTATTTACCAGGTAAAACCTTAACTGCTTTATGGCGTTGCCTTCATATCCGCATCTCCAGTTTCTTTTTACGTCTCCCACTCCCAATTTAATGACGTTCACTCAGAGCCCGATTAGCTCAGTTGGTAGAGCATCAGCCTTTTAAGAGGAATGCGGATTCGTGTCTATGACATCTGAGGGTCCAGGGTTCAAGTCCCTGACTGAGCGTCTATTTTATTCTTGGTTGGTAAGATATTATTCTTGTCAATGAATAGTGACGATAATCCATAGACTCTAATCACTATAGAATATAAAAGAGACATGGGCATATTTTGGACAATATAAGTAACACAGCAATGCTGCATCTTCAATGTATTCTTTACCTGGAAATTATCGTGACTCTATCAGATCTATCACAGACAAAATAGCGCATTGATTTAAATAATATAAAAATGTTTGGTCACTTGATTCGATCGACTCTAAACACAGGATAAAATAAAAAGTGAAAGGCATATTTTTCGAGAATGTACATCACACAATTACAAAACTTTCAATATTCCTCATTTCCGTATTTGTCCCTTCAAGTAATATATATTTACACAGACCTGATCGAATACAGACTAAATAGAATATATGTAATGTATGTTTACATGTATAATGGGTTCAACTGAGTCGCAGACGAAGACGTGGAGGCAACACATCTATTCAGTTCCAACACACGGGGTAACTTTCCCCTTAACAGAATAACAACCTATGGTGGTGATCACCAGGCTAGCTACACTAGTTACCACGTGACTGGTGTAGTTAGCCAGGTGGTGATCACCAGGCTAGCTACACTAGCCACAACGTAACTGCTACTACGGACTGGGACCACGGCTTCGGCCCAGGTCCACGTGTTGGAGACTCATTGAACGGACAAAGTAGACGAAGGGTTTCTTCCAGGATGAACAACAATCCCGGTCTCTCTTGGGACCTGGCTTATATTCTCTGTGGCGTGGCCACCTCCGCCCTTGGCCACGCCCACCTTCCAGAATTCTGGGGAAGGATCAGGGTCCCAATCACGTGACCACCCCCAGCCCCCTCCTGGGGCCCCCTTGTAGACGTAACTGGTCACGTGTCTTCCCAGGGCAATCAGAGTGCCATGGCCTCGAGGAACCTCATCCTTCGGCCGGCACCCTTACACCCTGACCTGTGGGGTCGGCACTGCACGTCAAAAGTGGTGCCATCCAGCGCTGTCATTCAGCGCTCACCGGCTCCCTCTAGGGCCGGGACTACACCTACACCACCGTGGTATCCGCGATGTCACTACACCGCACGCCGTGCCTCTCCAGGGCAGGCACTGCACGCAACATGTTGACATCCAGTGATGTCACTACACGTGCATCATATATCATTGGCAGTGCTGTGAAGGTGTATCGTCTGTACATCTATAAAATCTGCACTTGTGTAAATCTATAAAATATATCGTGGCCATGTATAAATCAAATTCAAAAACATGGACATGCACCATTGAATGCAAGCACTGTGAACATTATGCAAACATTTATATGGAGAAACGAATGTGGTAGGTGATATCTCTCACTTTCATTTGATATTTGATCCCCCATTTTTGGAATGACATTCCCTTTCATGAAGGATAATTTAATTATACTCTTTGGTTCTATTCGGTAAAGTCACGTAGGTAAAAAAAAATAAAACAACAAAAATCACGACGTTTTGGCCACAACACAAGCGGCATTCATCAGGTGAAGGAACCAGACTGTCTCGAGGACAGCGCTGGAGTGAAACACAGCCACTCTCAGACTGCGACCTTTAAGCTGTGTGCGAGGAAACAAGGTGCCTTGACAAAGGAATTAGCATAAAAATAGCATTTTATTGGCCGACTTAGCATGATGAGGTGGTGTACATGCGGGTGAACATGCCGGTTGGCGAGGGGGGGAGGGGGAACTTACCTATTGATGGTGTGAAAAGGGAATCTTTAAGTTCTGCGAAAGTTTGGGGTACCACTACTTGAAAAATATACTGTACCATTGAAAATTAGTTTAATGTTTTGTTCTATTTAGAACATCTTTCCAATGGTTGCTTAATTTGAAACCATCTTCTCGGTTGAAATTGTGTCTGTGTTTGTAGATCTGAATTGCCTCGTGAACAAATCTCTGATAAAAACCCGTGGGTTTGCAAAGAAACTTGGTATCGGAGAAAATTATATCGTGATCACCCACAGCGTTGTAACAGTGATCAGCTACGGCAGAAGAATTCGTTCTGCCGTGTTTCAAATCTGATTTGTGCACGCGAATTCGGTCAGAGACATGTCGCTTTGTCTCCCCGATATAGCAATCACCGCAGGTACAACTCAATTTGTAAACCCCGGGGTACTGTAAGTCAGGAATGACATCCTTCACGGATGGGATCAGATCACAAATTTTGTGTACTTTATTGAACCGGACCAGGATCTTGTGTTTGTTTAGAATTTTGGAAATCTTTTTAGTAACGCCTGCTATATATGGTAGTGTGATGGTTTTGACCGGAGTATCAAGTGGTTGTTTCTGTATGGAGGGAGAAACAGCTTGGCGGATGATACGGTCAGAGTATCCATTCCTTTTGAGGGCCAGGTGTACATGTTTTAATTCACTGGTCAGGTGGTGTTGGTCCGAAATGCAATGAGCCCTATGGTATAAAGTTTTGATGAGATCATTCTTTTGGGCTGGGTGGTGGTGGGAATCAGGTTTCAAGTAGGAATCTGTGTGGGTGGGTTTCCTGTAGACAGAATGCCCCAATGAGCCATCAGGTCTCCTCTCAAACAGAACATCTAAGAATGGTAGCTTTCCATCTTTCTCCACTTCCATGGTGAATTTGACGGCGGGATGTCTGGAATTGATGTGGTGTAGGCAGAGACTGGTTAGCTCAGTCGGTTGAGCATCAGACTTTTATAGAGGAATGTGATGTAAATTCATGCCAATCGACATCTACATCTGAGGGTGCAGGGTTCAAGTCCCTGACTGGGCGTGCCGTTTTATTATTGGTTGGTAAGATATTATTCTCTTCAATTAATAGTGCCCATAAGCCGTATACTCCAATCAATGTATAATATTAAAAAACTATGGGAATATTTTTGGACAATATTAGTTACACAGCAAGGGAGCATACTCAATGTATTATTCACCTGGACATTATCGTGACTCTATCGAATATATCACAGACTATATATCATATTTATGTAAGTAATGTATAATGCAAACCGTGGTGAAGGTGTAAGAGCAATTTTACGTGCATCAATAAATCTGTATTCACGTGAAACTATAATATGTATGGTCGCTGGATATAAATCAGAATCAAACATGAATACATTGTTCATTCAAAGCAACTCCTGTGGGCATTATAATCATGAAGACTAATTTAATGATACCCTTTCAGAGCCCGGTTAGCTCAGTCGGTAGAGCATCAGATGTCTTAAACACGAATGTGGTATTCGTGTCTAAGACACCAGAGGGTCCAGGGTTCAAGTCCCTGACTGGGCATGCCTTTTTATTATTTGTTGGTAAGATATTATTCCCGTCAATGAATAGTGACGATAATCCATATACTTTAATCACTGTAAAATAAAAAATAACCATTGTCATATTTTGGCCAATATATGGAACACAGCAATGGAGCATACTCAATGTATTCTTTACCAAAAAATTATCGTGACTCTATCGGATCTATCACAGACAAAATATCATATTGATGTAAATAATACATAATCCCAAGTCTGGTGAAGGTGTAAAAGTAATCCTCTGTGCATCTATAAATCTGTATTTACGTGAACCTATAATATATGGTCGCTGGATATAAATAAGATTCATACGTGAATACATGCTTCATTCAGTGCAACTATTGTGAGCATTATGGTCATGAAGACAAATTGAACGCTATTCGTGCAGAGCCTGGTTAGCTCAGTCGGTAGAGCATCAGATGTTTTAGACATGAATGTGGAATTCGCGTCTAAGACATCTGAGGGACCATGATTTAAGTCCCTCGCTGGGCGTGCCGTTTTATTATCGGATGGTAAGATATCATTCTCTTAAATTAATAGTGACGATAACCCGTATACTCCAATCACTGTAGAATATAAAATAACAATGGGAATCTTTTTGGACAATATCAGTTACACAGCAAGGGAGCATACTCAATATATTATTCACCTGGACATATCGTGACTCTATCGAATATATAACAGACTATATATCATATTTATGTAAGTAATGTATAATGCAAAGCGTGGTGAAGGTGTAAGAGCAATTGTATGTATATCTATAAATCTGTATTCACGTGAACCTATATTATATATGGTCGCTAGATATGAATCAGATGCATACATGAATACATGCTTCACTCAGAGAACCTCCTGTGGGCATTATAATCGTGAAGACTAATTGAATGATACCCTCTCAGAGCCTGTTTATATCAATCGGTAGAGCATCAGACTTTGAAGAGGAATTTGGACTCATGTCAATTGGCATATAATGGTCCAGAATTCAAGTCCCTGACTCGGTCTGATGTTTTGTCAATTGTTGGAATGATATTATTCTATTAAATGTGTCGATACTTGATTCAATCGACTCTAAATACAGGATATAAGAAAATAGTGACGGGCATATTTATCGAGAATATAAATCATGACATTACTAAACTTGCAATATTACTCATTTCCGTATTTTTCCCTTAACGTAATATATGTTTACACAGACCTAATCTAATACAGACTAAATAGGATATATGTAATGTATGTTTACATGTATAATGGGTTCAACTGAGTCGCAGATGTAGACGTGGAGTCAACACATTTATTCAGTTCCAACACACGGGGTAACTTTCCCCTTAACAGAACAACAACCTATGGTGGTGATCACTAGGCTAAGTACACTAGTTACCACGTGACTGCTACAGCGGACCGGGACCAACAGCTTCGGACCGGGTCCACGTGTTGGAGACTCATTGAACGGACAAAGTAGACGAAGGGTTTCTTCCAGGATGAACAACAATCTCGGTCTCTCTCGGGACCTGGCTTATATTCTCTGTGGCGTGGCCGCAGCCACCCTTGGCCACGCCCACCTTCCAGAATCCTGGGGAAGGATCTGGGTCCCAATCACGTGACCATCCTCAGCCCCCTCCTGGGGCCCCTTTGTAGACTTAACTGGTCACGTGTCCTCCCGGGTCAATCAGAGAGTCGTGGCCTCGAGTAACCTTATCCTTCGGCCGGCACCCATACACCCTGACCTGTGGGGTCGGCATTGCACGTCAAAGGTGGTGCCATCCAGCGCTGTCATTCAGCGCTCACCGGGCCCTTCTAGGGCCGGGACTACACCTACACCACCGTGGTATCCGCGATGTCACTACACCGCACGCCGTGCCTCTCCAGGGCAGGCACTGCACGCAACATGTTTACATCCAGTGATGTCACTACACGTGCATCATATATCATCTGCAGTGCCGTGAAGGTGTATAGTCTGTACATCTATAGAATCTGCACTTGTGTAAATCTGTAAAATATATCGTGGCCATGTATAAATCAAATTCATGAACATGTACATGCACCATTGAATGCAAGCACTGTGAACATTATGGAAACATTTATATAGAATAACAAATATGATAGGTGATATCGCTCACTTTTATTTGTTATTTGATCCCCTATTTTCGGAATGGCATTCACTTTCATGAAGGATAATTTTACTATTGGCACGCAGAGCCCGGTTAGCTCAGTCGGTAGAGCATCAGACTTTTAAGAGGAATGTGAATTCATGTCAATAGACATCTGAGGGTCCAGGGTTCAAGTCCCTGACTGGGCGTGCCGTTTTATTATTGGTTGGTAAGATATTATTCTCTTCAATTAATAGTGACCATGGGCCGTATACTCCAATCAATGTATAATATAAAATAACAATGGGAATATTTTTGGACCATATCAGTTACACAGCAAGGGAGCATACTCAAAGTATTATTCACCTGGACATTATCGTGACTCTATCGAATATATCACAAACTATATATCATATTCATGTAAGTAATGGAAAATGCAAAGTGTGTTGAAGGTGTAAGAGCAATTGTGTGTGCATCAATAAATCTGTATTCACATGAAACTATATTATATATGGTCGCTGGATATGAATCAGAATCAAACATGAATACATTGTTCATTCAGAGCAACTCCTGTGGGCATTATAATCATGAAGACTAATTTAATGATACCCTCTCAGAGCCCGGTTAGCTCAGTCGGTAGAGCATCAGATGTCTTAAACACGAATGTGGTATTCGTGTCTAAGACACCTGAGGGTCCAGGGTTCAAGTCCCTGACTGGGCGTGCCTTTTTATTATTTGTTGGTAAGATATTATTCCCGTCAATGAATAGTGACGATAATCCATATACTTTAATCACTGTAAAATAAAAAATAACCATTGTCATATTTTGGCCAATATATGGAACACAGCAATGGAGCATACTCAATGTATTCTTTACCAAAAAATTATCGTGACTCTATCGGATCTATCACAGACAAAATATCATATTGATGTAAATAATACATAATCCCAAGTCTGGTGAAGGTGTAAAAGTAATCCTCTGTGCATCTATAAATCTGTATTTACGTGAACCTATAATATATGGTCGCTGGATATAAATAAGATTCATACGTGAATACATGCTTCATTCAGTGCAACTATTGTGAGCATTATGGTCATGAAGACAAATTGAACGCTATTCGTGCAGAGCCTGGTTAGCTCAGTCGGTAGAGCATCAGATGTTTTAGACATGAATGTGGAATTCGCGTCTAAGACATCTGAGGGACCATGATTTAAGTCCCTCGCTAGGCGTGCCGTTTTATTATCGGATGGTAAGATATCATTCTCTTAAATTAATAGTGACGATAACCCGTATACTCCAATCACTGTAGAATATAAAATAACAATGGGAATCTTTTTGGACAATATCAGTTACACAGCAAGGGAGCATACTCAATATATTATTCACCTGGACATATCGTGACTCTATCGAATATATAACAGACTATATATCATATTTATGTAAGTAATGTATAATGCAAAGCGTGGTGAAGGTGTAAGAGCAATTGTATGTATATCTATAAATCTGTATTCACGTGAACCTATATTATATATGGTCGCTAGATATGAATCAGATGCATACATGAATACATGCTTCACTCAGAGAACCTCCTGTGGGCATTATAATCGTGAAGACTAATTGAATGATACCCTCTCAGAGCCTGTTTATATCAATCGGTAGAGCATCAGACTTTGAAGAGGAATTTGGACTCATGTCAATTGGCATATAATGGTCCAGAATTCAAGTCCCTGACTCGGTCTGATGTTTTGTCAATTGTTGGAATGATATTATTCTATTAAATGTGTCGATACTTGATTCAATCGACTCTAAATACAGGATATAAGAAAATAGTGACGGGCATATTTATCGAGAATATAAATCATGACATTACTAAACTTGCAATATTACTCATTTCCGTATTTTTCCCTTAACGTAATATATGTTTACACATACCTAATCTAATACAGACTAAATAGGATATATGTAATGTATGTTTACATGTATAATGGGTTCAACTGAGTCGCAGATGTAGACGTGGAGTCAACACATTTATTCAGTTCCAACACACGGGGTAACTTTCCCCTTAACAGAACAACAACCTATGGTGGTGATCACTAGGCTAAGTACACTAGTTACCACGTGACTGCTACAGCGGACCGGGACCAACAGCTTCGGACCGGGTCCACGTGTTGGAGACTCGTTGAACGGACAAAGTAGACGAAGGGTTTCTTCCAGGATGAACAACAATCTCGGTCTCTCTCGGGACCTGGCTTATATTCTCTGTGGCGTGGCCGCAGCCACCCTTGGCCACGCCCACCTTCCAGAATCCTGGGGAAGGATCTGGGTCCCAATCACGTGACCACCCTCAGCCCCCTCCTGGGGCCCCTTTGTAGACTTAACTGGTCACGTGTCCTCCCGGGTCAATCAGAGAGTCGTGGCCTCGAGTAACCTTATCCTTCGGCCGGCACCCATACACCCTGACCTGTGGGGTCGGCATTGCACGTCAAAAGTGGTGCCATCCAGCGCTGTCATTCAGCGCTCACCGGGCCCTTCTAGGGCCGGGACTACACCTACACCACCGTGGTATCCGCGATGTCACTACACCGCACGCCGTGCCTCTCCAGGGCAGGCACTGCACGCAACATGTTGACATCCAGTGATGTCACTACACGTGCATCATATATCATCTGCAGTGCCGTGAAGGTGTATAGTCTGTACATCTATAGAATCTGCACTTGTGTAAATCTGTAAAATATATCGTGGCCATGTATAAATCAAATTCATGAACATGTACATGCACCATTGAATGTAAGCACTGTGAACATTATGGAAACATTTATATAGAATAACAAATATGATAGGTGATATCGCTCACTTTTATTTGTTATTTGATCCCCTATTTTCGGAATGGCATTCACTTTCATGAAGGATAATTTTACTATTGGCACGCAGAGCCCGGTTAGCTCAGTCGGTAGAGCATCAGACTTTTAAGAGGAATGTGAATTCATGTCAATAGACATCTGAGGGTCCAGGGTTCAAGTCCCTGACTGGGCGTGCCGTTTTATTATTGGTTGGTAAGATATTATTCTCTTCAATTAATAGTGACCATGGGCCGTATACTCCAATCAATGTATAATATAAAATAACAATGGGAATATTTTTGGACCATATCAGTTACACAGCAAGGGAGCATACTCAAAGTATTATTCACCTGGACATTATCGTGACTCTATCGAATATATCACAAACTATATATCATATTCATGTAAGTAATGGAAAATGCAAAGTGTGTTGAAGGTGTAAGAGCAATTGTATGTGCATCAATAAATCTGTATTCACGTGAAACTATATTATATATGGTCGCTGGATATGAATCAGATGCATACATGAATACATGCTTCACTCAGAGCAACTCCCTTGAGCATTATAATCGTGAAGACTAATTGAATGATACCCTCTCAGAGACTGTTTATATCAATCGGTAGAGCATCAGACTTTGAAGGGGAATTTGGATTCATGTCAAAAGGCATCTGAGGATCCAGAAGTCAATTTGGCGTGATGTCTCATCAGTTGTTGGAATGATATTATTCTCTTAAATGTGTCGTCACCTGATTGAACAAATACGTTCACCATTCATTGCATGCACTATGAGCATTCAAATCTATTTTAATCGATCAACGGATGTTACTTCGTCTCTACTGGTCAGTGCGTGGTCAGAAGCGAGGAAGACACAGATAAGTGTCCACTCTACACAACCAGCTGACGAGCATTCCCGGCAAGGCTTTTCACGGTCTCACTCGGGTCACTTTCCTCGGCCTCAGCGATAACAAGTTGCCTTCTCTTCCCGTGCGAGTGTTGAGAAGCTGAAGTGAAACAAACAGGAGAGGTGCTGCAGTGGCGTAGCTATCGAGTGTGGAGGCGGTGCAACTGCCCCGGTGCCTATGGGTGTGACGTACTCAGGAGCGAGGCTATGCAGAGAGTGAATATATATTATACAAGGGGCAAGCATTTCATTCCTTGCTCCAGGGACTCTGTTAACAACGCTGCACCACAACAGAGATGTCTCAGTGAGATGAGTGAAGACCTGGCTGGGGTCTTCATGCTCCGCTGGTGGGACCTTAGGGGCTTATTACCGTGTGATGAGGTTCACACTGTGACAATGTGGAGATTCGGATATTGAATGTAGGTTTCAGCCACTCGTTTAAACTGAGGTCTCAAGTGGGTTGCATACCTTCCCAAATTTATATATGATCCACCAACCCCTCATCAAAAGCGAGGATCGGCCTGAATGCCCGGTTTATCAAACATGGAAATTAAAAGTGAACGTTGGAATATCAAATGAAGACTCATTATCATGCGTTTTTAGGCGTTTTACGGTCTCACTCGGCTCACTTTGCTCAGCCTAAACGAGAACAAGTTGACTTCTCTTCCCGTGTGAGTGTTGAGAATCTGACGTGTTAACAAACAGGAGAGGTTTGTAGCTATCGGGTGTGCAGGCCGTGCCACTGCACTGAGGCCAATGTACGTTGAACTTCTTTCGCACCGTACGTAGCCAACCGTGCTAATCGGATTTGTGGGGAGCGTTAGTGAGAGTTATTCACGTTCGTTCATCTTCTGGCAGTAAATCCGATCTTTTGAATCGGCTGGAGGGGCCCAGGCGAAGGCTGTAAAGAGGGGAGTTAGAGAAAGGGTCGAGTCTCATTCGGCCCACCAGGGGCCATGCTCATCACGCTACAACACTGCACGAATGATTCAGGAAGATGAGTAGTTGTTCCTCAAAGGGTTTATAATGTCGGTGGCGAGATGTTTACTACCTCGCCTGATATACAGAAGTCCATGGGTTCAGTCCTGACGCCTGTTGTATATTTGAAGTTTCCAACGTTCTCCCCGTGGTCACGTAGATTTTGCTCGGCGTCCGACGGTTTTTCCCTCCACATTTAGAAACATGCTTTTAGAGTATTTGGCTGCTATAAATTTCTGCATGATGAGCAAATTTGTTGAACTATCATTGGCCAGATCGCTTCTGAAATATGAGCTAAGAGCTCAGTGAGCTTTACCTGGTAAAATAAACAATAGTTCATCCATAATACTGGTTTTTTTGTTAGATCGCGTAAATATATGTGTCGTTAAACCCGCCACCACCCGACACAGCCAACTAGCAAGATGTGAACGTGGCCAATTCGTCACTAGTACAGCACACCGGTGTGTTGGAAAGCCAAGCCACAACATTGACAATCCGAGTACGACGTTTCGCCAGTAATTACAACTAGCTTCATCAGGCGACAGACAGATTTGTGGAGAATTCCGCCCGTTTCGTTCCTTAAATAGAGGCGTAGATGTGGTGACCACCCTTGTGTGCTCTTCTTCTGCGAGCCAATTGATCTTGTAATTCCTGTCCATTGTGTGTACTAAAATAGCCATACCAACGGCACTCCCTATTGAAGTATGGTGGCCTGTATAGGCATGCATTTAAATAATGCCTTATTTGATTATTCTCTTCCACGCAGCACTAAGGCGGTAGCTATCTGAAAGGTAGAAAAAAAATCAATTTTGTGAGATTTTCTAATTAGTCTGGGCCAGTAGTAACTAGTTTTGCACGGAACTTCAACATTATCAAAATCAATTGAGTGTCCTTGTTGGCACGCGTGTTCTGCTACTGCTGACAGTAGCAGAACCAAAATTTGTTACATTTTACTTCTCTGTTTCAGCGATCTGCTTACCTCTCCTATACTTTGCACTCCTATTGTGGTGTGTATTGTTTGTTGTAAAGTTCTGACCCGTCCTGACTGAACATCTGTGATAAAGAGCTTTATACATAATAGAGGTGGTTGGGTTAGCTCATCGGATTCCTCCATAATAAACAAATCTTCAGATTCTGATCAAACGTAGCATTACAAAACAGACCGCTTTGTTTCCTTTCAACCATATTGTGTTAAACTGCCACACAGCACGTCCACACAGCACACTCACCCACTCACTCACCACTCACCAGGTCCAAACAGCACACTCACCCACTCACTCACCCACTCACCACACAGCACGTCCACACAGCACACTCACCCACTCACTCACCACTCACCAGGTCCAAACAGCACACTCACCCACTCACTCACCCACTCACCACACAGCACGTCCACACAGCACACTCACCCCCTCACCCACCCACTCGCCACACAGCACCTCCAAACAGCACACTCACCCACTCACTCACCCACTCACCACACACCAGGTCCACACAGCACACTCACCCCCTCACTCACCCACCCACTCGCCACACAGCACCTCCAAACAGCACACTCACCCACTCACAACTCACCAGGTCCAAACAGCACACTCACCCCCTCACTCACCACTCACCAGGTGCACACAGCACACTCACCCACTCACTCACCCACCCACTCGCCACACAGCACCTCCAAACAGCACACTCACCCACTCACTCACCCACTCACCAGGTCCACACAGCACACTCACCCACTCACTCACCCACTCACCACTCACCAGGTCCACACAGCACACTCACCCACTCAATCACCACTCACCAGGTCCAAACAGCACACTCACCCACTCACTCACCCACTCACCACACACCAGGTCCAAACAGCACACTCACCCCCTCACTCACCACACACCAGGTCCACACAGCACACTCACCCACTCACTCACCCACTCACCAGGTCCACACAGCACACTCACCCACTCACTCACCCACTCACCACTCACCAGGTCCAAACAGCACACTCACCCCCTCACTCACCACTCACCAGGCCCAAACAGCACACTCACCCACTCACTCACCCACCCACTCGCCACACAGCACCTCGAAACAGCACACTCACCCATTCACTCACCCACTCACCACTCACCAGGTCCACACAGCACACTCACCCACTCACTCACCCACTCACCACACACCAGGTCCACATAGCACACTCACCCACTCACTCACCACACACCAGGTCCAAACAGCACACTCACCCCCTCACTCACCACTCACCACACACCAGGTCCACACAGCACACTCACCCACTCACTCACCACACACCAGGTCCAAACAGCACACTCACCCCCTCACTCACCCACTCACCACACACCAGGTCCACACAGCACACTCACCCCCTCACTCACCACACACCAGGTCCAAACAGCACACTCACCCCCTCACTCACCACTCACCACACACCAGGTCCACACAGCACACTCACCCCCTCACTCACCCACCCACTCGCCACATAGCACCTCCAAACAGCACCTCCAAACAGCACACTCACCCACTCACTCACCAGGTCCAAAAAGCACACTCACCCACTCACTCACCAGGTCCAAAAAGCACTCACCCACTCACTCACCACTCACCAGGTCCAAACAGCACACTCACACACTCACCCACTCACTCACCCACTCACCAGGTCCAAACAGCACACTCACCCACTCACTCACCCACTCACCAGGCCCACACAGCACACTCACCCACTCACTCACCACACCGCAGGTAACCTCCCTACTCTATCTGCGTCTTCTCTCTCGCACCACTCCGTTGTTCTTTCACTTTGCTGAAATCAGAATCAGAATATTTCGATTGGAGCAATCCGATGAGCTGCTCGAGGCACGTTCCGAGCTCGTTTCGAGCTCGTGCCGATTGTATCGTTAACGGCGCTGTTTGTTGTTGCTGGCCGCTTCGCGTCTTTTTTACCAGTCGGGCCTGTTCCTCGGCAGTTCTGCAAAGATGATACAACACTGGCGACGATACAACAATGATGATACAATGGTGACGATACAACAATGGTGACGAGACAACAATGGCGACGATACAACAATGGTGACGAGACAACACTGGTGACGATACAACAATGGTGATGGCACAACAATAGTGATGGCACAACAATGGCGATACAACACTGGTGACGATACAACAATGATGATACAATGGTGACGATAAAACAATGGTGACGAGACAACAATGGTGACGAGACAACAATGGCGACGATACAACACTGGTGACGATACAACAATGATGATACAATGGTGACGATAAAACAATGGTGACGAGACAACAATGGTGACGAGACAACAATGGCGACGATACAACAATGGTGACGAGACAACACTGGTGACGATACAACAATAGTGATGGCACAACAATGGCGACACAACACTGGTGACGATACAACAATGGTGATGGCACAACAATGGCGATTCAACACTGGTGACGATACAACAATGGTGATGGCACAACAATGGCGATACAACACTGGTGACGAGACAACACTGGTGACGATACAATGGTGGCGATACAACAGAAACTGGACCACCGCTACGCATTCCGGACCAAACGCGGTCGTCTCGTGCTCACGAGCCCCCTTCGCGTTCTGAGAAGTCATTGCAGCTGATTGTCATTCAGCCACAGCACGGTGAGTTTGGTCAGTTTGTCAAACACGCCTGGTGGGAGAGACTTGAGCTGGTTATCCTGCAGATAAGTGCAGAATAAACATCCTACATTCGTATATTCTTCATTAGTGAAACGCATTCCATATATGTAATGTGGTCGTTATGGTTGTGGTGAGAATGCGGTTATGGCTGTGGTTATTATTAGAGGTTGTGGTTTTAATGCGGTTGTGGTTATGATGTGGTTATGGATGTGGTCACAATGCGGTTGTGGTTATAATGAAGTTATGGTTGTGGTTATAATGCGGTTATGGTTGTGGTTATAATGTGGTTATGGTTGTGGTTATAATGCGGTTATGGTTGTGGTTATAATGTGGTTATGGTTGTGGTTATAATGCGGTTATGGTTGTGGTTATAATGCAGGTTGTGGTTCGAGGCCACTGTGGTTGTCACGTGGTTTTAGTTGTGGTCTGTTGTGGTTGCGGTTATAACGTGGTGGTTGCAATTGTTAGAATGGCCGTGTATATGTTGTGGCTTCTGTTGTGGTTGTATAAGAGTTGTACAACTGAAATGCGTAAACTAAGCAAAAGTGTGCACATTGCGCACCTCCGATTAGCACGGTTGGCTACGTACGGTGCGAAAGAAGTTCAACTTATTTAGAAAATATATACGTCTATACAAAAGAAAGAAGTTCAACATATATACAAAATCATAGGGCCCAAGTAGCTGAAGAGGGGCCTGGGGTTCTACTAATATATATGCACATCAAATTCAAATCCATAAAAACGTACGATCATCATCAATACCACCACCACTGTATGGATGCAACTCAAGCAAAGTCTTTGTAAAGATGCAAACTCGCGGGACTTCATCATTCGCAAAGCGATGAGCACCACGCTGTAGAACGTAAGACCCGCGCCTACTTGATGTCTGTGACAAAGAGCTTTATAGCTCTTCGGATTCATCATCCTGCAGTCGAAACAAAGATCCTGATTCTGGATCATGCCAGGTTGGTGAATGTGGGCAGAATATAAGTCGTGGGAACCTACGGGGGGCGGTACACGATGACGGAGACGAGTCACTGGTGGAACCTTCCCGTGTTTATCATTTGTTGTCTTTCCCCCGCACCTTCAATTACAACGGTTGAGAGTGTACGGTGCGAAAGAAGTTCAATACACATACAGATAATCCTACGGCGGTGATCGAGGCACGCTCCAGGTCGCTCTCGGCCGCTTAGGAATCGTGGTGCCGAGTTAGCCCTACGACGTCAGATGCCATGCACATCGTCACCTGGCCATTTGCATTTGGACAGCGTCGTGTATCGCAGCGTCAGGCAGTGTCAGGTGATGTTGATGTCTTACTGTCCAGACTTCAAGTCCTGCATTGGGCATGTTGCAGTTTATATTTTTAAAATCGAATTAATAGTATTGGGGGTGTTTTTACTCTTCGTTTCTGGCGCAATGCTACAATTACGACTGCTGGGTCATCTGGCTCTCTAAAGCGTTGTGGAAAGAGCAACTGCGGTCTATCTAACTGGCATCAATTTGTTTACATGACCAATGAAGGGCAAATGTATTAACCCCGCCATTCATACTCCAAATAGATTATTAAGTGTGGCATTGTCAAAGCCCGCTTTGCTCGGTCGGTGGTTCATCACACAGTACTTTTAATGATTGACGTGAAAGACGTCTGAAGGGCCCAGGGCATGATTCCCCGATTGGGCGTGATGTGTAATCGCTGTTATTGAACATCACAGATAATGTATCGTGGCGTGAATCTACAGGACACGCAGTGGTACGACGCGAGTCCTGTGGGGATGTCATGGATCCGGCCACGTGGCTGATGGGTTGGGTGTTCGCCTGCAGACCTCTGTCAATCCGCTGCTGGATGAGGGCCTCCACTGACCGAAGTTTATTTGTATGACCATACTTCACCGCTGATCATTCTGGATTTGTGCTCGTCCTTCCGAGCACTGTCCAGGCTCAAGTCTGCTTAGCTTCTGTCATATGACGGCCTCGGAGGCATTCGGTGTGCAGAACGTCACGGCAACGCTTCACGTGTCGTGACATGGCCGTTAATTGTATTTGTAAAATGTGCATTAAGTCGGCTGCAATCGATACGAGTGCTTTTGCCATGCAAGTAAACAATGCTGGAATGACACCGCAGTACTGCGAGGTCGCGCTTTGGTGTACATCAGCGAAGAGGCAGGAACCACTGCGGCTCCCTGACCCTGAATAACAATGAGCTGCAGAGCGTTCCTGACGGGCCTTTGGCAGCCTCGGCGAGCTGTCGTCTCCGTGTGGTTCACAGCGGCCCGTGAGAGCCGGGCCTGTAACGCGCGCACGCTGCCAGCTGTAGTGGCTGCAGGCAGCTGTAGAGAGAGCGGTGTCCATCCTAATAATAAAATATGTTGGGTGAGATTGTATAAATATGAATGCATCGTACACCCACCTCCACCCGACTCAGCCAATCAGTAAGGGTTTGTCACGTGAACAAAACGTGCCCATTAGTTACGAGTTCAGCACTCACGGGTGTGTTGGAGAGTAAACCCACCACGTCTACAATGTGAATACTGTGACGTTTCGCTGGTGATTTCCAAAATTGTGGCAATCTTTACGTAATGGTTGTGTCGGGTGGAGGTGGGTTTACGACACATTTATGCGATCTAACAAAAAAACGTTATTATGAATACTAATGGTCGCGAAAGCGTGATAGAGAGCTGTGGCGTTTGGTCTGTATGAGGGCTGCCCAGGCTGGCTTCGGGTATCGGTGTAAGGCACAATGACTACAATAGAAGGTTATCTGCGACAGGCCTGTGGCATTCCACCAAATGTCGTAATAATTGTATGAATCGGTTTGTGTGACTGTGGTACATCAAAGTCTGCGTTGGTGAGGGGAGTCTGGGGCGAGACGGCTGTAGCGTGGCCAACAATTCCCAGGACCAGTGGCTGTTTGAGGCTTAAGCTGAGCATGCTGCAGCTTAGAGCTTCGCACTATGAGGGGCCTCAAATTACGATTTTTTTGTATTATACATGGTTTTAAGTTTTACATAATCGTTTGCACGTTGGCCGATGTATATACACAAATATAGATTGTTTATATTTTATTTTTCATTGACAAGTCAGAATATACTTTTTTTTAATTCTATGGGGCCTCTTAAGCTTGCCATAGCTTATACGGTCCCAGCAAGTCATCATCAGGCCCTCTACTTTGAAAACTCTTTTCTTCATAACTACTTTTTGTGTTTTTATTTTTTTGTCCTTCCCCGCACCTCTGATTAGCACGGTTGGCTACGTACGGTGCGAAAGAAGTTAACGATACATAGAGACACTGCCGTCAGTGTCGTCTATCACACATCGCCCCATCTAGCGATATGCCTTGCTCAAGAGCACCTACTTCTCTTAGCAGTACGATGCCTGACTGTTAGCAGTCAGTACTATGCCTGACAGCAGTCAGTACTATGCCTGACTGTTAGCAGTCAGTACTATGCCTGACAGCAGTCAGTACTATGCCTGACTGTTAGCAGTCAGTACTATGCCTGACAGCAGTCAGTACTATGCCTGACTGTTAGCAGTCAGTACTATGCCTGACTCTTCACAGTCAGTACTATGCCTGACTCTTAACAGTCAGTACGATGCCTGACTCTTCACAGTCAGTACTATGCCTGACTCTTCACAGTCACTACTATGCCTGACTGTTAGCAGTCAGTACTATGCCTGACTCTTCACAGTCAGTACTATGCCTGACTCTTCACAGTCAGTACTATTCCTGACAGTTAGCAGTCAGTACGATGCCTGACAGCAGTCAGTACTATGCCTGACTCTTCACAGTCAGTACTATGCCTGACTCTTCACAGTCAGTAAAGGCCCTCTTTGGCTGTGTTGCCCTCTGCCCTGCTGCCACACGTTCCACACAGGTTGTATGCATCCTCTTAATCATACAATTGAAAGGACCCAATGCATTTAAATTTCCCATCGTCTTTGGAGACGATGAAAAGCATTCGATTCAGAATAAATTGATGGATTTATCCAAGCTCTACCAAAATAAGGTCTAAATAAACTCCTTAAAAATAGTTTTTTTTTAACTAACGGTTTTATTAACAACTTCGTTTAACTCACGGTCGAGAAATACGTCAATGACGCGGTGCCTGCTCCCACGTCAACGCTTACTTGAATTGTTTACTTCCATAATTTATTCACACGGAGCAGGCGATTCGAGAGTTCAGGGACCGCGGCGTTTTTTACCTACACAAATATATAAATAATAAGGCGTCCATACAAAATGTCGATTGCTTTAAAGTAGCAAACTATTTGATTCATTGATGCCGATTTAGATACAGGCATGCATTGTCACCAGATCTGAGTGTGTGCAAAATTTTGAATTGATTGGACAAATTTTGATTACGCGATTTGACAACGACAAACATAGGAGTCAAGTTAAGTAAAACCATTTAATAAAACATTTTAGATATAATGAAAACATTTACATAGGGAAGAGACGCACGAACGTTACAAGAAGAAGGTGCCACAAAACATACGGGCAAGGTGAAACACTTCACCACGGTTACATTGGATTGGGGAAACATGAAAAATATTGGCAGACAAAATCAAGAACATATCATCAGCTTATCTCACGACGTAGTCATTTCCGCGTGCAATGGGAATTAACTGCTGGCGTTGTTGAAAGAAGGTCCATTTAACATTTACATAACCCTTGAGTGATGTATCCCCATTCACCCCATTCTACACGCGCATCGTCAGCATGAACACAACTCAATGGTAACGGACGCATCGCTCCAGGCATCCGCTGAATGTCACCCCCAGCTGCGTGGCCGGCAGCAGCGTCGAGACGTCAGCAGCAGCGTCAGCGTCCGGGCTCCAGGCCGAGGTAAGGGGGCGGAGCGAGCGCCGCCACGCGCCAGGCCAAGGTAAGGGGGCGGAGCGAGCGCCGCCACGCCCCTGTGCAGGGTAAGGGGGCGGAGCGAGCGCCGCCACGCCCCTGGGCAAGGTAAGGGGGCGGAGCGAGCGGCGCCACGCGCCAGGCCGAGGTAAGGGGGCGGAGCGAGCGCCGCCACGCTCCTGGGCAAGGTAAGGGGGCGGAGCGAGCGGCGCCACGCGCCAGGCTGAGGTAAGGGGGCGGAGCGAGCGCCGCCACGCCCCTGGGCAAGGTAAGGGGGTGGAGCGAGCGGCGCCACGCGCCAGGCCGAGGTAAGGGGGCGGAGCGAGCGCCGCCACGCCCCTGGGCAGGGTTGCTCGTCAGCTGCTTCACATGGAGCTGCAAATGCCTCGTGCCCAGTCTTCGTTGACAATTAGGCGACGCGTGATACGATCGACAATTGTTATCTATGTTGTACAGTTACAATGATAGTAACAAATATATATTTAATATATTATGAAAACTTTTTTTTTCTCAGAAGCTTTGTAAGATGGGAATCAGAGGATTCCCACAAAACAGTCCCCGTTTAAACCGCCCCTAACGCTTTGATGAATTATAACAATGTCATAGCCTATTACAATGTAACGGGTTATTAGAATGTAACGGGTTATTACAATGTAACGCGTTGGTACAATGTCACGAGTTGTTAAAATGAAACGGCCCGTTACAATGAAACGGCCCGTTACAATGTACCGGGTTGTTAAAATGAAACGGCCCGTTACAATGAAACGGCCCGTTACAATGTACCGGGTTGTTACAATGAAACGGCCCGTTACAATGTAACATGCTATTTTGTGCAGTCGTTGGTGGCCACACTTTGTGAAGGCCATCATGAGCGCGTGGTGAAGAGAGCCAGGACTTGAATCCTCCTCCTCCCCGCCGTCCCGCCCACACCGTGGTTATTCTCTTATTGCGCATGACGCCGATCCGTCCAGGAGCTACCTGCCAATGTCGCGGTGTGCTGCTGGGCCCGACGAGAGGGCTTCAGGAGAGAGTTTGCGTCATGTCGCTCTTCCACCTCCTCTGCTGAAGGAGCGCGACTACCACAGTGGGGTGACCGTGCAAGCTCCATAGTGTGGGTTGCATGGCCACAATCGCACGACCGCACTGTGGGTGTGTCATTAATAATGCATCTCTATGGATCTCTATGCATCTCTATGCGTCTCTCTGCGTCTCTATAGGTTCACTTCATGGCCCCCAGTTTGGGATACGTAGACATGCACAATCGCACTGCTGTAGCTCGTGTCTGCAACTGTCCAGCTACGAAGGCGATGCGTACCTCGGCGTGCTGTTGATGTTGCGATGCCGTCGATGGTGACACCCCCAGTGTCGTCGAGGAGGGATGTCAGAACCAGGCGATGTGCGGGATCACATTCCACGTGCTCGGTCAGCATCGTGTTGGGATGGGGCGAGGACTTTTCCTTTCATAAAGGTCCCCGGCCATCAGTGCACCACGTTGTGCAATAATTGCTTCTGAGTTTGAGTGAACGGTGTCCTGTCCACTATGCTCCAGTGTTTGGCACACGTCAACAGTTGAGTAGAAGCAGACCGATCAACGCCAGGAATGTAAGGCACACCGATCTGCCTCAGTGCTCAGAGCCACAAGCCACCTCCACAGTTGCACCGCCTGCACACTCGATAGCCACGCCACAGCAGCAGCAGCAGCAGCTCTCCTGTTTGATTCACCTCAGCTCCTCAACACTCCCACGGGAAGAGAAGGCAACTTGTTATCGTTCAGGCTGAGGTAAGTGAGCCGAGCGAGACCGTGAAACGCCTTGTCAGGGATGCTCGTCAGCTGGTTGATTTGTTTATGATGGACGGCTTGCCAGAAAGATGTGGCACGACTTGAGCATATTGGCACGAGAAAGATGAAAGTGGAAACAATGACAAATCGTGCAGTGGACCCCTACAACGGACGACCTGCCCGTGGAGCGTGATGATGGTGTAGATGATGATGGACGTGTCTGTCTTGTCCGCTACTGACCACGCACTCGGGGATGTATAACCACGGACAATTATCTATTCAAATCATTGTTCAAACTCACCATAAACGCATACAATGCCGAGCGTTAAATATGATTGTTTACGGCGTAACAATAACTTATAATGGGCCAATCACTCTGGAAGAGAGAACGACTCAGTGGCGCGAGGAGGAACCACAGACAGAGGAGAAACATCCACGCGGTAAGCCGGTGCCAACAATTGTGCAAGCTCTGCGGTTCTCTATATATAATAAAGTGTTATCAGCCAATCCATGAGTTTTTACAACAGCATGGACGAGTGAGTGCCTGGACGGGTGGGAGCCGGGACAGGTGAGAGATTGAACCAGGTGAGAGGAGTCTGAACAGGTGAGTGTCTGGACAGGTGAGACATTGAACCAGGTGAGAGGAGTCTGAACAGGTGAGAGCCTGAACCAGGTGAGAGGAGTCTGAACGGGTGAGTGCCTGGACAGGTGAGAGCCTGAACCGGTTGAGAACTTGAAGGGGTGAGAGCCTGACCAAATGAGAGTGAACCATGAGCTGCTGTTTTAAGGTGGATCATGGTGCTTGGTGCATGCTGTGTGCAGTGAGAGAGAGTTCCAGACGGCCGCTGCTGCCACTGCAGCTACGGAGAGAGGCCGCTCGGCCAGGACGGTCCTGGTTCTGTGTGCGACGAGCAGAGCTTTAGATGCCGCTTCACAGCGCGTGGCAGTTTGCTGTGGTGAGTGGAGTGAGAAGGGTGGAGAGGTATGGCGGGAGACCTTGAGAGAGAGAGTTGACGCAGGATAGCGAATGTTGTAGCCTGTGCTCGATTTGATGGGGAGCCAGTGCAAGGTTTTGAGTGAAGCGTTGCAAATGATCACAGCGAGTGCCAACCGTGCTACATTTTGTGTGGGGCTTTTGTTGTGTGCAGTCGTTGGTGATAGCATGAACTCGCTCCACTTGAAGATCTTCTCTCACCACGGTCTGGATTCGAGCCCAGGATCTTGGCTGCACCAGCTCAGTGCTTTGACCACGGAGCCAATCGATATTCTTTGTAAGAATCTCGACAAAAAAATTCACACGCAGCATCGTACGATTTAGCGTAAAACAAACCTTGAAATCGATACATCGTCCAATCGTTGCATCAAGTGTGCCTTGGGTAATGGATAAACAAGACACGGACACACATCCACCCGCAGCTGACGAGCATCCCCGACAAATCGTTTCACGGTCTCGCTCGGCTCACTTACCTCGGCCTGAGCAACAACAAGTTGCCTTTCCTTCCCGTGGGAGTGTTGGCAAGCTGAAGTGGAGAGCTGCTGCTGCTGCTGCTATTGAGTGTGCAGGCGGTGCAACTGTGGCGGTGGCTCGGAGTGTCGGGTCAGATCGGTGTGCGTTACAATCCTGGCATTGATCGGTCTGCTTCGACTCAACTGTTGACATCGCGTCGCTATCGATCGTGCCCGGACGTGCAACTGCACCGGGGTCTATCAGAATCAGAATCTGTATTTAGAATGCAGGATGAGGAATCCGATGAGCTGTAAAGCTCTTGATCGCATATGTCTAGTAGAGGCACGGGATAAGAAAGTTACAACAAACAATACAACACAGTAGGAGTGCAAAGTATAGGAAAGGTAAACTAATCACTATTTTACCAGGTGAAGCCCAGCTGAGCTAAGAGTTTATTTTGCAGAAGCGACCTGGCCACGAATGACAGCTCAACGAAGTGGCTCAAATAATCTAAACGATTCTAAAGGCACGTTGGTAAATGTGACATTTGTGGCCAGCTCGCGTCTGAAAAAAGAGCTGTTACAGCTCAGTTTCTAACTGGACATCTGTTGAAAGAGCTTCATAGCTCATCGGATTTCTCCAGTACAAATATATATTGATCCTGAAATATTCTGAGATTGAGGGGCCCAGGCGACAGAATACAAAGAGGAGGGACATTGGACAGACGCCTCGTGTGTATCGTGTAGTGTATAGTGTAGTGTATAGTCTAGTGTATCGTGTAGTGTATCGTGTGACGTATAGTGTAGTGTATAGTCTAGTGTATCGTGTGACGTATAGCAGTGTCGTTTATAGTCTAGTGTATCGTGTAGTATATAATAGTTTGTATGTTGAACTTCTTTCGCACCGTACTATCCAACCGTGCTAATCCGGAGGCGCTCATTGTTCACGTGGCTCCTCATTGTGTTGCTACAGCGTCTGAGCGCTGTGTCGGCATGAATTAAACTGGCTTCTGGGGCTTAACCAGTCTGGGCCTGGTCACCAACAACTGCACACAAATTACCCATTACGTACATGTTATAAATCCAGCATCACACTTGGGTGGTTTAAACGAGTAGCGCTTTGTGGGAAGTCGAAGATGATCATTAGATTTCAATAAAAAGCCAAAACAAATAAGCCCTGTTGCGTGTCATATATGGTTCGATGGTACTTTAACATTTGTCAAAATGCCACGACAATAATTAGAATCGAGAAAAGCACGTTCTCGGTATGTTCGCCTCCACCGCAACCAGCTGGCAAACATCCACGCCAAGGCGTTTCACGGTCTCACTCGGCTCACTTACCTCACCCTGGAGCAAAACAAGCTGCAGTCTCTTCCCTGTGGGCCAGGCGATCGCCCCACCTGGAGCCACACAGAGGCGTTGTGAGTGTTGTGTGGTTCAGTGGCGTTGTGAGTGTTGTGTGGTTCAGTGGCATTGTGAGTGTCGTGTGGTTCAGTGGCGTTGTGAGTGTTGTGTGGTTCAGTGGGGTTGTGAGTGTTGTGTGGTCC
The DNA here is from genome assembly GCF_048934315.1 of Petromyzon marinus. Classification (NCBI taxonomy): domain Eukaryota; kingdom Metazoa; phylum Chordata; class Hyperoartia; order Petromyzontiformes; family Petromyzontidae; genus Petromyzon; species Petromyzon marinus. The sequence continues at coordinate 480,088 of NC_133724.1, forward strand.
AGTGGCATTGTGAGTGTCGCGTGGTTCAGTGGCATTGTGAGTGTCGTGTGGTTCAGTGGGGTTGTGAGTGTCGTGTGGTTCAGTGGCATTGTGAGTGTCGTGTGGTTCAGGGGCATTGTGAGTGTCGCGTGGTGCAGTGGCGTTGTGAGTGTCGTGTGGTTCAGTGGCATTGTGAGTGTCGTATGGTGATGGTGGCCGGGGCTCGCGTGGTGATGGTTCACGCTCCTTGACGAGACCAGCGAGGTTGTTGTTGCTGTAGCCGTGGCGAGCACTTCGTGTGTAGCGAGTGCGACCTGACGGTGTGTTCGTTCGGCAGGCGGAGGAGAGAACGCAGCCCAGAGGACGAGTCCACGATGATGCAGCGATAAAGTCCCAGCGCAGGAGCGCCATGGATTGTTGCTTTCTGGAACTGTAAAGGATGGCGATGGCTCGAGGATGCATTCATACAGCGGTGGCTGAGTCCGGTGATGACGATTTATTGTGGACTAGTGACCGCTTTACTGAATGCAAGTGGCACGGTGGATCATCTCCCCGCGCACCTGCTTAACAATCAGTTGCAGAGCATTCCTGATGGGGCCTTTGACCACCTCGTCAAGCTCGAGACTCTGCAGCTCATGAACAACCCCTGGGATTGTCGGTGACTCCACGGGCGACGGCATCAAGCGGAGCGTGAAACAGCCGCAGCTATCGCGGGCTCGTGGCACTCTTGAGTCGTCGCGTGTTGTGCAGCTCAATTGGCGCGGTGTGCGACGCCGTGCGACTTACCTCGATGCTTCAGAATGGCAACTTTGCTCATTGCCAGTAACGACCTCATTGCCAATGAAGCTCACATTGTCAATGAAGCTCACATTGCCAATGAAGCTCACATTGCCAATGAAGCTCACATTGCCAATGAAGCTCTCATTGCCAATGAAGCTCACATTGTCAATGAAGCTCACATTGTCAATGAAGCTCACATTGTCAATGAAGCTCACATTGTCAATGAAGCTCACATTGTCAATGAAGCTCACATTGTCAATGAAGCTCACATTGCCAATGAAGCTCACATTGCCAATGAAGCTCACATTGGCAATGAAGCTCACATTGCCAATGAAGCTCACATTGTCAATGAAGCTCACATTGCCAATGAAGCTCACATTGCCAATGAAGTTCACATTGCGAATGAAGCTCACATTGTCAATGAAGCTCACATTGTCAATGAAGCTCACATTGTCAATGAAGCTCACATTGTCAATCAAGCTCACATTGTCAATGAAGCTCACATTATCAATGAAGCTCACATTGTCAATGAAGTTAACATTGCGAATGAAGCTCACATTGTCAATGAAGCTCTCATTGTCAATGAAGCTCTCATTGCCAATGAAGCTCACATTGTCAATGAAGCTCACATTGTCAATGAAGCTCTCATTGTCAATGAAGCTCTCATTGCCAATGAAGCTCTCATTGCCAATGAAGCTCACATTGTCAATGAAGCTCACATTGTCAATGAAGCTCACATTGCCAATGAAGCTCACATTGCCAATGAAGCTCACATTGCCAATGAAGCTCACATTGTCAATGAAGCTCACATTGTCAATGAAGCTCACATTGTCAATGAAACTCACATTGTCAATGAAGCTCACATTGTCAATGAAGCTCACATTGCCAATGAAGCTCACATTGGCAATGAAGCTCACATTGCCAATGAAGCTCTCATTGCCAATGAAGCTCACATTGTCAATGAAGCTCACATTGCCAATGAAGCTCACATTGTCAATGAAGCTCACATTGTCAATGAAGCTCACATTGCGAATGAAGCTCACATTGTCAATGAAGCTCACATTGTCAATGAAGCTCACATTATCAATGAAGCTCACATTGCGAATGAAGCTCACATTATCAATGAAGCTCTCATTGTCAATGAAGCTCACATTATCAATGAAGCTCACATTGCCAATGAAGCTCACATTGGCAATGAAGCTCACATTGCCAATGAAGCTCACATTGCCAATGAAGCTCTCATTGAGAAGGGGTGAGAGAGGCCTACTTGGTGAGAGAGGCCTGCTGTTGAGGTGCCTGCTGTTCAGCACACCCGTGCTGGTGAGAGAGGCCTGCTGTTCAGCACACCCGTGTTGAGGGGCCTGCTGTTCAGCACACCCGTGCTGGTGAGAGGGGCCTGCTGTTCAGCACACCCGTGTTGGTGAGAGAGGCCTGCCGTTCAGCACACCTGTGCTGGTGAGAGAGGCCTGCTGTTGAGGGGCCTGCTGTTCAGCACACCCGTGCTGGTGAGAGGGGCCTGCTGTTCAGCACACCCGTGCTGGTGATAAGGGCCTGCTGTTCATCACACCCGTGTTGGTGAGAGAGGCCTGCTGTTCAGCACACCTGTGCTGGTGAGAGAGGCCTGCTGTTCAGCACACCCGTGCTGGTGAGAGAGGCCTGCCGTCCAGCACACCCGTGCTGGTGAGAGGGGCCTGCTGTTCAGCACACCCGTGCTGGTGATAAGGGCCTGCTGTTCATCACACCCGTGTTGGTGAGAGAGGCCTGCTGTTCAGCACACCTGTGCTGGTGAGAGAGGCCTGCTGTTCAGCACACCCGTGCTGGTGAGAGAGGCCTGCTGTTCAGCACACCCGTGCTGGTGAGAGGGGCCTGCTGTTGAGGGGCCTGCTGTTCAGCACAGCCGTGCTGGTGAGAGAGGCCTGCTGTTGAGGGGCCTGCTGTTCAGCACACCTGTGCTAGTGAGAGAGGCCTGCTGTTGAGGGGCCTGCTGTTCAGCACACCCGTGCTGGTGAGAGAGGCCTGCTGTTCAGCACCCCCGTGTTGAGGGGCCTACTGTTCAGCACACCCGTGCTGGTGAGAGGGGCCTGCTGTTCATCACACCTGTGCTGGTGAGAGGGGCCTGCTGTTCAACACACCCGTGCTGGTGAGAGGGGCCTGCTGTTCAGCACACCCGTGTTGGTGAGAGGGGCCTGCTGTTCAGCACACCCGTGCTGGTGAGAGAGGCCTGCTGTTCAACACACCCGTGCTGGTGAGAGAGGCCTACTGTTCATCACACCCGTGCTGGCGAGAGGGGCCTGCTGTTCAACACACCCGTGCTGGTGAGAGAGGCCTGCTGTTCAACACACCCGTGCTGGTGAGAGAGGCCTACTGTTCATCACACCCGTGCTGGTGAGAGGGGCCTGCTGTTCAACACACCCGTGCTGGTGAGAGAGGCCTGCTGTTCAACACACCCGTGCTGGTGAGAGAGGCCTACTGTTCATCACACCCGTGCTGGTGAGAGGGGCCTACTGTTCAACACACCCGTGCTGGTGAGAGGGGCCTGCTGTTCAACACACCCGTGCTGGTGAGAGAGGCCTACTGTTCAACACACCCGTGCTAGTGAGAGGGGCCTACTGTTCATCACACCCGTGTTGGTGAGAGGGGCCTGCTGTTCAACACACCAGTGCTGGTGAGAGAGTCCCGCTGTTCAGCACACCCGTGCTGGTGCGAAGATGGCGCCGATGATGGTAGCCTCAGCCGGTCGGTGCGCCCTGTTTTGTCTTGTTTTCTTTGTCAAATCAGTGTTTTTGCCAAGATTTTCGGAGTTCTCTAACAAGAGACGAACTTTTATATATCAGGGAAACAACTCCTGTGGATTTAATTCCTACTTTTCTGCTTCCAGCGGCAGAATTAGTGGGCATTCTAGTCAATGCCGCGCTAGGCTTTGCTCAAGCAGCGAAACGCCGCCCAAGGGGTAAACGGTCGGGGGCTCTAGTACGGCTACGCAGACGCGGGATCCGAACAGTGCTCCTGAGCTTTTTCCTCTCCAACGTACGTTCACTGTACAACAAAATGGATGAACTTCAGCTACTGATGGTAAAAAAAAGACTTTCTTTCATCTTCTGTTTTGTGCTTCACGGAGACATGGCTGTGTGATTTGATTCCGGACACTTCGCTACAACTAGCAGGATTCCATCTTGTAAGATCGGATCGTGACATAGCACTCTCCGGCAAGACGAAAGGCGATGGTATTTGTTTTTATATTAACAGTGGCTGGTGTGTAGATGTCACAGTGATTCTGCAACATTGTTCTCCACTCCTTGAATCAATTTTTATAACCTATAAACCGTTTTACTCGCCTCGCGAGTTCGCATCGCTCATTTTGGTCGGAGTTTATTTGCCGCCTTGTCCTCAGGTTAAAGAGGCCCAACGCATGCTCGCCGATCAGATTCTGAGTGTGGAGCGAGCAAATCCAGATTCGTTGGTTATCGTACTTGGCGACTTTAACAAAGGTAATCTCAGCCACGAACTCCCCAAATACATACAATTCATTAAATGCCCAACCAGAGAAGGGAACACTCTGGATCACTGCTACACTACAGTCAGTAGAGCCTACCACGCCGTCCCTCGAGCAGCACTAGGACACTGACCATGCCATGGTCCACCTGATTGCTGCATACAGGCAGAAACTAAAACTCTGTAAACCTGCTGTGAGGACATCTAAACAGTGGACCAGTGAGGCTGTGGAAGATTTGTGGGCGTGCTTAGACTGTAATGACTGGGATATGTTCACGACTGCTACCAATAGTCTGGATGAACTCACAGAGGCTGTGACGTCCAACATCAGCTTCTGTGAGGACTGCTGTATCCCAACACGTACCAGGGTGAACTTTAACAACAACAAGCCCTGGTTCTCAGCAAAGCTCAGAAGGTTGAGGTTGTAGAAGGAGTAAGCGTTTAGGAGTGGGGATAGAGACAGATTCAAGGAGTCGAAGAACAGGTTTAGCAAAGCGGTGAGAGAGGCTAAACGACTGTACTCAGAGAGACTAAAACACCAGTTCTCTACTAACGACGCTGCTTCTGTCTGGAGAGGGCTCAGGCAGATCACCAACTACAAACCCAGAGCCCCCCACACCACTAACGACTCCCGCCTAGCCAACGACCTGGACGAGTTCTACTGTAGATTTGAAAGACAATTGAACTGTCCTGAACCACCCCTTCCCACCCAAGAGGCGCCATCCCCCACCCATACTACAGAGACGACTCTCTCCTTTCAGGAGGGAGAAGTTAATAGACTATTCAAGAGGCCGAATCCACGCAAAGCAGCCGGGCCGGACTCTGTCTCTCCAGCCACCCTCAGGCACTGCGCTGACCAGCTGTCTCCGGTGTTCACCAACATCTTTAACACCTCCCTGGAGACATGCCATGTACCAGCCTGTCTCAAGTCCTCCACCATCATCCCTGTGCCCAAAAAGCTAAGGCCAACAGGACTAAATAATTACAGACCGGGCGCCCTTACATCTGTGGTAATGAAGTCTTTTGAGCGCCTGGTCCTGGCACACCTCAAAGCCATCACAGACCCTCTCCTGGACCCCCTTCAGTTTGCCTACAGAGCCAACAGGTCTGTGGACGACGCAGTTAACATGGCCCTCCACTTCACCCTACAGCATCTGGACGCCCCAGCATCCTACGCCAGGATCCTGTTTGTGGACTTCAGCTCTGCCTTCAACACCATCATCCCTGCCCTGCTTCAGGACAAGCTCTTCCAGCTGAACGTGCCCGACTCCACCTGCAGGTGGATCACAGACTTCCTGTCTGACAGGAAGCAGTGCGTTAAGCTGGGAACACAAGTCTCTGACTCCAGGTCCATCAGCACCGGAACTCCTCAGGGCTGCGTCCTTTCCCCACTGCTCTTCTCCCTGTATACCAACAGCTGCACCTCCAATCATCTGTCCGTCAAACTCTTGAAGTTTGCGGACGACACCACCCTCATTGGGCTGATCTCTGGTGGGGATGAGTCTGACTATAGGTGGGAAGCTGACAACCTGGTGACCTGGTGTAGCCAGAACAACTTAGAGCTAAATGCTCTAAAGACAGTTGAGATGGTTGTGGACTTCAGGAAGAATACAGCCCCACTCACCCCATCACCCTGTTAGACTCCCCAGTCAAAATTGTGGAGTCCTTCCGCTTCCTGGGCACTATTCTCTCCCGGGACCTCAAGTGGGAACTAAACATCAGCTCCCTCACCAAGAGAGCTCAACAGAGGATGTACTTTCTACGGCAGCTGAAGAAATTCAACCTGCCAAAAACAATGATGGTGCAATTCTATACAGCGATCATTGAATCCATTCTCACCTCCTCCATAACCGTCTGGTACGCTGCTGCCACTGCCAAGGACAAGAGCAGACTGCAGCGTATCATCCACACTGCTGAGAAGGTAATTGCCTGTAATCTACCAACCCTCGAAGACCTGCACACGACAAGGACCATGAGGTGAGCGAGGAAGATTGTGGCCGATTCCTCCCACCCTGGACACTCTCTGTTTCAGCTACTCCCCTCCGGCAGAAGGCTTCGGTCCATCAGGACCAAAACCTCACGCCATAAAAACAGTTTCTTTCCATCTGCTGCTGGCCTGTTAAACAAGGCCAAGGGCTAACACTGATATTAGCATTTTATCTACATAATGACACCTTGCCGATATTAACTATGTTAACCTATTTGTATTTTTTATTTTTAAATTATATCTTAAAGCTATTTTATATTCGATATTTATTCAATTTTATATACTTCAGCCCCTTGGTGTTAGTTAGACTTTTAACCCTTATTATTATAGTAAGACTTGTTTAAAACTTATTTAAGATTTTAGATTCCGATATGTTGAATGTATGCACCATCCTGCCAAAGTAAATTCCGTGTCGGTGTGATCTTTTATGGCGAATAAAACCCTTTCTGATTCTAATTGTCAATGAAGCTAACATTGTCAATGAAGCTCACATTGTCAATGAAGCTCACATTGTCAATGAAGCTCACATTGTCAATGAAGCTCACATTGCCAATGAAGCTAACATTGCCAATGAAGCTCACATTGTCAATGAAGCTCTCATTGTCAATGAAGCTCACATTGCCAATGAAGCTCACATTGGCAATGAAGCTCACATTGGCAATGAAGCTCACATTGCCAATGAAGCTCACATTGCCAATGAAGCTTTCATTGTCAATGAATCTCACATTGTCAATGAAGCTCACATTGCCAGTGAAGCTCACATTGTCAATGAAGCTCACATTGCCAGTGAAGCTCACATTGTCAATGTAGCTCACATTGTCAATGAAGCTCTCATTGTAAATGAAGCTCACATTGTCAATGAAGCTCACATTGTCAATGAAGCTCACATTGTCAATGAAGCTCACATTGTCAATGAAGCTCTCATTGTCAATGAAGCTCTCATTGTCAATGAAGCTCACATTGCCAGTGAAGCTAACATTGTCAATGAAGCTCACATTGTCAATGAAGCTCACATTGTCAATGAAGCTCTCATTGTAAATGAAGCTCACATTGTCAATGAAGCTCACATTGTCAATGAAGCTCTCATTGTCAATGAAGCTCACATTGTCAATGAAGCTCACATTGCCAATGAAGCTCTCATTGTCAATGAAGCTCACATTGTCAATGAAGCTCTCATTGTCAATGAAGCTCACATTATCAATGAAGTTAACATTGCCAGTGAAGCTCACATTGTCAATGAAGCTCACATTGTCAATGAAGCTCTCATTGTCAATGAAGCTCACATTGTCAATGAAGCTCTCATTGTCAATGAATCTCACATTGTCAATGAAGCTCACATTGTCAATGAAGCTCACATTGTCAATGAAGCTCTCATTGTAAATGAAGCTCACATTGTCAATGAAGCTCACATTGTCAATGAAGCTCTCATTGTCAATGAAGCTCACATTGTCAATGAAGCTCACATTGCCAATGAAGCTCTCATTGTCAATGAAGCTCACATTGCCAATGAAGCTCACATTGTCAATGAAGCTCTCATTGTCAATGAAGCTCACATTATCAATGAAGTTAACATTGCCAGTGAAGCTCACATTGTCAATGAAGCTCACATTGTCAATGAAGCTCTCATTGTCAATGAAGCTCACATTGTCAATGAAGCTCTCATTGTCAATGAATCTCACATTGTCAATGAAGCTCACATTGCCAATGAAGCTCACATTGGCAATGAAGCTCACATTGGCAATGAAGCTCTCATTGTCAATGAAGCTCACATTGCCAATGAAGCTCACATTGCCAGTGAAGCTCACATTGTCAATGAAGCTCTCATTGTCAATGAAGCTCTCATTGTCAATGAAGCTCACATTGCCAGTGAAGCTCACATTGTCAATGAAGCTCTCATTGTCAATGAAGCTCACATTGTCAATGAAGCTCACATTGCCAATGAAGCTCTCATTGTCAATGAAGCTCACATTGCCAATGAAGCTCACATTGTCAATGAAGCTCTCATTGTCAATGAAGCTCACATTATCAATGAAGTTAACATTGCCAGTGAAGCTCACATTGTCAATGAAGCTCACATTGTCAATGAAGCTCTCATTGTCAATGAAGCTCACATTGTCAATGAAGCTCTCATTTTCAATGAATCTCACATTGTCAATGAAGCTCACATTGTCAATGAAGCTCACATTGTCAATGAAGCTCTCATTGTAAATGAAGCTCACATTGTCAATGAAGCTCACATTGTCAATGAAGCTCTCATTGTCAATGAAGCTCACATTGTCAATGAAGCTCACATTGCCAATGAAGCTCACATTGTCAATGAAGCTCTCATTGTCAATGAAGCTCACATTATCAATGAAGTTAACATTGCCAGTGAAGCTCACATTGTCAATGAAGCTCACATTGTCAATGAATCTCACATTGTCAATGAAGCTCACATTGTCAATGAAGCTCACATTGTCAATGAAGCTCTCATTGTAAATGAAGCTCACATTGTCAATGAAGCTCACATTGTCAATGAAGCTCTCATTGTCAATGAAGCTCACATTGTCAATGAAGATCACATTGCCAATGAAGCTCTCATTGTCAATGAAGCTCACATTGCCAATGAAGCTCACATTGTCAATGAAGCTCTCATTGTCAATGAAGCTCACATTATCAATGAAGTTAACATTGCCAGTGAAGCTCACATTGTCAATGAAGCTCACATTGTCAATGAAGCTCTCATTGTCAATGAAGCTCACATTGTCAATGAAGCTCTCATTGTCAATGAATCTCACATTGTCAATGAAGCTCACATTGTCAATGAAGCTCACATTGTCAATGAAGCTCTCATTGTAAATGAAGCTCACATTATCAAGGAAGCTCACATTGTCAATGAAGCTCTCATTGTCAATGAAGCTCACATTGTCAATGAAGCTCTCATTGCCAATGAAGCTCTCATTGTCAATGAAGCTCACATTGGCAATGAAGCTCACATTGTCAATGAAGCTCACATTGTCAATGAAGCTCTCATTGTAAATGAAGCTCACATTGTCAATGAAGCTCACATTGTCAATGAAGCTCTCATTGTCAATGAAGCTCTCATTGCCAATGAAGCTCACATTGTCAATGAAGCTCTCATTGTAAATGAAGCTCTCATTGTAAATGAATCTCACATTGTCAATGAAAGCCACATTGTCAATGAAGCTCACATTGTCAATGAAGCTCACATTGTCAATGAAGCTCACATTGTCAATGAAGCTCACATTGTCAATGAAGCTCACATTGTCAATGAAGCTCACATTGCCAATGAAGCTCTCATTGTCAATGAAGCTCACATTGCCAATGAAGCTCTCATTGTCAATGAATCTCACATTGTCAATGAAGCTCACATTGCCAGTGAAGCTCTCATTGTCAATGAATCTCACATTGTCAATGAAGCTCTCATTGTCAATGAATCTCACATTGCCAGTGAAGCTCTCATTGTCAATGAATCTCACATTGTCAATGAAGCTCACATTGTCAATGAAGCTCACATTGTCAATGAGGCTCTCATTGCCAATGAAAGCCACACGTGGTAGACTGTGAGAGCAGGCTTCGAAGGCTGGTGGTGATTTTACAAAACCTCTGGGATGTAGCAACAAATACTTTCTACAAGCAAAGTGCTTATTGCCTTGTGCGATACATGTATGTAGTATATCACCAAGATGTAAAATTAACCTTTAGGTATGTTCATAGTATAAATGTTATATATTAGTGATTATTTTTTTTAAGTTACAGAGTGTCCCTGATGGGACATTTGACCGCCTCACCAGCCTGAGTTACATATATTTGTACAGCAATCCCTGGAATTGTGAGTCCAAAACACGGTTCAGCATTTTCACACAACACTTTGCCAATTATCCCGGTGATGAATACAAAGTTTGCATAAAGAGAGCACATAATTCAAGTATACAATTGTGATTTAAATAAATTAATCAAATAATTCTGTCTTAATCTTGATTTGAAGCTTTTGTGACTGCAGGAATTCATACTCTTTTGTTCTGTCGGTAAAGTCACGTGGGTAGAAAATAATTAATAGATCACGACGTTTCGATCGCAACACAAGCGACTGTCAGCAGGTGTGAAACAAACACAGCAGGAGAACTGCTGACGTCAGTCTAATTCCGTCTTATTGATCCAAAAAACAATGGAACATCGCTCATCTTTGTTGGATGCCCTGAATTAGAGGGTGAAATTCCTCATTCTCATGGCGGGACCAGTCCATCCATGTCGCCAATCCTGCTGACTTCCCATGAAGTGGTACAAATTGCATTGACCCTGGTAGAAATGATGACCATTCCCAAGAGAGTTTTGAGAATCTTAGTTGATGAACCTCTGTGTGCAGACCTGATTTGTGCTCCTCGATTTCAATCAACAAAAAAATATTTCTCTACTTATCAAAGGCTTTGGACCCCCAGTATTGGGGTTAAATCTGCAATATAATAAGTTGCAGAGCGTTCCTAATGGGACGTTTGACAGCCTCGGCGAATTGCAGGACGTGAAGCTTCACGGCAACCCCTGGGATTGTGGCTGCTGCAGTCCGCCGGCCTGCGGCCCTGCGATCAGAAAGCCACTGCACGTAGCGGTGAAGGTGGCGGCCTTTCACGAGCAGCGCCGTTGAATTGTGTGTCATCACTTATATTGAAGAGCTCATAAAACAACGAATTATAACGATGAAAACAATATTTAGAAATTATTTCAACTATTCACAAGGACGGAACAGTGGGCTTTTGTTTATGTATTATCTGTGTATAAAACAGGATAATTATTGTGCATTGTTGTGGGATGCAATGGAATGAATGACGCTCTATAAAATGTAATGAAATTATTATTACATGGATCGCAGACAGACAAAGGGATACAAATGAAATTGAGGAAATACTCAGCATCTGAGATTTGCTGTTATACATTCATCATAATAATCAATGAAAATAAATAACAGGACATTGTTTAGGAACTCAATGAAGAAGGATGCAAAATCAGATTCAAGAAAACGAGGTTACACAAATGAATGAATTTGTTGTAAAAGGAATTAATGTGGATGTACACCGAAAGCAATTGTTGAAGATGAACCATAATGAAAATTATACAATAAGGTAAGTTAGAGCAGGTTACAGTTCCTTTGGAAGACTAATAATGAGAATCAATGCGTCTAATGAATGTACGTTATGCGTTAGCACTTACAAATCATGAACGCGAGTGTGGAGAGGTCCACGCGCAGAAACATCCAGAGACAGACACACGGATCGGTGAACAAGTCGGAAGCATCGCATGGACGGTGAGGTCAATGAAGAGGGCCTGTGCAGAATACGAGAGGGACACGAGGGATGGACACGAGATGAGCACGAGGATGGACAAGAGATGAACACGAGGATGAACAAGAGATGGACACGAGGATGAGCAAGAGATGAACACGAGGATGAACAAGAGATGAACACGAGGATGAACAAGAGATGAACACGAGGATGAACAAGAGATGGACACGAGGGATGAACAAGAGATGGACACGAGGATGAACAAGATGGGAACACGAGGATGGACAAGAGATGAACACGAGAGATGAACAAGAGATGGACACGCGGATGAACAAGAGATGAACACGAGGATGGACAAGAGATGAACAAGAGAGATGAAGAAGAGATGAACACGAGGATGAGCAAGAGATGAACACGAGGATGAACAAGAGATGAACACGAGGGATGAACAAGAGATGAACACGAGGGATGAACAAGAGATGAACACGAGGATGAACAGGAGATGGACACGAGGATGAACAAGAGATGGACACGAGGATGAACAAGAGATGACCACGAGGGATGAACAAGAGATGAACACGAGGGATTAACAAGAGATGAACACGAGGATGAAAAAGAGATGAACACGAGGATGAACATGAGATGAACACAGGGGATGAACAAGAGATTAACACGAGGATGAACAAGAGATGGATATGAGGATGAACAAGAGATGGACATGAGGATGAACAAGAGATGGACACGAGAGATGAACAAGAGATGGACACGAGGATGAACAGGAGATGGACACGAGGATGAACAAGATGGGAACACGAGGATGGACAAGAGATGAACACGAGAGATGAACAAGAGATGGACACGCGGATGAACAAGAGATGAACACGAGGATGGACAAGAGATGAACAAGAGAGATGAAGAAGAGATGAACACGAGGATGAGCAAGAGATGAACACGAGGATGAACAAGAGATGAACACGAGGGATGAACAAGAGATGAACACGAGGGATGAACAAGAGATGAACACGAGGATGAACAGGAGATGGACACGAGGATGAACAAGAGATGGACACGAGGATGAACAAGAGATGACCACGAGGGATGAACAAGAGATGAACACGAGGGATTAACAAGAGATGAACACGAGGATGAAAAAGAGATGAACACGAGGATGAACATGAGATGAACACAGGGGATGAACAAGAGATTAACACGAGGATGAACAAGAGATGGATATGAGGATGAACAAGAGATGGACATGAGGATGAACAAGAGATGGACACGAGAGATGAACAAGAGATGGACACGAGGATGAACAGGAGATGGACACGAGGATGAACAAGAGATGGACACGAGGATGAACAAGAGATGGATATGAGGATGAACAAGAGATGGACATGAGGATGAACAAGAGATGGACACGAGAGATGAACAAGAGATGAACACGAGGATGAACAAGAGTTGGACATGAGGATGAACACGAGATGAACACGAGGGATGAACAACAGATGAACACGAGGATGAACAAGAGCTGAACACGAGGATGAGCAAGAGATTAACACGAGGATGAACAACAGATGATCACGAGGATGAACAAGAGATGGACACGAGGATGAGCAAGAGATGAACACGAGGATGAAAAAGAGATGAACACGAGGATGAACAAGAGATGAACACGAGGATGAACAAGAGATGAACACGAGGATGAACAAGAGAAGAACACGAGGATGAACAAGAGATGAGCACGAGGGATGAACAAGAGATGAACACGAGGATGAACAAGAGATGACCACGAGGGATGAACAAGAGATGAACACGAGAGATGAACAAGAGATGGACACGAGGATGAACAAGATGGGAACACGAGGATGGACAAGAGATGAACACGAGAGATGAACAAGAGATGGACACGCGGATGAACAAGAGATGAACACAAGGATGGACAAGAGATGAACACGAGAGATGAACAAGAGATGAACACGAGGATGAGCAAGAGATGAACACGAGGATGAACAAGAGATGAACAGGAGGGATGAACAAGAGATGAACACGATGGATGAACAAGAGATGAACACGAGGATGAACAAGAGATGAACACGAGGATGAACAAGAGATGAACACGAGGATGAACAAAAGATGAACGCAAGGATGAACAAGAGAAAAACACGAGGATGAACAAGAGATGGACACGAGGATGAACAAGAGATGGACACGAGGATGAACAAGAGATGAACACGAGGGATGAACAAGAGATGAACAATAGATTAACACGAGGATGAACAAGAGATGGATATGAGGATGAACAAGAGATGGACATGAGGATGAACAAGAGATGGACACGAGAGATGAACAAGAGATGAACACGAGGATGAACAAGAGATGGACACGAGGGATGAACAAGAGATGGATATGAGGATGAACAAGAGATGGACATGAGGATGAACAAGAGATGGACACGAGAGATGATCAAGAGATGAACACGAGAGATGAACAAGAGACGGACACGAGGATGAACAAGAGATGAACACGAGGATAAACAAGAGATGAACACGAGGGATCAACAAGAGATGAACACGAGGATGAACAAGAGATGAACACGAGGATAAACAAGAGATGAACACGAGGGATGAACAAGAGATGAACACCAGGATGAACAAGAGATGAACACGAGGATGAACAAGAGATGAAAACGAGGATAAACACGAAATGAACACGAGGGATGAACAAGAGTTGAACAGGAGGAATGAACAAGAGATGAACACGAGCGATGAACAAGAGATGAACATGAGGATGAAGAATAGATGAACACGAGGAATGAACAAGAGATGAACACGAGGATGAAAAAGATATGGACACGAGGATGAACACGAGATGAACACGAGGATGAACGAGAGATGAACACGAGGATAAACAAGAGATGAAAACGAGGGATGAACAAGAGATGAACACGAGGATGAACAAGAGATGGATATGAGGATGAACAAGAGATGAACATGAGGATGAACAAGAGCTGAACACCAGGGATGAACAAGAGATGAACACGAGGATGAACAAGAGATGGATATGAGGATGAACAAGAGATGAACATGAGGATGAACACGAGATGAACACGAGACATGAACAAAAGATGACCACGAGGATGAACCAGAGATGGACACGAGGATGAACAAGAGATGGACACGAGGGATGAACAAGAGATGAGCACGAGGATGAACAAGAGATGGACATGAGGATGAAAAAGCGATGAACAAGAGATGAACACGAGGGGATGAACAAGAGATGAACACGAGGGATGAACAACACATGAACACGAAGGATGAACAAGAGATGAACAGGAGGATGAACACGAGATGAACACGAGAGATAAACAAGAGATGAACACGAGGAATGAACAAGAGATGGACACGAGGATGAACAAGAGATGAACATGAGGAATGAACAAGATAGGAACACGAGAGATGAACAAGAGATGAACACGAGGGATGAACAAGAGATGAACACGAGGATGAACAAGAGATGAACACGAGGGATGAACAAGAGATGAACACGAGGGATGAACAAGAGATGGACACGAGGATGAACACGAGATGAACACGAGAGATGAACAAGAGATGACCACGAGAGATGAACAAGAGATGAACACGAGGGATGAACAAGAGATGAACACGAGGGATGAACAAGAGATGAACAACAGGATGAACAAGAGATGAACACGAGGATGAACAAGAGATGAAAACGAGGATGAACACGAGATGAACACGAGGGATGAACAAGAGATGAACAGGGGGGATGAACAAGAGATGAACACGAATGATGAACAAGAGATGAACATGAGGATGAACAAGAGATTAACACGAGGAATGAACAAGAGATGAACACGAGGATGAACAAGATATGGACACGAGGATGAACACGAGATGAACACGAGGATGAACAAGAGATAAACAAGAGGATAAACAAGAGATGAACACCAGGGATGAACAACAGATGAACACGAGGATGAACAAGAGCTGAACACGAGGGATGAACAAGAGATGAACACGAGGATGAACAGGAGATGGACACGAGGATGAACAAGAGATGGACACGAGGATGAACAAGAGTTGGACATGAGGATGAACACGAGATGAACACGAGGGATGAACAACAGATGAACACGAGGATGAACAAGAGCTGAACACGAGGATGAGCAAGAGATTAACACGAGGATGAACAACAGATGAACACGAGGATGAACAAGAGATGGACACGAGGATGAGCAAGAGATGAACACGAGGATGAAAAAGAGATGAACACGAGGATGAACAAGAGATGAACACGAGGATGAACAAGAGATGAACACGAGGATGAACAAGAGATGAACACGAGGATTAACAAGAGATGAGCACGAGGGATGAACAAGAGATGGACACGAGGATGAACAAGAGATGACCACGAGGGATGAACAAGAGATGAACACGAGAGATGAACAAGAGATGGACACGAGGATGAACAACATGGGAACACGAGGATGGACAAGAGATGAACACGAGAGATGAACAAGAGATGGACACGCGGATGAACAAGAGATGAACACGAGGATGGACAAGAGATGAACACGAGAGATTAACAAGAGATGAACACGAGGATGAGCAAGAGATGAACACGAGGATGAACAAGAGATGAACACGATGGATGAACAAGAGATGAACACGAGGATGAACAAGAGATGAACACGAGGATGAATAAGAGATGAACACGAGGGATGAACAAGTGATGAACTCGAGGATGAATGAGAGAAACACATGGATGAACAAGAGAGGAACACGAAGATGAACAAGAGACGAACACGAGAGATGAACAAGAGACGGACACGAGGATGAACAAGAGATGAACACGAGGATAAACTAGAGATGAATACGAGGGATGAACAAGAGATGAGCACGGGGATGAATAAGAGAGAAACACCATGGATGAACAAGAGAGGAACACGAAGATGAACAAGAGATGAAAACGAGAGATGAACAAGAGACGGACACGAGGATAAACAAGAGATGAACACGAGGATGAACACGAAGATGAACAGGAGAGATGAACAAGAGTTGGACACGGGGATGAACAAGAGATGGACACGAGATGAACACGAGGATGAACATGAGATGGACACGCGGATGAACAAGAGATGGACACGAGGATGAACAAGAGATGGAAACGAGAATGAGCAAGAGATGAGCACGAGGGATGAACAAGAGATGAGCACGAGGACGATCAAGAGAGTTGAACAAGAGATGAACACGAGGGATGAACAAGAGATGGACACGAGGATGAACAAGAGATGAACACGAGGGATGAACACGAGGGATGAACAAGAGATGGGCACCAGGATGAACAAGACAGGAACACGAGGATGAACAAGAGAATAACACGAGAGATGAACACGAGATGAACACGAGAGATGAACAAGAGATGAAAACGAGAGATGAACAAGAGATGAGCACGAGGGATGAGCAAGAGATGAACATGAGGATGAACACGAGATGAACACGAGACATGAACAAAAGATGACCACGAGGATGAACCAGAGATGGACACGAGGATGAACAAGAGATGGACACGAGGGATGAACAAGAGATGAACAACAGGATGAACAAGAGATGAACACGAAGATGAACAAGAGATGAACACGAAGATGAACAAGAGATGAAAACGAGGATGAACATCTCGTGTTCATCCTCGTTTTCATCTCATGTTCATCTTCGTGTTCATCTCTTGTTCATCCCCCCTGTTCATCTCTTGTTCATCCCTCGTGTTCATCTCGTGAACACGAGGGATGAACAAGAGATGAACAGGGGGGATGAACAAGAGATGAACACGAGTGATGAACAAGAGATGAACATGAGGATGAACAAGAGCTGAACACGAGGGATGAACAAGAGATGAACACGAGGATGAACAAGAGATGGATATGAGGATGAACAAGAGATGAACATGAGGATGAACACGAGATGAACACGAAACATGAACAAAAGATGTCCACGAGGATGAACAAGAGATGGACACGAGGATGAACAAGAGATGAACACGAGAGATGAACAAGATATGAACACGAGAGATGAACAAGAGATGAACACGAGGATGAACAATAGATTAAGATGAGAGATGAACACGAGGATGAACAAGAGATGAAAACGAGGATGAACAAGAGATGAACATGAGGATGAACAAGAGATGAACACGAAGATGAACAATAGATAAACACGAGGGATGAGCAAGAGATGGACACGAGGATGAATACGAAGATGAACAGGAGAGATGAACAAGAGTTGGACACGGGGATGAACAAGAGATGGACACGAGATGAACACGAGATGAACACGAGGATGAACAAGAGATGGACACGAGGATGAACAAGAGATGGACACGAGGATGAACAAGAGATGGAAACGAGAATGAGCAAGAGATGAGCACGAGGGATGAACAAGAGATGAGCACGAGGGATGAACAAGAGATGGGCACCAGGATGAACAAGACAGGAACACGAGGATGAACAAGAGAATAACACGAGGATGAACAAGAGAATAACACGAGAGATGAACAAGAGATGAGCACGAGGGATGAGCAAGAGATGACCACGAGGATGAACCAGAGATGGACACGAGTATGAACAAGAGATGGACACGAGGGATGAACAAGAGATGAACAACAGGATGAACAAGAGATGAACACGAAGATGAACAAGAGATGAAAACGAGGATGAACATCTCGTGTTCATCCTCTTTTTCATCTCTTGTTCATCCCTCGTGTTCATCTCGTGAACACGAGGGATGAACAAGAGATGAACAGGGGGGATGAACAAGAGATGAACACGAGTGATGAACAAGAGATGAACATGAGGATGAACAAGAGATGAACACGAGGAATGAACAAGAGATGAACACGAGGATGAACAAGATATGGACACGAGGATGAACACGAGATGAAAACGAGGATGAACAAGAGATAAACAAGAGGATAAGCAAGAGATGAACACCAGGGATGAACAACAGATGAACACGAGGATGAACAAGAGCTGAACACGAGGATGAACAAGAGATGAACACGAGGGTGAACAAGAGATGAACACAGGAGATGAACAGGAGATGAACACGAGGATGAACAAGAGATGGGCACGAAGATGAACAAGATAGAAAAACGAGGATGAACAAGAGATTAAGATGAGAGATGAACACGAGGATGAACAAGAGATGAACACGAGGATGAAGATGAGATGAACACGAGGATGAAAAAGAGATGGACACGAGGATGAACAAGAGATGAACACGAGAGATGAACAAGAGATGAACACGAGGGATGAACAAGAGATGAACACGAGAGATGAACAAGAGATGAACACGAGGGATGAACAAGAGATGAACACAAGGGATGAACAAGAGATGAACAAGAGACATGAACAAGAGATGAGCACGAGGGATGAACAAGAGATGGACACGAGGACGATCAAGAGAGTTGAACAAGAGATGAACACGAGGGATGAACAAGAGATGAACACGAGGATGAACAAGAGATGAGCACGAGGGATGAACAAGAGATGAGCAGGAGGGATGAACAAGAGATGAACACGAGGATGAACACGAGATGAAAACGAGAGATGAACAAGAGATGAACACGAGGGATGAGCAAGAGATGAACATGAGGATGAACACGAGATGAACACGAGGGATGAACAAGAGATGGACACGAGGGATGAACAAGAGATGAACACGAGGAATGAACAAGAGATGAACACGAGAGATGAACAAAAGATGACCACGAGAGATGAACAAGAGATGAGCAGGAGGATGAACAAGAGATGGACACGAGGATGAAAAAGAGATGAACAAGAGATGAATACGAGGGGATGAACAAGAGATGAACACGAGGGATGAACAACACATGAACACGAGGGATGAACAAGAGATGAACATGAGGAATGAACAAGAGATGGCACGAGGGATGAACAAGAGATGAACAGGAGGAATGAACAAGAGATGGACACGAGGATGAACAAGAGATGAACAAGAGATGAACACGAGGGGATGAACAAGAGATGAACACGAGGGATGAACAACACATGAACACGAGGGATGAACAAGAGATGAACATGAGGAATGAACAAGAGATGGACACGACGGATGAACAAGAGATGAACATGAAGAATGAACAAGAGATGGACACGAGGATGAACAAGAGATGAATATGAGGAATGAACACGAGATGAACACGAGAGATGAACAAGAGATGAACACGAGGGATGAACAAGTGATGGATACGAGGATGAACAAGAGATGAACATGAGGAATGAACAAGATAGGAACACGAGAGATGAACAAGAGATGAACACGAGGGATGAACAAGAGATGAACACGAGGATGAACAAGAGATGTACACGAGAGATGAACACGAGAGATGAAAAGATATGAACACGAGGGATGAACAAGAGATTAACACAAGGGATGAACAAGAGATGGACACGAGGATGAACAAGAGATTAACACGAGGGATGAACAAGAGATGAACACGAGAGATGAATAAGAGTTGAACACGAGGATGAACAAGAGAGATGAACAAGAGATGAACACGAGGGATGAACAAGAGATGAACACGAGGATGAACAAGAGATGGACACAAGGATGAACAAGAGCTGAACACGAGGGTTGAACAAGAGATGAACACGAGGATGAGCAAGAGATGAACACGACGGTTGAACAAGAGATGGGCACGAGGATGAACAAGACAGAACACGAGGATGAACAAGAGATTAACACGAGAGATGAACACGACATGAACACGAGAGATGAACAAGAGATGAACACGAGGATGAACAAGAGATGGACACGAGGAAGAACAAGAGATGAGCACGATGATGAACAAGTGATGAGCACGAGGGATGAACAAGAGATGAACACGAGGATGAACACGAGATGAAAACGAGAGATGAACAAGAGATGAACACGAGGGATGAGCAAGAGATGAACATGAGGATGAACACGAGATGAACACGAGACATGAACAAAAGATGACCACGAGGATGAACAAGAGATGGACACGAGGATGAACAAGAGATGAACACGACAGATGAACAAGAGATGAACACGAGGGATGAACAAGAGATGAACACGAGGGATGAACAAGAGATGAGCACGAGGATGAACAAGAGATGGACACGAGGATGAAAAAAAGATGAACAAGAGATGAACACGAGGGGATGAACAAGATATGAACACGAGGGATGAACAACACATGAACACGAGGGATGAACAAGAGATGAACAGGAGGATGAACACGAGATGAACACGAGAGATGAACAAGAGATGAACACGAGGGATGAACAAGAGATGAACACGACGGATGAACAAGAGATGGACACGAGGATGAACAGGATAGGAACACGAGGATGAACAAGAGATGGACACGAGAGATGAACAAGATAGGAACACTAGGGATGAACACGAGATGCACACGAGGGATGAAAAAGAGATGAACACGAGGATGGGCAAGAGATGTACACGAGATGAACACGAGAGATGAACAAGAGAGGAACACGAGGATGAACAAGAGATGAGCACTAGGGATGAACAAGCGATGAGCACGAGGGATGAACAATAGATGAACACGAGGATGAACACGAGAGATGAACAAGAGATGAACACGAGGGGTGAGCAAGAGATGCACACGAGGATGAACAAGAGATGAACACGAGGGATGAGCAAGAGATGGACACGAGGATGAACACGAAGATGAACAGGAGAGATGAACAAGAGATGGACACGACGATGAACAAGAGATGGATACGAGATGAACACGAGATGAACACGAGGATGAACAAGAGATGGACACGAGGATGAACAAGAGATGGACACGAGGATGAACAAGAGATGAACACGAGGATGAACAAGAGATGAACACGAGAGATGAGCAAGAGATGCACACGAGGATGAACAAGAGATGAACACGAGGGATGAGCAAGAGATGGACACGAGGATGAACACGAAGATGAACAGGAGAGATGAACAAGAGATGGACACGAGGATGAACAAAAGATGGACACGAGCATGAACAAGAGATGAACACGAGGGATGAACACGAGGGATGAACAAGAGATGGGCACGAGTATGAACAAGACAGAACACGATGATGAACAAGAGATTAACACGAGAGATGAACACGACATGAACACGAGAGATTAACAAGAGATGAAAACGAGGATGAACAAGAGATGAGCACGAGGGATAAACAAGAGATGAACACGAGGATGAACACGAGATGAAAACGAGAGATGAACAAGAGATGAACACGAGGGATGAGCAAGAGATGAACATGAGGATGAACACGAGATGAACACGAGACATGAACAAGAGATGGACACGAGGATGAAAAAGAGATGAACAAGAGATGAACACGTGGGGATGAACAAGAGATGAACACGAGGGATGAACAACACATGAACACGAGGGATGAACAAGAGATGAACAGGAGGATGAACACGAGATGAACACGAGAGATGAACAAGAGATGAACACGAGGATGAACAAGAGATGAACATGAGGAATGAACAAGATAGGAACACGAGATATGAACAAAAGATGAACACGAGGGATGAACAAGAGATGAACACGAGGATGAACAAGAGATGTACACGAGGATGAACACGAGATTAACACGAGGGATGAACAAGAGATGAGCAGGAGGGATAAACAAGAGATGGACACGAGTTGAACACGAGAGTTGAACAAAAGATGAACACGAGGATGAACAAGAGATGGGCACGAGGATGAACAAGAGATGAACACGAGGGATGAACAAGAGATGAACACGAGGATGATCAAGAGATGGACACGAGGATGAACAAGAGATGAACACGAGAGATGAGCAAGAGATGAACACGAGGGATGAACAAGAGATGAACACGAGAGATGAACAAGAGATGAACATGAGGAATGAACAAGATAGGAACACGAGATATGAACAAAAGATGAACACGAGGGATGAACAAGAGATGTACACGAGGATGAACAAGAGATGAACACGAGGGCTGAACAAGTGATGTACACGAGGATGAACACGAGATTAACACGAGGGATGAACAAAAGATGAGCAGGAGGGATAAACAAGAGATGGACACGAGATGAACACGAGAGATGAACAAGAGATGAACACGAGGATGAACAAGAGAGATGAACAAGAGGTTAACACGAGGGATGAACAAGAGATGAACACGAGTTGAACACGAGAGATGAACAAAAGATGAACACGAGGATCAACAAGAGATGGGCACGAGGATGAACAAGAGATGAGCACTAGGGATGAACAAGAGATGAGCACGAGGATGAACACGAGAGATGAACAAGAGATGAACATGAGGGATGAGAAAGAGATGCACACGAGGATGAACAAGAGATGAACACGAGGGATGAACAAGAGATGAACACGAGGATAAACAAGAGATGAACATGAGGGATGAACAACAGATGACCACGAGAGATGAACAAGAGGGATGAACAAGAGGGATGAACACGAGGGATGAGCAAGAGATGGACACGAGGATGAACACGAGGATGAACAAGAGATGAACACGAGGATGATCAAGAGATGAACACGAGGATGAAGAAGAGATGGACACGAGGGATGAACAAAAAATGAACACGAGGATGACCACGAGGATGAACAAGAGATGAGCACGAGGGATAAACAAGAGATGAACACGAGGGATGAACAAGAGATCAACACGAGGATGAACACGAGATGAACACGAGAGATGAACAAGAGATGAACACGTGGATGAACAAGAGATGAACACGAGGATGAACAAGAGAGATGAGCAAGAGATGAACACGAGGGATGAACAAGAGATGAACACGAGGATGAACACGAGATAAACACGAGAGATGAACAAGAGATGAACACGAGAGAAGAACAAGAGATGAACATGAGAGATGAACAAGAGGCGGACACGAGGATGAACAAGAGACGGACACGAGGATGAACAAGAGATGAATACGAGGGATGAACAAGAGATGAACACCAGGATGAACAAGAGATGAACAGAACGATGAACAAGAGACGGACACGAGGATGAACAAGAGATGAATACGAGGGATGAAGAAGAGATGAACACCAGGATGAACAAGAGATGAACAGAACGATGAACAAGAGGTGAAAACGAGGATGAACACGAGATGAACACGAGGGATGAACAAGAGATGAACAGTAGGGATGAACAAAAGATGAACACGAGGATGAACACGAGAGATGAACAAGAGATGAACATGAGGGATGAGCAAGAGATGCACACGAGGATGAACAAGAATTGAATACGAGGGATGAACAAGAGATGAACACGATGGATGAACAATAGATGAACATGAGGGATGAACAAGAGATGAGCACGAAGGATGAATAAGAGATGAACACGAGGATGAACAAGAGATGAACACGAGGGATGAGCAAGAGATGGAGACGAGGATAAACACGAAGATGAACAGGAGAGATGAACAAGAGATGGACACGAGGATGAACAAGAGATGGACACGAGGATGAACAAGAGATGGACACGAGGATGAACAAGAGATGAGCTCGAGGGTTGAACAAGAGATGAGCACGAGGGATGAACAAGAGATGGACACGAGGACGATCAAGAGAGTAGAACAAGAGATGAACACGTTTGATGAACAAGAGATGGACACGAGGATGAACAAAAGATGAACACGAGCATGAACAAGAGATGAACACGAGGGATGAACACGAGGGATGAACAAGAGATGGGCACGAGGATGAACAAGACAACACGAGGATGAATAAGAGATTAACACGAGAGATGAACACGACATGAACACGAGAGATGAACAAGAGATGGACACGAGGAAAAACAAGAGATGAGCACGAGGATGAACAAGATATGAGCACGAGGGATGAACAAGAGATGAGCATGAGGGATGAACAAGAGATGAACACGAGGATGAACACGAGATGAAAACGAGAGATGAACAAGAGATGAACACGAGGGATGAGCAAGAGATGAACATGAGGATGAACACGAGATGAACACGAGACATGAACAAAAGATGACCACGAGGATGAACAAGAGATGGACACGAGGATGAACAAGATATGAGCACGAGGGATGAACAAGAGATGAGCATGAGGGATGAACAAGAGATGAACACGAGGATGAACACGAGATGAAAACGAGAGATGAACAAGAGATGAACACGAGGGATGAGCAAGAGATGAACATGAGGATGAACACGAGATGAACACGAGACATGAACAAAAGATGACCACGAGGATGAACAAGAGATGGACACGAGGATGAACAAGAGATGAACACGAGAGATGAACAAGAGATGAACACGAGGGATGAACAAGAGATGGACACGAGGGATGAACAAGAGATGAACACGAGGGATGAACAAGAGATGGACACGAGAGATGAACAAGAGATGAACACGAGAGATGAACAAGAGATGAGCACGAGGATGAACAAGAGATGGACACGAGGATGAAAAAGAGATGAACAAGAGATGAACACGAGGGGATGAACAAGATATGAACACGAGGGATGAACAACACATGAACACGAGGGATGAACAAGAGATGAACAGGAGGATGAACACGAGATGAACAGGAGAGATGACCAAGAGATGAACACGAGGGATGAACAAGAGATGAACACGACGGATGAACAAGAGATGGACACGAGGATGAACAGGATAGGAACACGAGGATGAACAAGAGATGGACACGA
Organism: Petromyzon marinus; assembly: GCF_048934315.1. NCBI lineage: Eukaryota > Metazoa > Chordata > Hyperoartia > Petromyzontiformes > Petromyzontidae > Petromyzon > Petromyzon marinus. Next base: position 505,361 of record NC_133724.1, read on the forward strand.
GAGATGAACAAGATAGGAACACGAGGGATGAACAAGAGATGCACACGAGGGATGAACAAAAGATGAACACGAGGATGGGCAAGAGATATACACGAGGATGAACAAGAGATGAACATGAAGATGTACACGAGATGAACACGAGAGATGAACACGAGGATGAACACGAGAGATGAACAAGAGATGAACACGAGGGATGAGCAAGAGATGCACACGAGGATGAACAAGAGATGAACACGAGGGATGAGCAAGAGATGGATACGAGGATGAACACGAAGATGAACAGGAGAGATGAACAAGAGATGGACACGAGGATGAACAAGAGATGGACACGAGGATGAACAAGAGATGGACACGAGGATGAACAAGAGATGCACACGAGAATGAACAAGAGATGAGCTCGAGGGTTGAACAAGAGATGAGCACGAGGGATGAACAAGAGATGGACACGAGGACGATCAAGAGAGTTGAACAAGAGATGAACACGATTGATGAACAAGAGATGGACACGAGGATGAACAAAAGATGAACACGAGCATGAACAAGAGATGAACACGAGGGATGAACACGAGGGATGAACAAGAGATGGGCACGAGGATGAACAAGACAACACGAGGATGAACAAGAGATTAACACGAGAGATGAACACGACATGAACACGAGAGATGAACAAGAGATGGACACGAGGAAGAACAAGAGATGAGCACGAGGATGAACAAGAGATGAGCACGAGGGATGAACAAGAGATGAGCACGAGGGATGAACAAGAGATGAACACGAGGATGAACACGAGATGAAAACGAGAGATGAACAAGAGATGAACACGAGGGATGAGCAAGAGATGAACATGAGGATGAACACGAGATGAACACGAGACATGAACAAAAGATGACCACGAGGATGAACAAGAGATGGACACGAGGATGAACAAGAGATGAACACGAGAGATGAACAAGAGATGAACACGAGGGATGAACAAGAGATGGACACGAGGGATGAACAAGAGATGAACACGAGGGATGAACAAGAGATGGACACGAGAGATGAACAAGAGATGAACACGAGAGATGAACAAGAGATGAGCACGAGGATGAACAAGAGATGGACACGAGGATGAAAAAGAGATGAACAAGAGATGAACACGAGGGGATGAACAAGATATGAACACGAGGGATGAACAACACATGAACACGAGGGATGAACAAGAGATGAACAGGAGAATGAACACGAGATGAACAGGAGAGATGACCAAGAGATGAACACGAGGGATGAACAAGAGATGAACACGACGATGAACAAGAGATGGACACGAGGATGAACAGGATAGGAACACGAGGATGAACAAGAGATGAACATGAAGATGTACACGAGATGAACACGAGAGATGAACACGAGGATGAACACGAGAGATGAACAAGAGATGAACACGAGGGATGAGCAAGAGATGCACACGAGGATGAACAAGAGATGAACACGAGGGATGAGCAAGAGATGGATACGAGGATGAACACGAAGATGAACAGGAGAGATGAACAAGAGATGGACACGAGGATGAACAAGAGATGGACACGAGATGAACACGAGATGAACACGAGGATGAACAAGAGATGGACACGAGAATGAACAAGAGATGGACACGAGGATGAACAATAGATGGACACGAGGATGAACAAGAGATGGACACGAGGATGAACAAGAGATGAGCACTAGGGATGAGCAAGAGATGGACACGAGGATGAATACGAAGATGAACAGGAGAGATGAACAAGAGATGGACACGAGGATGAACAAGAGATGGACACGAGGATGAACAATAGATGGACACGAGGATGAACAAGAGATGGACACGAGAATGAACAAGAGATGAGCACGAGGGATGAACAAGAGATGGACACGAGGACGATCAAGAGAGTTGAACAAGAGATGAACACGAGGGATGAACAAGAGATGGACACGAGGATGAACAAAAGATGAACACGAGCATGAACAAGAGATGAGCACGAGGGATGAACAAGAGTTGAGCACGAGGGATGAACAAGAGATGAACACGAGGATGAACACGAGATGAAAACGAGAGATGAACAAGAGATGAACACGAGGGATGAGCAAGAGATGAACATGAGGATGAACACGAGATGAACACGAGACATGAACAAAAGATGACCCCGAGGATGAACAAGAGATGGACACGAGGATGAACAAGACATGAACACGAGAGATGAACAAGAGATGAACACGAGGGATGAACAAGAGATGGACACGAGGGATGAACAAGAGATGAACACGAGGGATGAACAAGAGATGGACACGAGAGATGAACAAGAGATGAACACGAGAGATGAACAAGAGATGAGCACGAGGATGAACAAGAGATGGACACGAGGATGAAAAAGAGATGAACAAGAGATGAACACGAGGGGATGAACAAGAGATAAACACGAGGGATGAACAAGAGATGGACAGGAGGATGAACACGAGATGATCACGAGAGATGAACAAGAGATGAACACGAGGATGAACAAGAGATGAACATGAGGAATGAACAAGATAGTAACACGATATATGAACAAAAGATGAACACGAGGGATGAACAAGACATGAACACGAGGATGAACAAGAGATAAACACGAGAGATGAACACGAGAGATGAAAAAGAGATGAACACGAGGGATGAACAAGAGATGAACACGAGGGCTGAACAAGAGATGTACACGAGGATGAACACAAGATTAACACGAGGGATGAACAAGAGATGAGCAGGAGGGATAAACAAGAGATGAACACGAGGATGAACAAGAGAGATGAACAAGAGGTTAACACGAGGGATGAACAAGAGATGAACACGAGATGAACACGAGAGATGAACAAAAGATGAACACGAGGATGAACAAGAAATGGGCACGAGGATGAACAAGAGAGGAACACGAGGGATGAACAAGAGATGAACACGAGGATGATCAAGAGATGGACACGAGGATGAACAAGAGATGAACACGAGAGATGAACAAGAGATGAACACGAGGGATGAACAAGAGATGAACACGAGAGATGAACAAGATAAGAACACGAGGATGAACAAGAGATGAACACGAGGGATGAACAAGAGATGAACACGAGGGATGAACAAGAGATGGACACGAGGATGAAAAAGAGATGAACACGAGGAATGAACAAGATAGGAACACGAGGATGATCGAGAGATGAACACGAGAGATGAACACGAGATGAACACGAGGATGAACAAGAGATGAACACGAGGATGAACAAAAGATGAACACGAGGGATGAACAAGAGATGAACACGAGGGATGAACAAGAGATGAACACGGGGGATGAACAAGAGATGAACACGAGGGATGAACAAGAGATGGACACGAGGATGAACAAGATAGGAACACGAGGATGAACAAGAGATGAACCCGAGGGATGAACAAGAGATGGACACGAGGATGAACAAGATAGGAACACGAGGGATGAACAAGAGATGCACAAGAGGGATGAACAAGAGATGAACACGAGGATGGGCAAGAGATGTACACGAGGATGAACAAGAGATGAACATGAAGATGTACACGAGATGAACACGAGAGATGAACAAGAGATGAACACGAGGATGAACAAGAGATGAGCACTAGGAATGAACAAGAGATGAGCACGAGGGATGAACAAGAGATGAACACGAGGATGAACACGAGAGATGAACAAGAGATGAACATGAGGGATGAGCAAGAGATGCACACGAGGATGAACAAGAGATGAACACGAGGGATGAACAAGAGATGAACACGAGGATAAACAAGAGATGAACACGAGGGATGAAAAACAGATGACCACGAGAGATGAACAAGAGGGATGAACAAGAGGGATGAACACGAGGGATGAGCAAGAGATGGACACGAGGAAGAACAAGAGATGAACACGAGGGATGAACAAGAGACGAACACGAGGGATGAACAAGAGATGAACACGAGGATGATCAAGAGATGAACACGAGGATGAACAAGAGATGGACACGAGGGATGAACACGAGATGAACACGAGGATGACCACGAGGATGAACAAGAGATGAGCACGAGGGATGAACAAGAGATGAACACGAGGGATGAACAAGAGATGAACACGAGGATGAACACGAGATGAACACGAGAGATGAACAAGAGATGAACACGTGGATGAACAAGAGATGAACACGAGGATGAACAAAAGAGATGAGCAAGAGATGAACACGAGGGATGAACAAGAGATGAACAGGAGGATGAACACGAGATGAACACGAGAGATGAACAAGAGATGAACACGCGAGATGAACAAGAGATGAACATGAGAGATGAACAAGAGGCGGACACGAGGATGAACAAGAGACGGACACGAGAATGAACAAGAGATGAATACGAGGGATGAACAAGAGATGAACACCAGGATGAGCAAGAGATGAACACAAGGATGAACAAGAGATGAAAACGAGGATGAACACGAGATGAACACGAGGGATGAACAAGAGATGAACAGTAGGGATGAACAAGAGATTAACACTAGCGATGAAGAAGAGATGAACACGAGGATGAACAAGAGATGAGCACTAGGGATGAACAAGAGATGAGTACGAGGGATGAACAAAAGATGAACACGAGGATGAACACGAGAGATGAACAAGAGATGAACACGAGGGATGAACAAGAGATGAACACGAGAGATGAACAAGATAAGAACACGAGGATGAACAAGAGATGAACACGAGGGATGAACAAGAGATGAACACGAGGGATGAACAAGAGATGGACACGAGGATGAAAAAGAGATGAACACGAGGAATGAACAAAATAGGAACACGAGGATGATCGAGAGATGAACACGAGAGATGAACACGAGATGAACACGAGGATGAACAAGAGATGAACACGAGGATGAACAAAAGATGAACACGAGGGATGAACAAGAGATGAACACGGGGGATGAACAAGAGATGAACACAAGGGATGAACAAGAGATGGACACGAGGATGAACAAAATAGGAACACGAGGATGAACAAGAGATGAACACGAGGGATGAACAAGAGATGGACATGAGGATGAACAAGATAGGAACACGAGGGATGAACAAGAGATGCACACGAGGGATGAACAAGAGATGAACACGAGGATGGGCAAGAGATGTACACGAGGATGAACAAGAGATGAACATGAAGATGTACGCGAGATGAACACGAGAGATGAACAAGAGATGAACACGAGGATGAACAAGAGATGAGCACTAGGGATGAACAAGAGATGAACACGAGGATGAACACGAGAGATGAACAAGAGATGAACATGAGGGATGAGCAAGAGATGCACACGAGGATGAACAAGAGATGAACACAAGGGATGAACAAGAGATGAACACGAGGATAAACAAGAGATGAACACGAGGGATGAAAAACAGATGACCACGAGAGATGAACAAGAGGGATGAACAAGAGGGATGAACACGAGGGATGAGCAAGAGATGGACACGAGGAAGAACAAGAGATGAACACGAGGGATGAACAAGAGATGGACACGAGGATGAACAAAAGATGAACACGAGCATGAACAAGAGATGAGCACGAGGGATGAACAAGAGTTGAGCACGAGGGATGAACAAGAGATGAACACGAGGATGAACACGAGATGAAAACGAGAGATGAACAAGAGATGAACACGAGGGATGAGCAAGAGATGAACATGAGGATGAACACGAGATGAACACGAGACATGAACAAAAGATGACCCCGAGGATGAACAAGAGATGGACACGAGGATGAACAAGACATGAACACGAGAGATGAACAAGAGATGAGCACGAGGATGAACAAGAGATGGACACAAGGATGAAAAAGAGATGAACAAGAGATGAACACGAGGGGATGAACAAGATATGAACACGAGGGATGAACAACACATGAACACGAGGGATGAACAAGAGATGAACAGGAGGATGAACACGAGATGAACAGGAGAGATGACCAAGAGATGAACACGAGGGATGAACAAGAGATGAACACGACGATGAACAAGAGATGGACACGAGGATGAACAGGATAGGAACACGAGGATGAACAAGAGATGAACATGAAGATGTACACGAGATGAACACGAGAGATGAACACGAGGATGAACACGAGAGATGAACAAGAGATGAACACGAGGGATGAGCAAGAGATGCACACGAGGATGAACAAGAGATGAACACGAGGGATGAGCAAGAGATGGATACGAGGATGAACACGAAGATGAACAGGAGAGATGAACAAGAGATGGACACGAGGATGAACAAGAGATGGACACGAGATGAACACGAGATGAACACGAGGATGAACAAGAGATGGACACGAGAATGAACAAGAGATGGACACGAGGATGAACAATAGATGGACACGAGGATGAACAAGAGATGGACACGAGGATGAACAAGAGATGAGCACTAGGGATGAGCAAGAGATGGACACGAGGATGAATACGAAGATGAACAGGAGAGATGAACAAGAGATGGACACGAGTATGAACAAGAGATGGACACGAGGATGAACAATAGATGGACACGAGGATGAACAAGAGATGGACACGAGAATGAACAAGAGATGAGCACGAGGGATGAACAAGAGATGGACACGAGGACGATCAAGAGAGTTGAACAAGAGATGAACACGAGGGATGAACAAGAGATGGACACGAGGATGAACAAAAGATGAACACGAGCATGAACAAGAGATGAGCACGAGGGATGAACAAGAGTTGAGCACGAGGGATGAACAAGAGATGAACACGAGGATGAACACGAGATGAAAACGAGAGATGAACAAGAGATGAACACGAGGGATGAGCAAGAGATGAACATGAGGATGAACACGAGATGAACACGAGACATGAACAAAAGATGACCCCGAGGATGAACAAGAGATGGACACGAGGATGAACAAGACATGAACACGAGAGATGAACAAGAGATGAACACGAGGGATGAACAAGAGATGGACACGAGGGATGAACAAGAGATGAACACGAGGGATGAACAAGAGATGGACACGAGAGATGAACAAGAGATGAACACGAGAGATGAACAAGAGATGAGCACGAGGATGAACAAGAGATGGACACGAGGATGAAAAAGAGATGAACAAGAGATGAACACGAGGGGATGAACAAGAGATAAACACGAGGGATGAACAAGAGATGGACAGGAGGATGAACACGAGATGATCACGAGAGATGAACAAGAGATGAACACGAGGATGAACAAGAGATGAACATGAGGAATGAACAAGATAGGAACACGATATATGAACAAAAGATGAACACGAGGGATGAACAAGAGATGAACACGAGGATGAACAAGAGATAAACACGAGAGATGAACACGAGAGATGAAAAAGAGATGAACACGAGGGATGAACAAGAGATGAACACGAGGGCTGAACAAGAGATGTACACGAGGATGAACACAAGATTAACACGAGGGATGAACAAGAGATGAGCAGGAGGGATAAACAAGAGATGAACACGAGGATGAACAAGAGAGATGAACAAGAGGTTAACACGAGGGATGAACAAGAGATGAACACGAGATGAACACGAGAGATGAACAAAAGATGAACACGAGGATGAACAAGAAATGGGCACGAGGATGAACAAGAGAGGAACACGAGGGATGAACAAGAGATGAACACGAGGATGATCAAGAGATGGACACGAGGATGAACAAGAGATGAACACGAGAGATGAACAAGAGATGAACACGAGGGATGAACAAGAGATGAACACGAGAGATGAACAAGATAAGAACACGAGGATGAACAAGAGATGAACACGAGGGATGAACAAGAGATGAACACGAGGATGATCAAGAGATGGACACGAGGATGAACAAGAGATGAACACGAGAGATGAACAAGAGATGAACACGAGGGATGAACAAGAGATGAACACGAGAGATGAACAAGATAAGAACACGAGGATGAACAAGAGATGAACACGAGGGATGAACAAGAGATGAACACGAGGGATGAACAAGAGATGGACACGAGGATGAAAAAGAGATGAACACGAGGAATGAACAAGATAGGAACACGAGGATGATCGAGAGATGAACACGAGAGATGAACACGAGATGAACACGAGGATGAACAAGAGATGAACACGAGGATGAACAAAAGATGAACACGAGGGATGAAAAAGAGATGAACACGAGGAATGAACAAGATAGGAACACGAGGATGATCGAGAGATGAACACGAGAGATGAACACGAGATGAACACGAGGATGAACAAGAGATGAACACGAGGATGAACAAAAGATGAACACGAGGGATGAACAAGAGATGAACACGAGGGATGAACAAGAGATGAACACGGGGGATGAACAAGAGATGAACACAAGGGATGAACAAGAGATGGACACGAGGATGAACAAGATAGGAACACGAGGATGAACAAGAGATGAACCCGAGGGATGAACAAGAGATGGACACGAGGATGAACAAGATAGGAACACGAGGGATGAACAAGAGATGCACAAGAGGGATGAACAAGAGATGAACACGAGGATGGGCAAGAGATGTACACGAGGATGAACAAGAGATGAACATGAAGATGTACACGAGATGAACACGAGAGATGAACAAGAGATGAACACGAGGATGAACAAGAGATGAGCACTAGGAATGAACAAGAGATGAGCACGAGGGATGAACAAGAGATGAACACGAGGATGAACACGAGAGATGAACAAGAGATGAACATGAGGGATGAGCAAGAGATGCACACGAGGATGAACAAGAGATGAACACGAGGGATGAACAAGAGATGAACACGAGGATAAACAAGAGATGAACACGAGGGATGAAAAACAGATGACCACGAGAGATGAACAAGAGGGATGAACAAGAGGGATGAACACGAGGGATGAGCAAGAGATGGACACGAGGAAGAACAAGAGATGAACACGAGGGATGAACAAGAGACGAACACGAGGGATGAACAAGAGATGAACACGAGGATGATCAAGAGATGAACACGAGGATGAACAAGAGATGGACACGAGGGATGAACACGAGATGAACACGAGGATGACCACGAGGATGAACAAGAGATGAGCACGAGGGATGAACAAGAGATGAACACGAGGGATGAACAAGAGATGAACACGAGGATGAACACGAGATGAACACGAGAGATGAACAAGAGATGAACACGTGGATGAACAAGAGATGAACACGAGGATGAACAAAAGAGATGAGCAAGAGATGAACACGAGGGATGAACAAGAGATGAACAGGAGGATGAACACGAGATGAACACGAGAGATGAACAAGAGATGAACACGCGAGATGAACAAGAGATGAACATGAGAGATGAACAAGAGGCGGACACGAGGATGAACAAGAGACGGACACGAGAATGAACAAGAGATGAATACGAGGGATGAACAAGAGATGAACACCAGGATGAACAAGAGATGAACACAAGGATGAACAAGAGATGAAAACGAGGATGAACACGAGATGAACACGAGGGATGAACAAGAGATGAACAGTAGGGATGAACAAGAGATTAACACTAGCGATGAAGAAGAGATGAACACGAGGATGAACAAGAGATGAGCACTAGGGATGAACAAGAGATGAGTACGAGGGATGAACAAAAGATGAACACGAGGATGAACACGAGAGATGAACAAGAGATGAACACGAGGGATGAACAAGAGATGAACACGAGAGATGAACAAGATAAGAACACGAGGATGAACAAGAGATGAACACGAGGGATGAACAAGAGATGAACACGAGGGATGAACAAGAGATGGACACGAGGATGAAAAAGAGATGAACACGAGGAATGAACAAAATAGGAACACGAGGATGATCGAGAGATGAACACGAGAGATGAACACGAGATGAACACGAGGATGAACAAGAGATGAACACGAGGATGAACAAAAGATGAACACGAGGGATGAACAAGAGATGAACACGGGGGATGAACAAGAGATGAACACGAGGGATGAACAAGAGATGGACACGAGGATGAACAAAATAGGAACACGAGGATGAACAAGAGATGAACACGAGGGATGAACAAGAGATGGACACGAGGATGAACAAGATAGGAACACGAGGGATGAACAAGAGATGCACACGAGGGATGAACAAGAGATGAACACGAGGATGGGCAAGAGATGTACACGAGGATGAACAAGAGATGAACATGAAGATGTACGCGAGATGAACACGAGAGATGAACAAGAGATGAACACGAGGATGAACAAGAGATGAGCACTAGGGATGAACAAGAGATGAACACGAGGATGAACACGAGAGATGAACAAGAGATGAACATGAGGGATGAGCAAGAGATGCACACGAGGATGAACAAGAGATGAACACAAGGGATGAACAAGAGATGAACACGAGGATAAACAAGAGATGAACACGAGGGATGAAAAACAGATGACCACGAGAGATGAACAAGAGGGATGAACAAGAGGGATGAACACGAGGGATGAGCAAGAGATGGACACGAGGAAGAACAAGAGATGAACACGAGGGATGAACAAGAGATGGACACGAGGATGAACAAAAGATGAACACGAGCATGAACAAGAGATGAGCACGAGGTATGAACAAGAGTTGAGCACGAGGGATGAACAAGAGATGAACACGAGGATGAACACGAGATGAAAACGAGAGATGAACAAGAGATGAACACGAGGGATGAGCAAGAGATGAACATGAGGATGAACACGAGATGAACACGAGACATGAACAAAAGATGACCCCGAGGATGAACAAGAGATGGACACGAGGATGAACAAGACATGAACACGAGAGATGAACAAGAGATGAACACGAGGGATGAACAAGAGATGGACACGAGGGATGAACAAGAGATGAACACGAGGGATGAACAAGAGATGGACACGAGAGATGAACAAGAGATGAACACGAGAGATGACCAAGAGATGAGCACGAGGATGAACAAGAGATGGACACGAGGATGAAAAAGAGATGAACAAGAGATGAACACGAGGGGATGAACAAGAGATGAACACGAGGGATGAACAAGAGATGGACAGGAGGATGAACACGAGATGATCACGAGAGATGAACAAGAGATGAACACGAGGATGAACAAGAGATGAACATGAGGAATGAACAAGATAGGAACACGATATATGAACAAAAGATGAACACGAGGGATGAACAAGAGATGAACACGAGGATGAACAAGAGATAAACACGAGAGATGAACACGAGAGATGAAAAAGAGATGAACACGAGGGATGAACAAGAGATGAACACGAGGGCTGAACAAGAGATGTACACGAGGATGAACACAAGATTAACACGAGGGATGAACAAGAGATGAACACGAGATGAACACGAGAGATGAACAAAAGATGAACACGAGGATGAACAAGAAATGGGCACGAGGATGAACAAGAGAGGAACACGAGGGATGAACAAGAGATGAACACGAGGATGATCAAGAGATGGACACGAGGATGAACAAGAGATGAACACGAGAGATGAACAAGAGATGAACACGAGGGATGAACAAGAGATGAACACGAGAGATGAACAAGATAAGAACACGAGGATGAACAAGAGATGAACACGAGGGATGAACAAGAGATGAACACGAGGATGATCGAGAGATGAACACGAGAGATGAACACGAGATGAACACGAGGATGAACAAGAGATGAACACGAGGATGAACAAAATATGAACACGAGGGATGAACAAGAGATGAACACGAGGGATGAACAAGAGATGAACACGGGGGATGAACAAGAGATGAACACGAGGGATGAACAAGAGATGGACACGAGGATGAACAAGATAGGAACACGAGGATGAACAAGAGATGAACCCGAGGGATGAACAAGAGATGGACACGAGGATGAACAAGATAGGAACACGAGGGATGAACAAGAGATGCACAAGAGGGATGAACAAGAGATGAACACGAGGATGGGCAAGAGATGTACACGAGGATGAACAAGAGATGAACATGAAGATGTACACGAGATGAACACGAGAGATGAACAAGAGATGAACACGAGGATGAACAAGAGATGAGCACTAGGGATGAACAAGAGATGAGCACGAGGGATGAACAAGAGATGAACACGAGGATGAACACGAGAGATGAACAAGAGATGAACATGAGGGATGAGCAAGAGATGCACACGAGGATGAACAAGAGATGAACACGAGGGATGAACAAGAGATGAACACGAGGATAAACAAGAGATGAACACGAGGGATGAAAAACAGATGACCACGAGAGATGAACAAGAGGGATGAACAAGAGGGATGAACACGAGGGATGAGCAAGAGATGGACACGAGGAAGAACAAGAGATGAACACGAGGGATGAACAAGAGACGAACACGAGGGATGAACAAGAGATGAACACGACGATGATCAAGAGATGAACACGAGGATGAACAAGAGATGGACACGAGGGATGAACACGAGATGAACACGAGGATGACCACGAGGATGAACAAGAGATGAGCACGAGGGATGAACAAGAGATGAACACGAGGGATGAACAAGAGATGAACACGAGGATGAACACGAGATGAACACGAGAGATGAACAAGAGATGAACACGTGGATGAACAAGAGATGAACACGAGGATGAACAAAAGAGATGAGCAAGAGATGAACACGAGGGATGAACAAGAGATGAACAGGAGGATGAACACGAGATGAACACGAGAGATGAACAAGAGATGAACACGCGAGATGAACAAGAGATGAACATGAGAGATGAACAAGAGGCGGACACGAGGATGAACAAGAGACGGACACGAGAATGAACAAGAGATGAATACGAGGGATGAACAAGAGATGAACACCAGGATGAACAAGAGATGAACACAAGGATGAACAAGAGATGAAAACGAGGATGAACACGAGATGAACACGAGGGATGAACAAGAGATGAACATGAGAGATGAACAAGAGGCGGACACGAGGATGAACAAGAGACGGACACGAGAATGAACAAGAGATGAATACGAGGGATGAACAAGAGATGAACACCAGGATGAACAAGAGATGAACACGAGGATGAACAAGAGATGAACACGAGGATAAACAAGAGATGAACACGAGGGATGAAAAACAGATGACCACGAGAGATGAACAAGAGGGATGGACAAGAGGGATGAACACGAGGGATGAGCAAGAGATGGACACGAGGAAGAACAAGAGATGAACACGAGGGATGAACAAGAGACGAACACGAGGGATGAACAAGAGATGAACACGACGATGATCAAGAGATGAACACGAGGATGAACAAGAGATGGACACGAGGGATGAACATGAGATGAACACGAGGATGACCACGAGGATGAACAAGAGATGAGCACGAGGGATGAACAAGAGATGAACACGAGGGATGAACAAGAGATGAACACGAGGATGAACACGAGATGAACACGAGAGATGAACAAGAGATGAACACGTGGATGAACAAGAGATGAACACGAGGATGAACAAAAGAGATGAGCAAGAGATGAACACGAGGGATGAACAAGAGATGAACAGGAGGATGAACACGAGATGAACACGAGAGATGAACAAGAGATGAACACGCGAGATGAACAAGAGATGAACATGAGAGATGAACAAGAGGCGGACACGAGGATGAACAAGAGACGGACACGAGAATGAACAAGAGATGAATACGAGGGATGAACAAGAGATGAACACCAGGATGAACAAGAGATGAACACAAGGATGAACAAGAGATGAAAACGAGGATGAACACGAGATGAACACGAGGGATGAACAAGAGATGAACATGAGAGATGAACAAGAGGCGGACACGAGGATGAACAAGAGACGGACACGAGAATGAACAAGAGATGAATACGAGGGATGAACAAGAGATGAACACCAGGATGAACAAGAGATGAACACGAGGATGAACAAGAGATGAGCACTAGGGATGAACAAGAGATGAGTACGAGGGATGAACAAAAGATGAACACGAGGATGAACACGAGAGATGAACAAGAGATGAACACGAGGGATGAACAAGAGATGAACACGAGAGATGAACAAGATAAGAACACGAGGATGAACAAGAGATGAACACGAGGGATGAACAAGAGATGAACACGAGGGATGAACAAGAGATGGACACGAGGATGAAAAAGAGATGAACACGAGGAATGAACAAAATAGGAACACGAGGATGATCGAGAGATGAACACGAGAGATGAACACGAGATGAACACGAGGATGAAAAAGAGATGAACACGAGGATGAACAAAAGATGAACACGAGGGATGAACAAGAGATGAACACGAGGGATGAACAAGAGATGAACACGGGGGATGAACAAGAGATGAACACGAGGGATGAACAAGAGATGGACACGAGGATGAACAAAATAGGAACACGAGGATGAACAAGAGATGAACACGAGGGATGAACAAGAGATGGACACGAGGATGAACAAGATAGGAACACGAGGGATGAACAAGAGATGCACACTAGGGATGAACAAGAGATGAACACGAGGATGGGCAAGAGATGTACACGAGGATGAACAAGAGATGAACATGAAGATGTACGCGAGATGAACACAAGGATGAACAAGAGATGAAAACGAGGATGAACACGAGATGAACACGAGGGATGAACAAGAGATGAACAGTAGGGATGAACAAGAGATTAACACTAGCGATGAAGAAGAGATGAACACGAGGATGAACAAGAGATGAGCACTAGGGATGAACAAGAGATGAGTACGAGGGATGAACAAAAGATGAACACGAGGATGAACACGAGAGATGACCAAGAGATGAACACGATGGATGAACAAGAGATGAACACGAGAGATGAACAAGATAAGAACACGAGGATGAACAAGAGATGAACACGAGGGATGAACAAGACATGAACACGAGGGATGAACAAGAGATGGACACGAGGATGAAAAAGAGATGAACACGAGGAATGAACAAAATAGGAACACGAGGATGATCGAGAGATGAACACGAGAGATGAACACGAGATGAACACGAGGATGAACAAGAGATGAACACGAGGATGAACAAAAGATGAACACGAGGGATGAACAAGAGATGAACACGAGGGATGAACAAGAGATGAACACGGGGGATGAACAAGAGATGAACACGAGGGATGAACAAGAGATGGACACGAGGATGAACAAAATAGGAACACGAGGATGAACACGAGATGAAAACGAGAGATGAACAAGAGATGAACACGAGGGATGAGCAAGAGATGAACATGAGGATGAACACGAGATGAACACGAGACATGAACAAAAGATGACCCCGAGGATGAACAAGAGATGGACACGAGGATGAACAAGACATGAACACGAGAGATGAACAAGAGATGAACACGAGGGATGAACAAGAGATGGACACGAGGGATGAACAAGAGATGAACACGAGGGATGAACAAGAGATGGACACGAGAGATGAACAAGAGATGAACACGAGAGATGAACAAGAGATGAGCACGAGGATGAACAAGAGATGGACACGAGGATGAAAAAGAGATGAACAAGAGATGAACACGAGGGGATGAACAAGAGATGAACACGAGGGATGAACAAGAGATGGACAGGAGGATGAACACGAGATGATCACGAGAGATGAACAAGAGATGAACACGAGGATGAACAAGAGATGAACATGAGGAATGAACAAGATAGGAACACGATATATGAACAAAAGATGAACACGAGGGATGAACAAGAGATGAACACGAGGATGCACAAGAGATAAACACGAGAGATGAACACGAGAGATGAAAAAGAGATGAACACGAAGGATGAACAAGAGATGAACACGAGGGCTGAACAAGAGATGTACACGAGGATGAACACAAGATTAACACGAGGGATGAACAAGAGATGAGCAGGAGGGATAAACAAGAGATGAACACGAGGATGAACAAGAGAGATGAACAAGAGGTTAACACGAGGGATGAACAAGAGATGAACACGAGATGAACACGAGAGATGAACAAAAGATGAACACGAGGATGAACAAGAAATGGGCACGAGGATGAACAAGAGAGGAACACGAGGGATGAACAAGAGATGAACACGAGGATGATCAAGAGATGGACACGAGGATGAACAAGAGATGAACACGAGAGATGAACAAGAGATGAACACGAGGGATGAACAAGAGATGAACACGAGAGATGAACAAGATAAGAACACGAGGATGAACAAAAGATGAACACGAGGGATGAACAAGAGATGAACACGAGGGATGAACAAGAGATGGACACGAGGATGAAAAAGAGATGAACACGAGGAATGAACAAGATAGGAACACGAGGATGATCGAGAGATGAACACGAGAGATGAACACGAGATGAACACGAGGATGAACAAGAGATGAACACGAGGATGAACAAAAGGTGAACACGAGGGATGAACAAGAGATGAACACGAGGGATGAACAAGAGATGAACACGGGGGATGAACAAGAGATGAACACGAGGGATGAACAAGAGATGGACACGAGGATGAACAAGATAGGAACACGAGGATGAACAAGAGATGAACCCGAGGGATGAACAAGAGATGGACACGAGGATGAACAAGATAGGAACACGAGGGATGAACAAGAGATGCACAAGAGGGATGAACAAGAGATGAACACGAGGATGGGCAAGAGATGTACACGAGGATGAACAAGAGATGAACATGAAGATGTACACGAGATGAACACGAGAGATGAACAAGAGATGAACACGAGGATGAACAAGAGATGAGCACTAGGGATGAACAAGAGATGAGCACGAGGGATGAACAAGAGATGAACACGAGGATGAACACGAGAGATGAACAAGAGATGAACATGAGGGATGAGCAAGAGATGCACACGAGGATGAACAAGAGATGAACACGAGGGATGAACAAGAGATGAACACGAGGATAAACAAGAGATGAACACGAGGGATGAAAAACAGATGACCACGAGAGATGAACAAGAGGGATGAACAAGAGGGATGAACACGAGGGATGAGCAAGAGATGGACACGAGGAAGAACAAGAGATGAACACGAGGGATGAACAAGAGACGAACACGAGGGATGAACAAGAGATGAACACGACGATGATCAAGAGATGAACACGAGGATGAACAAGAGATGGACACGAGGGATGAACACGAGATGAACACGAGGATGACCACGAGGATGAACAAGAGATGAGCACGAGGGATGAACAAGAGATGAACACGAGGGATGAACAAGAGATGAACACGAGGATGAACACGAGATGAACACGAGAGATGAACAAGAGATGAACACGTGGATGAACAAGAGATGAACACGAGGATGAACAAAAGAGATGAGCAAGAGATGAACACGAGGGATGAACAAGAGATGAACAGGAGGATGAACACGAGATGAACACGAGAGATGAACAAGAGATGAACACGCGAGATGAACAAGAGATGAACATGAGAGATGAACAAGAGGCGGACACGAGGATGAACAAGAGACGGACACGAGAATGAACAAGAGATGAATACGAGGGATGAACAAGAGATGAACACCAGGATGAACAAGAGATGAACACAAGGATGAACAAGAGATGAAAACGAGGATGAACACGAGATGAACACGAGGGATGAACAAGAGATGAACAGTAGGGATGAACAAGAGATTAACACTAGCGATGAAGAAGAGATGAACACGAGGATGAACAAGAGATGAGCACTAGGGATGAACAAGACATGAGTACGAGGGATGAACAAAAGATGAACACGAGGATGAACACGAGAGATGAACAAGAGATGAACACGAGGGATGAACAAGAGATGAACACGAGAGATGAACAAGATAAGAACACGAGGATGAACAAGAGATGAACACGAGGGATGAACAAGAGATGAACACGAGGGATGAACAAGAGATGGACACGAGGATGAAAAAGAGATGAACACGAGGAATGAACAAAATAGGAACACGAGGATGATCGAGAGATGAACACGAGAGATGAACACGAGATGAACACGAGGATGAACAAGAGATGAACACGAGGATGAACAAAAGATGAACACGAGGGATGAACAAGAGATGAACACGAGGGATGAACAAGAGATGAACACGGGGGATGAACAAGAGATGAACACGAGGGATGAACAAGAGATGGACACGAGGATGAACAAAATAGGAACACGAGGATGAACAAGAGATGAACACGAGGGATGAACAAGAGATGGACACGAGGATGAACAAGATAGGAACACGAGGGATGAACAAGAGATGCACACGAGGGATGAACAAGAGATGAACACGAGGATGGGCAAGAGATGTACACGAGGATGAACAAGAGATGAACATGAAGATGTACGCGAGATGAACACGAGAGATGAACAAGAGATGAACACGAGGATGAACAAGAGATGAGCACTAGGGATGAACAAGAGATGAACACGAGGATGAACACGAGAGATGAACAAGAGATGAACATGAGGGATGAGCAAGAGATGCACACGAGGATGAACAAGAGATGAACACAAGGGATGAACAAGAGATGAACACGAGGATAAACAAGAGATGAACACGAGGGATGAAAAACAGATGACCACGAGAGATGAACAAGAGGGATGAACAAGAGGGATGAACACGAGGGATGAGCAAGAGATGGACACGAGGAAGAACAAGAGATGAACACGAGGGATGAACAAGAGATGAACACGAGGATGATCAAGAGATGAACACGAGGATGAACAAGAGATGGACACGAGGGATGAACACGAGATGAACACGAGGATGACCACGAGGATGAACAAGAGATGAGCACGAGGGATGAACAAGAGATGAACACGAGGGATGAACAAGAGATGAACACGAGGATGAACACGAGATGAACACGAGAGATGAACAAGAGATGAACACGTGGATGAACAAGAGATGAACACGAGGATGAACAAAAGAGATGAGCAAGAGATGAACACGAGGGATGAACAAGAGATGAACACGAGGATGAACACGAGATGAACACGAGAGATGAACAAGAGATGAACACGCGAGATGAACAAGAGATGAACATGAGAGATGAACAAGAGGCGGACACGAGGATGAACAAGAGACGGACACGAGAATGAACAAGAGATGAATACGAGGGATGAACAAGAGATGAACACCAGGATGAATAAGAGATGAACACAAGGATGAACAAGAGATGAAAACGAGGATGAACACGAGATGAACACGAGGGATGAACAAGAGATGAACAGTAGGGATGAACAAGAGATGAGTACGAGGGATGAACAAAAGATGAACACGAGGATGAACACGAGAGATGAACAAGAGATGAACACGAGGGATGAGCAAGAGATGCACACGATTATGAACAAGAATTGAATACGAGGGATGAACAAGAGATGAACACGATGGATGAACAAGAGATGAACATGAGGGATGAATAAGAGATGGACACGAGGATGAACACGAGGGATGAACAAGAGATGAACAGGAGGATAAACAAGAGATGAACACGAGGGATGAACAACAGATGACCACGAGAGTTGAACAAGAGGGATGAACAAGAGGGATGAACACGAGGGATGAACAAGAGATGGACACGAGGATGGACACGAGGATGAACACGAGGGATGAACAAGAGATGAACACGAGGGATGAACAAGAGATGAACACGAGGATGATCAAGAGATGAACACGAGGATGAACAAGAGATGGACACGAGAGATGAACACGAGATGAACACGAGGATGAACAAGAGATGAACACGAGGGATGAACAAGAGATGAACACGAGGGATGAACAAGAGATGAACACGAGGGATGAACAAGAGATGAACACGAGGATGAGCACGAGATGAACACGAGAGATGAACAAGAGATGGACACGTTGATGAACAGAAGATATGAACACGAGGATGAACAAGAGAGATGAGCAAGAGATGAACACGAGGGATGAACAACAGATGAACACAAGGATGAACAAGAGATGAACACGAGAGATGAACAAGAGATGAACACGAGGGATGAGCAAGAGATGGAAGCGAGGATGAACAAGAGATGGACACGAGATATAAACAAGAGATGAACACGAGGGATGAACAAGAGATGGACACGTTGATGAACACGAGATGAACACGAGGGATGAACACGAGAGATGAACAAGAGAGATGAACAAGAGGGATGACCACGAGAGATGAACAAGAGATGGGCACTAGGATAAACAAGAGATGAACACGAGGATGAACAAGAGCTGAACAACAGGATGAACAAGAGATGAACACGAGGATGAACAGGAGATGAAAACGAGGATGAACACGAGATGAACACGAAGGATGAACAAGAGATGAACAGGAGGGATGAACAAGAGATGAACACGAGCGATGAACAAGAGATGAACATGAGGATGAACAAGAGATGAACACGAGGATGAACAAGATATGGACACGAGGATGAACAAGAGATGAACACGAGGGATGAACAAGAGATGAACAGGAGGATGAACAAGAGATGAACACGAGGACCAACAAGAGATGAACATGAGGATGAACAGGAGATTAACACGAGGATGAACAAGAGATGTGCACGAGGATGAACAAGAGATGGGCACGAGGATGAACAAGAGATGGGCACGAGGATGAACAAGAAATGAACACGAGAGATGAACAGGAGATGAACACGAGGATGAACAGGATATGGACACGAGGATGAACAAGAAATGAACACGAGTAAAAACAAGAGATGAACATGAGGGATGAACAAGAGATGAAAACGAGGATGAACAAGAGATGAACACGAGAGATGAACAAGTGATGGGCATGATGATGAACAAGAGATGAACACGAGGGATGAACAAGAGATGAACACGAGGAGGAACAAGAGATGAACACGAGGATGAACAAGGGATGAACACGAGGATAAACAAGAGATGAACGAGATGAACACGAGGATGAACACGAGGATGAACAAGAGATGAACACGAGGATGAACAAGAGCTGATCACGAGGGATGAACAAGAGATGAACATGAGGATGAACACGAGATGACGACGAGAGATGAACAAAAGATGAACACGAGGGATGAACAAGAGATGAACACGAGGATGAACAAGAGATAAACACGAGAGATGAACACGAGAGATGAAAAAGAGATGAACACGAGGGATGAACAAGAGATGAACACGAGGACTGAACAAGAGATGTACACGAGGATGAACACAAGATTAACACGAGGGATGAACAAGAGATGAGCAGGAGGGATAAACAAGAGATGAACACGAGGATGAACAAGAGAGATGAACAAGAGGTTAACACGAGGGATGAACAAGAGATGAACACGAGATGAACATGAGAGATGAACAAAAGATGATCACGAGGATGAACAAGAAATGGGCACGAGGATGCACAAGAGAGGAACACGAGGGATGAACAAGAGATGAACACGAGGATGATCAAGAGATGGACACGAGGATGAACAAGAGATGAACACGAGAGATGAACAAGAGATGAACACGAGGGATGAACAAGAGATGAACACGAGAGATGAACAAGATAAGAACACGAGGATGAACAAGAGATGAACACGAGGGATGAACAAGAGATGAACACGAGGGATGAACAAGAGATGGACACGAGGATGAAAAAGAGATGAACACGAGGAATGAACAAGATAGGAACACGAGGATGATCGAGAGATGAACACGAGAGATGAACACGAGATGAACACGAGGATGAACAAGAGATGAACACGAGGATGAACAAAAGGTGAACACGAGGGATGAACAAGAGATGAACACGAGGGATGAACAAGAGATGAACACGGGGGATGAACAAGAGATGAACACGAGGGATGAACAAGAGATGGACACGAGGATGAACAAGATAGGAAAACGAGGATGAACAAGAGATGAACCCGAGGGATGAACAAGAGATGGACACGAGGATGAACAAGATAGGAACACGAGGGATGAACAAGAGATGCACAAGAGGGATGAACAAGAGATGAACACGAGGATGGGCAAGAGATGTACACGAGGATGAACAAGAGATGAACATGAAGATGTACACGAGATGAACACGAGAGATGAACAAGAGATGAACACGAGGATGAACAAGAGATGAGCACTAGGGATGAACAAGAGATGAGCACGAGGGATGAACAAGAGATGAACACGAGGATGAACACGAGAGATGAACAAGAGATGAACATGAGGGATGAGCAAGAGATGCACACGAGGATGAACAAGAGATGAACACGAGGGATGAACAAGAGATGAACACGAGGATAAACAAGAGATGAACACGACGGATGAAAAACAGATGACCACGAGAGATGAACAAGAGGGATGAACAAGAGGGATGAACACGAGGGATGAGCAAGAGATGGACACGAGGAAGAACAAGAGATGAACACGAGGGATGAACAAGAGACGAACACGAGGGATGAACAAGAGATGAACACGACGATGATCAAGAGATGAACACGAGGATGAACAAGAGATGGACACGAGGGATGAACACGAGATGAACACGAGGATGACCACGAGGATGAACAAGAGATGAGCACGAGGGATGAACAAGAGATGAACACGAGCGATGAACAAGAGATGAACACGAGGATGAACACGAGATGAACACGAGAGATGAACAAGAGATGAACACGTGGATGAACAAGAGATGAACACGAGGATGAACAAAAGAGATGAGCAAGAGATGAACACGAGGGATGAACAAGAGATGAACAGGAGGATGAACACGAGATGAACACGAGAGATGAACAAGAGATGAACACGCGAGATGAACAAGAGATGAACATGAGAGATGAACAAGAGGCGGACACGAGGATGAACAAGAGACGGACACGAGAATGAACAAGAGATGAATACGAGGGATGAACAAGAGATGAACACCAGGATGAACAAGAGATGAACACAAGGATGAACAAGAGATGAAAACGAGGATGAACACGAGATGAACACGAGGGATGAACAAGAGATGAACAGTAGGGATGAACAAGAGATTAACACTAGCGATGAAGAAGAGATGAACACGAGGATGAACAAGAGATGAGCACTAGGGATGAACAAGAGATGAGTACGAGGGATGAACAAAAGATGAACACGAGGATGAACACGAGAGATGAACAAGAGATGAACACGAGGGATGAACAAGAGATGAACACGAGAGATGAACAAGATAAGAACACGAGGATGAACAAGAGATGAACACGAGGGATGAACAAGAGATGAACACGAGGGATGAACAAGAGATGGACACGAGGATGAAAAAGAGATGAACACGAGGAATGAACAAAATAGGAACACGAGGATGATCGAGAGATGAACACGAGAGATGAACACGAGATGAACACGAGGATGAACAAGAGATGAACACGAGGATGAACAAAAGATGAACACGAGGGATGAACAAGAGATGAACACGAGGGATGAACAAGAGATGAACACGGGGGATGAACAAGAGATGAACACGAGGGATGAACAAGAGATGGACACGAGGATGAACAAAATAGGAACACGAGGATGAACAAGAGATGAACACGAGGGATGAACAAGAGATGGACACGAGGATGAACAAGATAGGAACACGAGGGATGAACAAGAGATGCACACGAGGGATGAACAAGAGATGAACACGAGGATGGGCAAGAGATGTACACGAGGATGAACAAGAGATGAACATGAAGATGTACGCGAGATGAACACGAGAGATGAACAAGAGATGAACACGAGGATGAACAAGAGATGAGCACTAGGGATGAACAAGAGATGAACACGAGGATGAACACGAGAGATGAACAAGAGATGAACATGAGGGATGAGCAAGAGATGCACACGAGGATGAACAAGAGATGAACACAAGGGATGAACAAGAGATGAACACGAGGATAAACAAGAGATGAACACGAGGGATGAAAAACAGATGACCACGAGAGATGAACAAGAGGGATGAACAAGAGGGATGAACACGAGGGATGAGCAAGAGATGGACACGAGGAAGAACAAGAGATGAACACGAGGGATGAACAAGAGATGAACACGAGGATGATCAAGAGATGAACACGAGGATGAACAAGAGATGGACACGAGGGATGAACACGAGATGAACACGAGGATGACCACGAGGATGAACAAGAGATGAGCACGAGGGATGAACAAGAGATGAACACGAGGGATGAACAAGAGATGAACACGAGGATGAACACGAGATGAACACGAGAGATGAACAAGAGATGAACACGTGGATGAACAAGAGATGAACACGAGGATGAACAAAAGAGATGAGCAAGAGATGAACACGAGGGATGAACAAGAGATGAACACGAGGATGAACACGAGATGAACACGAGAGATGAACAAGAGATGAACACGCGAGATGAACAAGAGATGAACATGAGAGATGAACAAGAGGCGGACACGAGGATGAACAAGAGACGGACACGAGAATGAACAAGAGATGAATACGAGGGATGAACAAGAGATGAACACCAGGATGAACAAGAGATGAACACAAGGATGAACAAGAGATGAAAACGAGGATGAACACGAGATGAACACGAGGGATGAACAAGAGATGAACAGTAGGGATGAACAAGAGATGAATACGAGGGATGAACAAAAGATGAACACGAGGATGAACACGAGAGATGAACAAGAGATGAACACGAGGGATGAGCAAGAGATGCACACGATTATGAACAAGAATTGAACACGAGGGATGAACAAGAGATGAACACGATGGATGAACAAGAGATGAACATGAGGGATGAACAAGAGATGAGCACGAGGGATGAATAAGAGATGGACACGAGGATGAACACGAGGGATGAACAAGAGATGAACAGGAGGATAAACATGAGATGAACACGAGGGATGAACAACAGATGACCACGAGAGATGAACAAGAGGGATGAACAAGAGGGATGAACACGAGGGATGAGCAAGAGATGGACACGAGGATGGACACGAGGATGAACACGAGGGATGAACAAGAGATGAACACGAGGGATGAACAAGAGATGAACACGAGGATGATCAAGAGATGAACACGAGGATGAACAAGAGATGGACACGAGAGATGAACACGAGATGAACACGAGGATGAACAAGAGATGAACACGAGGGATGAACAAGAGATGAACACGAGGGATGAACAAGAGATGAACACGAGGGATGAACAAGAGATGAACACGAGGATGAGCACGAGATGAACACGAGAGATGAACAAGAGATCGACACGTTGATGAACAGAAGATATGAACACGAGGATGAACAAGAGAGATGAGCAAGAGATGAACACGAGGGATGAACAAGAGATGAACACGAGAGATGAACATGAGAGATGAACAAGAGGTGGACACGAGGATGAACAAGAGATGGACGCGAAGATGAACAAGAGATGAATACGAGGGATGAACAAGAGATGAAAACGAGGATGAACACGAGATGAACACGAGGGATGAACAAGAGATGAACAGTAGGGATGAACAAGAGATGAACACGAGCGATGAACTAGAGATGAACATGAGGATGAAGAAGAGATGAACACGAGGAATGAACAAGAGATGAATACGAGGATGAACAAGATATCGACACGAGGATGAACACGAGATGAACACGAGGATGAACAAGAGATTTGCACCAGGATAAACAAGAGATGAACACGAGGGATGAACAACAGATGAACACAAGGATGAACAAGAGATGAACACGAGAGATGAACAAGAGATGAACACGAGGGATGAGCAAGAGATGGAAACGAGGATGAACAAGAGATGGACACGAGATATAAACAAGAGATGAACACGAGGGATGAACAAGAGATGGACACGATGATGAACACGAGATGAACACGAGGGATGAACACGAGAGATGAACAAGAGAGATGAACAAGAAGGATGACCACGAGAGATGAACAAGAGATGGGCACTAGGATAAACAAGAGATGAACACGAGGATGAACAAGAGCTGAACAACAGGATGAACAAGAGATGAACACGAGGATGAACAGGAGATGAAAACGAGGATGAACACGAGATGAACACGAAGGATGAACAAGAGATGAACAGGAGGGATGAACAAGAGATGAACACGAGCGATGAACAAGAGATGAACATGAGGATGAACAAGAGATGAACACGAGGATGAACAAGATATGGACACGAGGATGCACAAGAGATGAACACGAGGGATGAACAAGAGATGAACAGGAGGATGAACAAGAGATGAACACGAGGACCAACAAGAGATGAACATGAGGATGAACAGGAGATTAACACGAGGATGAACAAGAGATGTGCACGAGGATGAACAAGAGATGGGCACGAGGATGAACAAGAGATGGGCACGAGGATGAACAAGAAATGAACACGAGAGATGAACAGGAGATGAACACGAGGATGAACAGGATATGGACACGAGGATGAACAAGAAATGAACACGAGTAAAAACAAGAGATGAACATGAGGGATGAACAAGAGATGAAAACGAGGATGAACAAGAGATGAACACGAGAGATGAACAAGTGATGGGCATAATGATGAACAAGAGATGAACACCAGGGATGAACAAGAGATGAACACGAGGAGGAACAAGAGATGAACACGAGGATGAACATGAGATGGGCACGAGGATGGACAAGAGATGAACACGAGGATGAACAAGGGATGAACACGAGGATAAACAAGAGATGAACGAGATGAACACGAGGATGAACACGAGGATGAACAAGAGATGAACACGAGGATGAACAAGAGCTGATCACGAGGGATGAACAAGAGATGAACATGAGGATGAACACGAGATGACGACGAGAGATGAACAAAAGATGAACACGAGGATGAACAAGATATGAACACGAGGATGAACAAGAGCTGATCACGAGGGATAAACAAGAGATGAACATGAGGATGAACACGAGATGAACACGAGAGATGAACAAAAGATGAACACGAGGATGAACAAGATATGAACACGAGGGATGAACAAGAGATGAACACGAGGGTTGAACAAGAGATGAACACGAGGATGAACAAGAGATGGACACGAGATATGAACAAGAGATGAACACGAGGATAAACAAGAGATGAACATGAGGGATGAAGAAGAGATGAACACGAGGACGAACAGGAGATGAACACGAGGATGAACAGGATATGGACACGAGGATGAACACGAGATGAACACGAGGGATGAACACGAGGATGAACAAGAGATGAACACGAGGATGAACAAGAGATGAACACGAGGGATGAACAAGAGATGAACACGAGGATATACAAGAGCTGAACACGAGGATGAACAAGAGATGAACACGCTTATGAACAAGAGATGAACACGAGGGATGAACAAGAGATGAAAACTAGGGATGAACAAGAGATGAAAACCAGGATGAACAAGAGATGGACACGAGGATGAACAAGAGAGAAACACGAGGATGAACAAGAGATGAACACGAGGGATGAACACGAGAGATGAACAAGAGATGAGCACGAGGGATGAACAAGAGATGGGCACGAGGATAAACAAGAGATGAACGCTAGGAATGAACAAGAGATGAAAACCAGGATGAACACGAGGACGAACAAGAGATGGACACGAGGATGAACACAAGATGAACACGAGGATGAACAAGAGATGAACACGAGGATGAATAAGAGCTGAACACGAGGGATGAACAAGAGATGAACACGAGGATGAACAAGAGCTGAACACGAGGGTTGAACAAGAGATCAACACGAGGATGAGCAAGAGATTAACACGAGGATGAACAAGAGATGAACACGAGGACGAACATGAGATGGGCACGAGGATGAACATGAGATGAACACGAGGATGAAAAACAGATGAACACGAGGGATAAACAAGAAATGAACACGAGGGATGAACAAGATATGAACACGAGGATGAACAAGAGCTGAACACGAGGATCAACAAGAGATGAACACGAGGATCAACAAGAGATGAACACGAGAGATAAACAAGAGATGAAAACGAGGAATGAAAAAGAGATGAAACCCAGGATGAACAAGAGATGGACACGAGGATGAACAAGAGAGAAACACGATGATGAACAAAAGATGAACACGAGAGATGAACAAGAGATGAACACGAGAGATGAACAAGAGATGAACACGAGGATGAACAAGAGATGAACACGAGGGATGAACACGAGAGATGAACAAGAGATGAGCACGAGGGATGAACAAGAGATGGGCACGAGGATGAACAAGAGATGGGCACGAGGAATGAACAAGAGATGAACACGAGGATGAACAAGAGATGAACACGAGGATAAGCAAGAGATGAACGCGAGGGATTAACAAGAGATAAAAACCAGGATGAACAAGATATGAACAGGAGGATGAACACGAGATGAACACGAGGACGAACAAGAGATGGACACGAGGATGAACACAAGATGAACACGAGGATGAACAAGAGATGAACACGAGAATGAACAAGAGCTGAACACGAGGGATGAACAAGAGATTAACACGAGGATGAACAAGAGCTGAACACGAGGGTTGAACAAGAGATGAACACGAGGGATGAGCAAGAGATGGAGACGAGGATGAACAAGAGATGAACACGAGGATGAACAAGAGCTGAACACGAGGGTTGAACAAGAGATGAACACGAGGATGAGCAAGAGATGAACACGACGGTTGAACAAGAGATGAACACGACGATGAGCAAGAGATGAACACGAGGATGAACAAGAGATGAACACGAGGATGAACAGGAGATGGGCACGAGGATGAACATGAGATGAACACGAGGATGAAAAACAGATGAACACGAGGGATAAACAAGAGATGAACACGAGGGATGAACAAGAGATGGACACAAGATGGACAAGAGATGAACACGAGGATGAACAAGAGCTGAACACGAGGGTTGAACAAGAGATGAACACGAGGATGAGCAAGAGATGAACACGACGGTTGAACAAGAGATGGACACGAGGATGAACACAAGATGAACACGAGGATGAACAAGAGATGAACACGAGGATGAACAAGAGCTGAACACGAGGGATGAACAAGAGATTAACACGAGGATGAACAAGAGCTGAACACGAGGGTTGAACAAGAGATGAACACGAGGGATGAGCAAGAGATGGAGACGAGGATGAACAAGAGATGAACACGAGGATGAACAAGAGCTGAACACGAGGGTTGAACAAGAGATGAACACGAGGATGAGCAAGAGATGAACACGACGGTTGAACAAGAGATGAACACGACGATGAGCAAGAGATGAACACGAGGATGAACAAGAGATGAACACGAGGATGAACAGGAGATGGGCACGAGGATGAACATGAGATGAACACGAGGATGAAAAACAGATGAACACGAGGGATAAACAAGAGATGAACACGAGGGATGAACAAGAGATGGACACAAGATGGACAAGAGATGAACACGAGGGATGAACACGAGGGATGAACACGAGGGATAAACACGAGGGATGCACACGAGGATGAACACGAGATGAACACGAGGGATGAACACGAGATGGATGCGATCATGACCACAATATGAACACGAGGGATGGACACGAGATGGACACGAGATGGACGCCTCCCCATGCCCGTCAGAGTGGACACCCGCGGTGATGTTGACCTGGCTTGGTGACTCCTCCGTGTTGCTGCTACAGCCGCAGCGCGCTCCTCTGCGTGGGCTATGCGAGGGACGGCATTGGCACACGGGAAGAGACTGCAGCTGCGGGTTGTAGGTGATGGAGAGGAACGTGAGGTGAGGGAGGCCTTGAAACGCCTTCGCGTCGATGCTTGCCAGTTTGTTGTAGTCTAGCTGTCTCGTGGTTGGTCTTCCTTCACAGGTAATAAACATTTGATGTGATCACTGCAGACCTTACGTAGGAATATCACAATTGCACGTAATTATGAACGTTTAACTGTACATTTTGTTGTATTTAATAATACCCAGTTGTGTGATCTCAATCCCTCCTTAGCAGCTGGGCTGCGAGGTGGTGGTCAGATGGAAGTTAAACGAGTGGGTTTGTGAACCATCTGTGCGGATCTTTGAGCGTCATCTCCACGAGTCCGTGGTGGATTTCTCGAGGAACTCAAACGATCGATGCCAGCAATCTAAACACGGCCTGCTTAACGATTGGCCAAACATTGCAAAGCGAACTCCTCCTGGACAAACAAAACAGGCTTGAGACTCGGGGAAGCCTTTCTGCATGAAGGTGTAATCTTTATACACGTAACATGAACGTGTGAAAACGTACATTCCTTACGTTACCTTCACTATGAATGTTAAATCACGGGTTGAATGGTCTATGTTGCCTACATTGAAGATGAGCTCACCTGTAGTCAACGACTCGGGGCTCGAGGAGTGCGTCGTCCCATTGTCACCCCATGAAGCTCTCACTGACCACGACTCTCAATAACATCGCAATGAGAAATGAAGACGAACGTTGACAATGATGGCACAGCCACAAATGCGTAAAGAAAGTGAAGTATGGTCAAACAACCCACATGACAGACATGGCTTGTGGAGGCCTTCATCCAGCAGCGGATTGACAAAGGGTTTTGAATTATTATGCATAGGCACTTGGCACTGTAAATACATTCTATTATAGGTGGAGAGGAGAGGTAATATGTGAATGTTGCTGTAAACGATGTTGGTGATTACGCAACGTGTGACGGTGTTGACGAGTTGTTATATCTGTAGGAGGAGCAGCTAACGTCTCTCCCGCTCGGCGTGTTTGACAGTCTGACTCAACTCACGCTGCTGCAGCTGAGCAGCAATCAGCTGCAGAGGGCTGGGGCCAAAGGGCACTGGCGACTTGAGAGGCATTGCCTGGGCAGCGTGCACAGCACTTTGTCAATCCGAAAATGCAATCAGGGATATCATCATCGTCGTCATCATCACCACCGCCATCACTAGTGTCATCTTTGGCATCTCGGACATTACCACTGCTATCATCACCATCATCAGCAACCTCATTATTGCCACCGTCGTCACCACACGCGTTGGGGTGAGGTCACGGCAACCCTCATAATCAGCTGCTCGCTCTACCGCTGGCACCTACCACTCGCCCTACCACTCGCCCTACAACTCGCCCTATGACTCGCCCTACGACTCGCCCTACCACTCGCCCTACCACTGGCCCTACAACTCGCCCTACGACTCGCCCTACCACTGGCCCTACAACTCGCCCTACGACTCGCCCTACGACTCGCCCTACCACTGGCCCTACCACTGGCCCTACCACTCGCCCTACCACTGGCCCTACCACTCGCCCTACCGCTCGCCCTACCACTCACTCTACCACTCGCCTTACTGCTGAGCCACCCAGCTGCTTTATAATGAGACGACTTCATCAATCCGCGATGATGTCACGGACTATTCATCCAATGTAGGAGATGTTTTTGCATTTAACCATTTATACGAAGGCCCATGCACATGTAGATTTACGGACCTTTGCCAATCCACTGCTAGATAAGGATTCCCCAATCCGTGTGGGTCGTGGGGGTTAATCGACCTTGCTTCACCAGAAGACGGGTAGCATAGACGTGTGGGCAGCATAGACGTACAGTACAACATTGTCTCTTACTTATGTTGGTGGTCCACTCGGCCAATCAAAGTTGCACAGTTTCCCTCAAAATAAATATCAGCGAAGCAAAAGTCGTGCCAAACAAGTTGCGATACAAACGCAGACATTGTTTGTAGGTAAACAACTGGAAACCCCGTCTAGGGATAAACTTACGAGATGGACACGAGGGATGGACACGAGATGGACACGAGATGGATGCGAGCATGACTACAATATGAACACGAGGGATGGACACGAGATGGACACGAGATGGACACGAGATGAACACGAGTTGGACACGAGATGAACACGAGATGAACACGAGATGGACACGAGATGAACACGAGATGAACACGAGATGGACACGAGATGGACACGAGATGGACACGAGATGAACACGAGATGAACACGAGATGGACACGAGATGGGCGCCTCCCCATGCCCGTCAGAGTGGACACCCGCGGTGATGTTGACCTGGCTTGGTGACTCCTCCGTGTTGCTGCTACAGTCACACCGCGCTCCTCTGTGTGGGCTATGCGAGGGACGGCGTTGGCACACGGGAAGAGACTGCAGCTGCGGGTTGTTGGTGATGGAGAGGAACGTGAGGTGAGGGAGGCCTTGAAACGCCTTCGCGTCGATGCTTGCCAGCTGGTTGAAGTCTAGCTGTCTCGTGTTCGGCCTTCATTGACAGGTAATGAACACGTGATGTAAACAATTAATTACTTTTTTACAAATCGAAATTATATATATTCTATGTTCTATGGTTATTTCGGTGAAGTCACGTAGATAGAAAAAAATATATAACAATGAAATAATAAAAATAAAACGAATACAAATAATACAAATATCACGACGTTTCGATCGCAGCACAAGCAGTCGTCATCAGGAAAAGGGAGGTTAGCCTCTGAGGGCAAACTGTTTATAAAGGTTTAGAGATGGGCGGGGCAGCTAATGTCAATGTAGGAGAGGGCTCCGACAACGCCAGTAGGTCTACACCAATTAAAGCATTGCATCTCGCTCCATATACTCACACTGCTGACGGTGGAGGTTGACAAGAAAACACAAGTCAAGTCATGACCCAAAGTGGTTGATGACATCTTTCCAATGATTGCTGAGTCTATAACCTTCCTCTCGGTTGAAATTGTGTCTGTGTCTGTATATATGGATGGCTTCATGAACAAATCTTTGTTGATAGCAAGTGGGCTTGCCAAGTACCATCGTCTTCGAGAAATCGATTTCGTGTGAGCCAGCCGCATTAAAATAATGATCAGCCACTGCAGAAGAATTGGTCCTACCATGTTTCAAATCTGCCTTACGTTCATGGACACGGTCCAAGACTTGCCGCTTAGTTTCCCCAATGTAACTGCTGCCGCAGATACAGCTTAGTTTGTAGTTTGCACAGATTTTGTTGCATGCAATGTGCGATTTGTGTTTCCATTCCCTCCTTAGCAGCTGGACTGAGGCGGCGAGCAGATGGAAGTAAAGCAAGTGGGTTTGTGAACCTATCTGAGTGGACCTTTGAGTGATATCCCACGACTGCATGGTGGGGTTTGACCAGGTACTCTAGCTAGCAATGACATTAGTCAATATGTGGCTTGAAAAGTGATTGGCCAAACATTACAATGCAAGGTCCTCCATAAAAAAAAACAATTATTGAGACTGTGAGGGTTCATGGATGAATCTCAAAGCTTTACTCATGTTATATAAATATATATACTTTTTCATTACTTACGTTAACTTTGATTCTAAATGAATGAACATGAGATGGACGCCTCCCCATGCCCGTCAGAGTGGACACCCGCGGTGATGTTGACCTGGCTTGGTGGCTCCTCCGTGTTGCTGCTACAGCCGCACCGCGCTCCTCTGCGTGGGCTATGCGAGGGGCGGCGTTGGTGCACGGGAAGAGACTGCAGCTGGGGGTTGCTGGTGATGGTGAGGTAAGTCAGATTAGAGAGACCCCAAAACGCCTTCGCGTCGATGCTTGCCAGCTGGTTGAAGTCTAGCTGACTCGTGTTCGGCCTTCATTAACAGATAATGAACACGTGATGCGATCACTGAATTACTTTTTAAATTAGCAATTATATATTTGTGTAGTTTGCACAGATTTTGTTGCATGCAATGTGCGATTTGTGTTTCCATTCCCTCCTCAGCTGCTGGGCTGAGGCGGCGAGCAGATGGAAGTAAAGCAAGTGGGTTTGTGAACCTATCTGTGTGGACCTATGAGTGATATCCCACGACTGCATGGTGGGGTTTGACCAGGTACTCTAGCTAGCAATGACATTAGTCAATATGTGGCTTGAAATAGTAATTGGCCAAACATTACAATGCAATGTCCTCCATCAAAAACAATTTTTGGGACTAAGTGAGGGTTTATAGATGAATCTCAAAGCTTTACTCATTTGCTAATATAATGAGTCAAGAATGTTTATGTGTAACGCGCGTGACGTCACTCCACATGCCACACCCCTCCCCTCATTAATAATCATGAGCGGTTGACGTTCTCCAAATGAACCCCCCCTCATTAATAATCATGAGCAGATGACGTCACTCCACATGGGGGTAGGGGGGGCGCCTCCTCCCCCCTCCTCGGCGTCAACTTACAACCCTCACTACAAAGGCAGAACCCTCACGTCACGCGATCTCCGTGACGCTGTTGAGACATCGAAGTAAAAAGGACGTCATGATGAGCAAGGGATTACAACTTTTACATGAAATAAGTCTGTGTCACCGCGACCTTACAAATTGCACACGAATGGATGCAATGAATATCACGTTGTGGTCCGTCTTCTCGCTTGAATTTTTCAGATTTACTGCAATACACACGTCCTTGGACGGGCTATAGGCTAGTGTTATATTAATAAATATACGTTTTCATTACTTACGTCAGCTTTGATTCTAAATGAATGAACACGAGATGGACGCCTCCCCATGCCCGTCAGAGTGGACACCCGCGGTGATGTTGACCTGGCTTGGTGGCTCCTCCGTGTTGCTGCTACAGCCGCACCGCGCTCCTCTGCGTGGGCTATGCGAGGGGCGGCGTTGGTGCACGGGAAGAGACTGCAGCTGCGGGTTGTTGGTGATGGTGAGGTAAGTCAGATTAGAGAGACCCCGAAACGCCTTCTCGTCGATGCTTGCCAGCTGGTTGTAGTCTAGCTGACTCGTGGCTGGTCTTCATTGACAGGAAATGCACGTGCGATACGACCACTGCGCATCCTATACGTCGAAATATATATATAGCAAGTGTCTGTAATGATGAACGTGTAACTGTGCGGTTTGTTCAATGTTGTAATGTTCGTGTTCTCAGTCCACCCTTGCGAGCTGGGCTTCGAGGCGACCAGAAAAACAAATCCATTGACGACCCCCGTGACCGCCTTTCACTGCAGCCCTCGTCACGGCCGATTAGCGCGGTTGGCTATGGACGGTGCGATAGAAGTTCAACATACATGTGCACTACATACAACATACGTCGCCGTAGCAGCTTCTGTCGACTTCCGCTGAACGTACCCGGACTGGGATCTGACTACGGGGATGAATAATCTCTCACTTTCCGCCGCTCGAGTTTAGGAGCTTGCTTCACGGTTTCACTTGAAATCTCTCACTTCCCTGCCCGTTATTTAAAGGCCGTGGAAGTGGGCGCCACGGTGGCTAGGAGATGTTAACTACCTCGCCTGGTACACAGGAGGTCGTTGGTTCGATCCCGACCCTGACGCCTGCTGTATATCTGGAGTTTTCGTGTCTCTCTCTCTCTATCTCATCATCATCACTGTGGCTAGGAGATGTTAACTACCTCGACTGGTACACAGGAGGTCGTGGATTCGATCCCGACCCTGACGCCTGCTGCTGCTGTCTATTTGGAGTTTACGTCTCTCTCCGAGTGGTCGTGTGGATTTTTCTCCGGGTCTTCCGGTTTTTCACTCCACATTTAAAACCAACGTGCGTTTAAGTCAGTGTCTGGCTGCTATACATTTCCACGTGATAAGCCACATCGTTGAGCAATCATTTGTGGCCAGGTCACTTCTGAAAATGAACTTTATAGCTCAGTGGACCTTACCTGGTAAAATAACAATAGTTGTAGTCACCGTCGTAAGTTCTTCCTCGATTCAAGATCCTCCTTTCTTCTTGTCCGCGTGGTTGGCCAACCCCGCGTGAGTTGGGAGTTTTATTTTCCGTGTTTCATTCGAGCTTTACTTGAACGGTGCATGGCTTGAATGTAACTTTCCTCGACTGTGTTTGCAACTCCGTGTCTGCAATGTCACGAATCGTTCGCTATTGTTACTTATTTTCATCGCCAAGGCTCTCCGAAGGGCCATTATTAAGCACGTGAACAAAAAAAGCAACCCATTCATCAAAGTTGGGTTGTGAATCCATCTGTGCCGATCTTTGAGTGTTATCTCCACGAATGTCCGGTGGGTTTTCTCCAGCTCCCCTGTTACTCGATGGCATGAATCAATACACACCTTGAAAAGTGACCGGCCAACCATTCCAACGCAGCATCCTCCTGAAAGGGTCTCGAGACTTCTTTGTGTATGTTAGATTTAAAAACATGAAATACCTTAACTTTATCGCGTCAAGGTCTCCAGCCATACCCCTCCAACGTCCTCACGACTCCGCTGTCTCATCGTACCCAGCAGCGGAGCGTCCCGACCGAGCGGCGTCTCTCCGTAGCTCAGCGGCAAGCGTCTGGAACTCTCTCTCACTGCACACAGCAGCCACCAAGCACCATCATCCACCTTCAATCAGCAGCTCAAGGCTCACCTGGTTCGGGTTATCACCTGGTTCGGGCTCCCACCTGGTTCGGGCTCCCACCTGGTTCGGACTCTCACCTGGTTCGGGCTCCCACCTGGTTCTGACTCGCACCTGGTTCGGGCTCCCACCTGGTTCGGGCTCCCACCTGGTTCGGGTTCTCACCTGGTTCGGGCTCTCACCTGGTTCGGGTTCCCACCTGGTTCGGGTTCTCACCTGGTTCGGGCTCTCACCTGGTTCGGGCTCTCACCTGGTTCGGGTTCCCACCTGGTTCGGACTCTCACCTGGTTCGGGCTCCCACCTGGTTCGGACTCTCACCTGGTTCGGGCTCCCACCTGGTTCGGGCTCCCACCTGGTTCGGGTTCCCACCTGGTTCGGGTTCCCACCTGGTTCGGGCTCTCACCTGGTTCGGGCTCTCACCTGGTTCGGGTTCCCACCTGGTTGGGACTCCCACCTGGTTCGGGCTCCCACCTGGTTCGGACTCTCACCTGGTTCGGGCTCCCACCTGGTTCGGACTCTCACCTGGTTCTAGCTCCCACCTGGTTCGGGCTCCCACCTGGTTCGGGCTCCCACCTGGTTCTAGCTCCCACCCGTTCAGGTCGTTGCCTGCCCAGCCTGGCGTACAAGGAACTTTGAGCTCTGCCTCCACTCCTCTGCGTTCTCGATTAAACATTGCATCCGATTCGTTAATCAGCATGCGTTATAAACCACGTTGATTAGCGTTGTTATGAACGCGAAATAACAGCCGGTACATTGCAAAGAGACCACAATCAACATGAGCTTACCGTTGAAAACAAAGGCATACTTGTGTTACATCTGTAATATGTGTGCAACATGTGCGTGCATGATTTAATATGAAGCATATTTATACAAACTTACACTATTACGTACACTATTGCGTACACTATTACGGCAATAATACAAATCTATTTGTTGAAGGAGGTGAAGTGTTGTTGCCGATTGCCTCCTGCCCGAGTTTCTAAACCTTCAGTACAACCAGTTGCAGGCCCTGCCCAGTCCGACACGGTAAACTCTTCACCAATGCAGATTGTCGTTGTTATTCTTATTAGTAATAATTAATTATATTTTGCCTATATATTTGTGTTTTTTACACAGTTTTTGAGCATAGGCCACAAAGGTCCAAATTCTCACAAAGGTCCAAATTGTGTTGGAGAGTAAATCCACAAATTGTGGAAATCCACAAATTGTGGATTTACTCTCCAACACACCGGTGGGCCGAAGTAGTAAACTAACTGGCGCGTTTTGTTTACGTGACAAACCTCACTGGCCGTGTCGGGTGGTGGAGGGTTACGACACATTCACACTCACGCGATCTAACCCAGAAACCTTCATTATGGGTGATGGTGGTGGTTGGACAGAGCGTGGATGACTCGGAGACTTTGTGTGTTTCTTCCCACCAAGTTCTGTGAGTATCCACCTGGTCTGGTCACATCTCGCAAGTGAAGCAGCGCTGAGCATGGACGGTCTGTGAACGAGTGACCATCGTGCGTGAAGCAGGTGTCATGAGCCAGTGCGGCAAATCTATTGTTGTGCTGTACTTCTGTGTTCCCGTGTGGTCTATGCTTCCCCGGCGTCACCAACTCGCATGGAGCAGAGCGGCGATCTACGGTCGAAGAACTCGCGCGGTCGACACGGCACGCGGACACTCCCGTCTAGCAGTGGACTGATACGAAGGGCTATCCATTGTACTGCACTCTTGCTCCAACGTCCATGGCTCCCCGCCGCTCACCAACCCGCACAGATCAGCGTTGGCGAAGCGTTGCTTAATGACACCCGCCAGCAGGCGTGGGCAGGCGTTGGGCGAGAAGAGCCTGCAGCTGGTTCTCGCCCAGGGTGAGGTAAGTGAGCTTGGTGAGACCCTGGAACGCCGTGGAGGGGATGCCCGTCAGCTGGTTGTAGTTTAGCTGCCTCCCGTTCGGCTTTCATTGACCAATACTGAACAATTAGAATGCGATCTGTGATTGTCCCCTATACTTTGTCAATATTATAGTTGAAGGAAAAAATGTAAACGTGAATTTGTAATACCGTACCAAAACGTGTTTTTGCTCAGTCTATCCATAGGGTGATGGCCATATTCGTCTTCCCACAAAGCGATATTCATTTTATCAGCCCCAGTTGAATGATGGGGTGAGTGGACCCTCAATCTTGTAATGTATCTTATAGGTAACTATTCATACTCCTATTTAAAAACTGGTCATTAAACATTTTTTAAAACGTAATTCTCACGAGCTCGCAGGGTTTTAAGTGCAGTCCACAACCACTATTACCTCTGTCGACTCCAGAGATTTACTATGAAGAACCAACAGTGCCCAAAACGTCGCCGATGTTATACTTATTGTGTTTTATTTTAAGGGCACAGTCCTCTTAATGCCGGCATCAAAGCGCGTGCTGTCTCATCAGCAGTGGTGGAAGTCGGATTGTCTTTAACACAACACAATTGCAGGGAGTTGGCGTATAGGAGAGCCATCCAACATGAGCGTGAAGCCATCCTATCGTGAAAGTAAAACGTTCAAGTTATGGTTCAACGCGCCGCTGTAGCGATATCGCTCTACGATGTCTCCGTGCATTTCACGTCATGCGGTGTCGCCAGGACGCTAGACCATCACTTTCAAATATAATTTACTCTGAATAAAATAATCCTCAAATGTGTGTCGGACAGCCCGGGATACACAACGTTGATGCTCAGCAGCAGCAGCAGCGAGAAGCGCCCTGCTGCGTGGAGGAGACTTGAGCTGGTTAAGCTGCAGAGAAAGTCTGTCGAGCTCAGAGAGGCCGTCGAACACTCCTGCGGGAAGAGATTGCAGCTTGTTATTGTCCAGTGAGAGGAAAGTGAGGTTAAACCGTGCTCACTGATTACAATCATCCCATTATCATCTCTATATCATCACCTGAAATCTAGCAGAGCAACCCTTTGCCAGGTGCATAATTTAAATGAAAAATTCAACCACAATAATATAAATGCGTTTTTCTACATAACCCTTTTCATTGGTAGATCATGAAGCGCTGTACATGTGAAAATGTAAACACTCTATGAATACACATTTTACTAAAAGTGCGAGGCAAGGCAGTAATACAATTCGGGTAAACAGATCGCACCAATGAATATTCCACAAAGGTTTTTTTTTTGTGTCAGATCGCGTAAATATAAATGTTGTGTCGTTAAACCCGCCACTACCACCCGACAGCCAATTAGTAAGGTTTGTCACGTAAACAAAACGTGACAATTAGTTACTAGTTTAGTTACTACACCAATGCATTGGTCCAGAAACGCTCCAACAGCGATGGTATTGACGTGAATTTCAGTGGTGACCCTAGGGAGGACCCTCCTCTGGTGGGTTGTAGACACACGGCATGGTGGGTTGTACACACACGGCATGGTGGGTTGTAGACACACGGCACGGTGGGTTGTAGACACACGGCATGGTGGGTTGTACACACACGGCATGGTGGGTTGTAGACACACGGCACGGTGGGTTGTAGACACACGGCATGGTGGGTTGGAGACACACGGCATGGTGGGTTGGAGACACACGGCATGGTGGGTTGTAGACACACGGCATGGTGGGTTGTAGACACACGGCATGGTGGGTTGTAGACACACGGCATGGTGGGTTGAAGACACACGGCATGGTGGGTTGTAGACACACGGCATGGTGGGTTGTAGACACACGGCACGGTGGGTTGTAGACACACGGCACGGTGGGTTGGAGACACACGGCATGGTGGGTTGTAGACACACGGCATGGTGGGTTGTAGACACACGGCATGGTGGGTTGTAGACACACGGCATGGTGGGTTGGAGACACACGGCATGGTGGGTTGTAGACACACGGCAAGGTGGGTTGTAGACACACGGCATGGTGGGTTGTAGACACACGGCATGGTGGGTTGTAGACACACGGCATGGTGGGTTGGAGACACACGGCATGGTGGGTTGGAGACACACGGCATGGTGGGTTGTAGACACACGGCATGGTGGGTTGGAGACACACGACATGGTGGGTTGTAGACACACGGCATGGTGGGTTGGAGACACACGGCATGGTGGGTTGGAGACACACGGCATGGTGGGTTGGAGACACACGGCATGGTGGGTTGGAGACACACGGCACGGTGGGTTGTAGACACATGGCATGGTGGGTTGAAGACGCACGGCATGGTGGGTTGGAGACACACGGCCTGGTGGGTTGTAGACACACGGCATGGTGGGTTGTAGACACAGGGCATGGTGGGTTGTAGACACACGGCATGGTGGGTTGGACACACACGGCATGGTGGGTTGGAGACACACGGCATGGTGGGTTGTAGACACACGGCACGGTGGGTTGTAGACACACGGCACGGTGGGTTGTAGACACACGGCATGGTGGGTTGTAGACACACGGCATGGTGGGTTGGAGACACACGGCATGGTGGGTTGTAGACACACGGCATGGTGGGTTGGAGACACACGGCATGGTGGGTTGTAGACACACGGCATGGTGGGTTGTACACACACGGCATGGTGGGTTGTACACACACGGCATGGTGGGTTGTAGACACACGGCATGGTGGGTTGTAGATACACGGCACGGTGGGTTGTAGACACACGGCATGGTGGGTTGGAGACACACGGCATGGTGGGTTATAGACACACGGCATGGTGGGTTGGAGACACACGGCAGGAGGCCCCGGGTCTGCCCTCGCAGCGAAGGCTCCTCCTGGAGACACGGAGCACAGTGCGAATGCGCGCATCGCAGACTGCGACGTAGAACACAGAGAGGTGCAATATCGGTACCGAAGACAGCTGTGTGTGTGGACGTGTGTGGGTGTGTGTGTGGGTGTGTATGTATGTGGGTGTGTGGGTGGGTGTGGTTGTGTGTGTGTGGTTGTGTGTGTGTGGTTGTGTGTGTGTGTGGTTGTGTGTGTGTGTGGGTGTGTGTGTGTGGTTGTGTGTGGGTGTGTGTGGGTGTGTGTGTGTGGGTGTGTGAAGGCGATCGGGAGTCTGAGACCAGGAAAGGCAGCGGGCAGAGATGATCTCTCAAGCGAAATGCTGAGGGAGGGTAGCGTTTGTGCACAGACTGCCCTATATGACATCATAACAACAGTCTGGACCACTGGACGGGTTCCGCAGGATTGGAAGGATGCACTGTAACAACAACAGGGGCATCTCACTCCTCAGTGTGCCGGGAAAGGTCCTGCAAGGATTATTCAGCATCGCCTTGCCAGGCACGCTGAGGAGAGGCTTACGGAGCCCCAATGCGGTTTCAGGAAAGGGCGGTCCTGCACAGATGCCATATTTTCTGTCCGTCTGCTACAGCAGAGGTGTAGGGAATTCCAACAAGACCTACATCTCTGCTTTATTGACCTGGTCAAGGCCTATGATACCATCAGTAGGCCTGGGCTCTGGGTTGTTCTTCGTGCTTTTGGAGTACCTGACCCTCTGCTCACGATCATTAAGGACCTTCATGATGGTGAGCGGGCCCGGGTAAAACTACGTGGCCGGGAGTCAGAGCCATTCCCTGTACACCTTGGGGTGCAACAGGGATGTCCTCTGGCTCCCAACATTATTTAACATCTATTTTGACCACGTAGTTCGTGAAGCCTTCAATAGCTGTACCGGGGGAATCTCCATATGGTACAGATATAATGGGAGGCTGATCGATGCCCGGGTGCGGTCAAGGGATGGCTCCCTATTGCTCAACCACGTTATGTATGCTGATGATTTGGTAATAGCTGCTCAGTCAGAGGAGGAGTTGGAGATGCTGCTGCTGAGACTGGAGCGTGCCACTAAGAGGTGAGGCCTTACCATCAGCCCCAAAACTAAGCACCTGCCTGGGTATTTTGTATCATCGGACACTCCACCCCCACAACTCCCAATCGGTGATGGGGCAGTTGTGGAGAGAGTGGAGAGTTTCCCATACCTGGGCAGTGTGCTTATGACCGGCTCCAGTTTAACAGCAGAGGTCTCACTCCGAATCAGTCGAGCGGCAATATCTTTTCATCGGTTGCGTAACGCTGTGTGGAAGCTACCTGGTCTGTCGCTCTTCACTAAGCTTCAGGTCTTCTCGGCCACGGTCATTCCCTCCTTTCTCTACGCTTGCAAAACGTGGACCCCCTAATGGAACATCTTCGCCGGTTAGAAACATTTAGGCTGGCCTGCCTACGATCCATCCTGGGTTTAACCAGACTGGATTGTGTGAGCTCACAAATCCTTGAAAGATCTGGGCAAGGTCCCATCGGTGAGCTCTTCCGGCAGGCAAGGCTGCGATGGCTGGGTCATGTAGCCCGCATGCCCAGCCACCGCATGCCGAAACAGCTTTTGTTCGGCCGGATTGAGGGGGCTAAACGGGCGCGGCACGGGCTAGAGAAGAGTTGGAGTGATGTGGTACAGGAGGACGTGGAGCTGAGTGGACTTGTCAACGACTGGTACCAGCGGTGACA
Organism: Petromyzon marinus; assembly: GCF_048934315.1. Classification (NCBI taxonomy): domain Eukaryota; kingdom Metazoa; phylum Chordata; class Hyperoartia; order Petromyzontiformes; family Petromyzontidae; genus Petromyzon; species Petromyzon marinus. The sequence continues at coordinate 548,160 of NC_133724.1, forward strand.
AGATCGGCCTCTGTGGAGGAGGCTCGTGAAGGACGCGGCTGGGCAGTTGGAGGCAGTCGCCTTCCAACAACAACGGAGGGCGGAGGAGCGACGCTCACAACAACGAGCGGAGCGCCGGGTGGCTGAAGCACAGCGGATTGGCACAGTAGGGGGCACAGGTGGTGCATCAGCCAGTCATCTCAGCCAGTCGACCCGTGGCACCTGGGTCTGCCCCGTGACCTCCTGCCAGCGGGCGTTCGACACTTCACGTGGCCTCAGGGTGCACATAGCCTGGCACAAGCGTCGTGGTGACGTCACCGCCACTTAGTGGCGAATGGCGGTTGTTGTTGTTGTTGTGTGTGTGTATGTGTGTGGTTGTGTGTATGTGTGTGAGAGAGGCTCCAGAGTGCCGTCAGAGGTTAGCTACAAGATCGTGAGTTGATTCCAAGCTTTGCCAGGAGCCAGAACAGGAGTGCTGCGTGAGGATTGAAGCGGTTGTTAATTTAATTCAAGCTGATGGCTTCTGAACGTGTCATCCCCCATTGAGAGCTCTTGCATGAAAGCATTTCCGACAAGAGGACAGAAGGTCATGTGACTGATAATATTTTTTTACGTGGAAAGACAGATATTGGAAGGAGGACGCATAGCTTCATTATTTTGTTACTTATTCTGCGCTAATGATCATTTCGTGTTAAGCGCACTTTCAGATGCGCTTCTGCGACCATCTGGAACGTTCTTCTTTCCGACAAGGACGCCACTGGAGCTGTGCACTTTTACATAAAAAAACTAATCTCTTTAGAACTGCTTTTTCTGTTTAGTTTGTCCTCCCGCCCCGCACCTTCGATGGTCACGGTTGCCTACGTAGGTTGCGAAAGAAGTTCAACATACTTACAACCTTCAGTGGCGTCTACAAAACAGTGTGAGGAGCGGCTGTTGCCCGGTGTTCTGCTGGTCACCAACCCCCAAACCGTGATGTGGGCTGTGGGAAATTAGTCCCCTCGTGGGAGAGACTCCAGCTGATTCGACTGCAGTCCCAGAGTCCCCAGCTCCGTGAGTTGATCAAACACACCAGCGGGGAGGGCCTGCAACTGGTTGCTAATACTCAAGGACGAGCGACATTGACAACAATGCATCATCTTCACCAATGTTTTTATTTCTGTGAAGCAGGGTTAAACAATTTCCTGCATTCGTGTCGCTTACGACAATGTGCCGCGCTGGAGTAGTAAAGTTGCCCTTGGCTTTGCAGTTCACGTCAAATTAATTTAAAAGCATTTTGATTGTTTCTCGTTGGTCATGACGTCCAGCTGTAATTGGCTGCTTGGGGTCGCGTGGGGTGTAAACAGTCGCCCTGGCAACGCAAAGGAAAATATAAAAATGTCAATTCATATTTATTGTGCAAAGATGTTTAACAATCAAACTGGATGTATTAATATTTGCCAATGTATGTGTGCTGAACTTCTTTCGTACTCCACGCAGCCAACCGTGCTAAGTGGAGGTGCGGTGAAAGCCAATAAACTAAACACTAAAAGCAGTCCTAGAGCAATGCAAATAATTAATTCCCCTCAGTTTATAAATGTGAGTTATCTAAGATATATGATAATATATGCTGAAAAGTGTATATCTTCATAAATCGGAAATTATAATGGAGTGTAAATGCTAGGAAAGTATAAACGCTAATAACGCATATATGTTAATATATATGAAATGCTAATAAAGTGTAAAGGCTAATAAAGTATAAATATTCTTGGTTCTTTCGGTAAAGTCACGTTGAAGGGAAACAATAAAATAATGTAAATGTTAATAAGGTATTTTATTGTTTCCCTTAAACGTGACTTTACCGAAAGAACCAAGAATATGAATCACTGCAGTCACGAAAGCTTTAAATCAAAGTATAAATAGTAACAAAGCGTAAATACTAATAAAGTATAAATGTTAATAAAGTATAAATACTAATAAAGTATAAATGGTATTAAAGTGTAATTACTAATAAAGTATAAATAGTAATAACGTGTAAATACTAATAAAGTATAAATAGTAATAAAGTGTAAATGTTAGTAAAGTATAAATGTTAACTAAGTAAGAGATGCTAATAAAGTGTAAATGTTAATAAGGTAGAGATGCTGACCCTGTAATGCCACCCCTGGTTTGGGAGAGACTAGAGCTGGTTATTGCTCAGCCACAAAGTCCCCAGCTCAGTGAGCTGATCAAACACTCCCGCGGGAAGAGTCCTATGGCTACACACAATGACATTATTCTATCATTTTGTCCATTATTCTTATTACTGACTGACGTCGACAGACATTGACAATACTACTGCTGAATAAAAAATAAGTGGTGACACGTCAGGTGAGTGGTGAGTGTAAATTGAATGGCGAGTGACAGGTCAGTGGTAAGCTTAAAATCAGTGGCGTCAGGTGAGTGTAAAGTGAGTGGTGAGTGTAAAGTGAGTGGTGAGTGTTAGGTGAGTGGTGAATGTTAGGTGAGTGGTGAGTGTTAGGTGAGTGGTGAGTGTTAGGTGAGTGGTGAGTGTTAGGTGAGTGTTAGGTGAGTGGTGAGTGTTAGGTGAGTGGTGAGTGTTAGGTGAGTGGTGAGTGTTAGGTGAGTGGTGAGTGTTAGGTGAGTGGTGAGTGTTAGGTGAGTGGTGAGTGTAATATCGCTATTGCGACTCGAATGCGCATGCAATATGGAACTGCATTGCACTGCAAGACGATGAAAGTGCAACATGCCCGAGCCATAGCCTGCGTGCGAGCCATCGAGGCGCGTACAATCAGGAGGAATCCTCTGCAGCTGATTGGTACTCAGGTACAGCGTTTGTAGGTTTGTGAGCGTCTTGAATATTCCTTCGGGGATACTCTGCAGCTGATTGATGTTCAGTTAAACGGTGTTATCATCTGCTTACCTAGACAGACGCTTCGTGTTAATGTGCGTTCTACGGTTAGGCATATAAAACATATTTTAGAAGGTAATTTTGTTGGTTTTTAAAGACGAAATAAAATTAAACCTTAGACCAGTGTTTCCAAATCCCCAATTCTCGCGGCTCAACACGGTCCGCCTTTCCAGTACAAATTCGAATTAAATCGTGCACACTCAATGTGCTATTCGTTCGTGCGACGCATTGCAGAGACAAGCAGCTGACTTTTGGAACGGCAGCAAATGTAACAAATTGATGCCTTGGTTCTTTATCGGCCATTCAACGGTGTTGGTTGTTGTGAGCTGCTGATGTTCTGTGGTGATGCGGTTCAATGGTGTCGGGGCGACCAGCAGTTGGCCACGCGCTCCGCTCTTGGTTCTGCTCTGCAGTCGCCGGTGGAGCTATCATCCTTGCTCCACTTGTGCAGAAGACGAGCTCGTGGTACCGTGTATTTATTTATAGGACATTGATTGGCGATAGCTTGGACGACTGCATCAACGTTACGTGCCCAATGCATACATTACCTGCGATGACATGGGAACAATTCATATGCCCATTTCAAAACTGGTCATCAGAAACCATTTTTAAAACGTAACTCTCATCTGGCCCCATGGATAAGAAGTGCAGTCTTCAAACCAAAACTCCATCTGGCCTCTGTGCGTGTTTGCGATTAAGAAAGGGCATTTGCCCAAAGATTTATAGTTTAGGGCCACTGTGTAATTGACGAATGTGTTGAGTGTTTTGCTTTGATGCATGGATTAAGAACAATGCCACAAGCAACGACATTGGAACTAGAGCTCAAAAGTGCACAAATCAGCACGGAGAGAGGCGAGTAGCTTTGAATTAGACGCAAGGATGAGGAACACGTGGATTACAGAACATGCAGTATTCACGTGAGAGGGGTCTATGGGAACAGTGGGCTTGTGCAGAACACGCTGCAGAATGACTATTGGAAACAAAGGAGGGAACACATCGGCGAGAGCGTCCACTGCGGGAGATGGAGCGATGGCATCAGCGTGTGCTCAGGAGCTGGCGGGAATTGTTGCATTTTTAGTAACGGAAGATATGGCGATGGCTTGGAGAGCAGCCCTCATTCAGCAGCGAATAGATCATGGGTGATGTTGGTATAAACGCTTTACATATAATTAAGAGATTGTGACCGATGGTTTCAAGTTGTTTTAATTGCAGGACTACCAACAGTCTCAGTGTGTGACTCAAAACGGTGGAATAACCACGGGCTCCTTGCACTACAGGGTCACGGTCCCGAGGCTGGGTAAGCCGTCATAGGCCCCGTTAGGAACCCTCTGCAACTCATTCTGTTGCAGATACAGCCGGAGTATTGATGATTACAGCAGCACATTGTTACATACCCTATGTATGTGTGTACATTGCAGTACACATGTTTGTATGCTTAAACATGGGGAAAACGTTATAGAAAAGTGATGATGACTTTCAATCTAGCAAAAACATGTTAATGGAAGGATTGCACATTTCTGCTGTTCTTTGCTCCTGCATGGGAGGCTGTTGCATAGACTTACTGGCAGAATTAAATGCATTGAAAATATGGATACTTGATGCCTATGTCTCTTTTAAAATCAAATCCAATGATCGCAATGCATTCAAATGTAATAATTCAGTTGCCTTTATCAATCCACTGCTGGTTGAAGTGCACGCCAACGCTGTGCTTGTTGTTAGGGGCTGGCTGGTCAGTGTGGGTTGGAGATGTTGATTTTTTTGTTTGCAGCAGCAGATGTCAGAAACGTAACAAAAATTGGGCCAAGTTGGCCTTCCGAAAGTTCCAACACGGCAATGGCAAAACAAATTAAACTTGCTTCCTCCACCTGCTTGCAAAGTTCAGGAATGTAAACATTTACAACTCTCGTGGATACTTTGATTCTAATATCCATTGAAAGCGTCTCTAATTATATTTAGATGAAGATTGAGCCAGAAAATGAATTATTCTTACTAGAACATTCATACCTGTCAAACCACATGGTTTACTCCGTATTCTTGTGCGGGGAAGAAATTCGTTTTCAGGTCCATATGGTGTTCAGTGCTCCATTGAAGCGTAATGTTGCACAAATGTCACGCGCTAGAATTGTTTGCTTTAAAAAATATAATTTTGGAGTAACACACTCACACTTGCCCCTTATAGTATTGATGATGATGATGATGCCAGCATTATTATTGCTGAGTGACTTGCTTATCTTGACTCTCCTATGGTATTTTTTGTATTGTTGTTGTAACTCGCTGACCCTATGCCCTTACTGGACATCTGTGGTAAAAAGAGCTTTATAGTTCATCGGATTCCTCCTGTGGTCTACATAACGATCCTGATTAATTCATTATCCACCTAACCACCTGGTCTCGGTTATTACCAGAACTTGCGGAAACATCAACCAATTAATCATAAAATACCGAAGGAGCATGGTGGGAAGTGATATTTTAATTTATTCTTTTTATTTAACGGGTCCCGCACATCCTACGTACGGTGCGAAAGAAGTTCAACATAGTACATACACTTTAAACTTGCATTTCCCTTATCCGACGTAGACTACGCACCTATGCCCCTTTTCTCACCCGAGGGGACGCATGACAAAGTTAAAGGTCCGTTCATAAATCCAAATCCACAGCGCAGTAAATACAAAGTGAAGAACTGTAGCGTAAAGGGCCATCCGTAGAGTCTGTACCCATGTATGGGGAGGGAGGGGAGTCACCCAGACGCGTTCGCTTGCCTATGGAGGGGGGGGGGGGTCGACTGGCAGTGTGCGCATAGAGAACAAGGGGGGGGGGTGAAGCCTCGACAATAATTTGTCTACTGTGGTCTTCAGATGAGTTAGATAGTCCGGCGCTGGACTACCTGTTTGCTAAAAACACGTGAATATTATTCATCCTTGGTCGTTTCTGCATGGAATAAATATCGGCCGTTCTTTCGGATTGGGGGGGGGGGGGTAAAGAGTCGGCGTGCGTACAGGGAGAGGGGTCCAGTCTTGGCAGATTGTTGCCTCAATCTTGATTTGTTGATTGTTGCCTCAATCTTGATTTGCAGATTGTTGCCTCAATATTGATTTAAATAGTGTTGCCTCAATCTTGATTTGAAGATTGTTGCCTCAATCTTGATTTGAAGATCGTTGCCTCAATCTTGATTTGAAGATTGTTGCCTCAATCTTGATTTGAAGATTGTTGCCTCAATCTTGATTTGCAGATTGTTGCCTCAATCTTGATTTGCAGATTGTTGCCTCAATCTTGATTTGAAGATCGTTGCCTCAATCTTGATTTGTTGATTGTTGCCTCAATCTTGATTTGAAGATTGTTGCCTCAATCTTGATTTGTTGATTGTTGCCTCAATCTTGATTTGCAGATTGTTGCCTCAATCTTGATTTAAAGAGTGTTGCCTCAATCTTGATTTGAAGATCGTTGCCTCAATCTTGATTTCAAGATTGTTGCCTCAATCTTGATTTGAAGATTGTTGCCTCAATCTTGATTTGAAGATTGTTGCCTCAATCTTGATTTGGAGATTGTTGCCTCAATCTTGATTTGAAGATTGTTGCCTCAATCTTGATTTGAAGATTATTGCCTCAATCTTGATTTGTTGATTGTTGCCTCAATCTTGATTTGAAGATTGTTGCCTCAATCTTGATTTGCAGATTGTTGCCTCAATCTTGATTTAAAGAGTGTTGCCTCAATCTTGATTTGAAGATTGTTGCCTCAATCTTGATTTAAAGATCGTTGCCTCAATCTTGATTTGAAGATTGTTGCCTCAATCTTGATTTGAAGATTGTTGCCTCAATCTTGATTGAAGATTGTTGCCTCAATCTTGATTTGCAGATTGTTGCCTCAATCTTGATTTGAAGATTGTTGCCTCAATCTTGATTTGAAGATTGTTGCCTCAATCTTGATTTGCAGATTGTTGCCTCAATCTTGATTTGAAGATTGTTGCCTCAATCTTGATTTGAAGATTGTTGCCTCAATCTTGATTTGAAGATTATTGCCTCAATCTTGATTTGAAGATTGTTGCCTCAATCTTGATTTGCAGATTGTTGCCTCAATCTTGATTTGCAGATTGTTGCCTCAATCTTGATTGGCAGATTGTTGCCTCAATCTTGATTTGCAGATGTTGCCTCAATCTTGATTTGTTGATTGTTGCCTCAATCTTGATTTGAAGATTGTTGCCTCAATCTTGATTTGCAGATTGTTGCCTCAATCTTGATTTAAAGAGTGTTGCCTCAATCTTGATTTGAAGATTGTTGCCTCAATCTTGATTTAAAGATCGTTGCCTCAATCTTGATTTGAAGATTGTTGCCTCAATCTTGATTTGCAGATTGTTGCCTCAATCTTGATTTGCAGATTGTTGCCTCAATCTTGATTTGAAGATTGTTGCCTCAATCTTGATTTGTTGATTGTTGCCTCAATCTTGATTTGAAGATTGTTGCCTCAATCTTGATTTGTTGATTGTTGCCTCAATCTTGATTTGCAGATTGTTGCCTCAATCTTGATTTAAAGAGTGTTGCCTCAATCTTGATTTGAAGATCGTTGCCTCAATCTTGATTTGAAGATTGTTGCCTCAATCTTGATTTGAAGATTGTTGCCTCAATCTTGATTTGAAGATTGTTGCCTCAATCTTGATTTGGAGATTGTTGCCTCAATCTTGATTTGCAGATTGTTGCCTCAATCTTGATTTGAAGATTGTTGCCTCAATCTTGATTTGAAGATTGTTGTCTCAATCTTGATTTGCAGATTGTTGCCTCAATCTTGATTTGAAGATTGTTGCCTCAATCTTGATTTGCAGATTGTTGCCTCAATCTTGATTTGCAGATTGTTGCCTCAATCTTGATTTGAAGATCGTTGCCTCAATCTTGATTTGAAGATTGTTGCCTCAATCTTGATTTGAAGATTGTTGCCTCGATCTTGATTTGAAGATTGTTGCCTCAATCTTGATTTGAAGATTGTTGCCTCAATCTTGATTTGCAGATTGTTGCCTCAATCTTGATTTGCAGATTGTTGCCTCGATCTTGATTTGAACATTGTTGCCCCAATCTTGATTTGTTGATTGTTGCCTCCCCGACTCAGTGTGTCCCCTAACGAAGACTGACAAAGCGCTGCCTCGCCTCCAGGTGCCGTGCCGCTAGGGGGCACAGTCGCCTACCGTCAAACCGTGACACAACTTTCAGACGATGTTGCAATCACCGAAGAGGAACTTGAAACAAAAGCCACTCTTTTGGAATTCGGTCATTTTGTGTTCTGTTGTGCAGCAGGAGCAGCAGTGTGTTGAGTGTTCACGGGTAGCAAGCGAAGAGACGGCGCGGATTGTCACCATGAGGAGGAGGAGGGGGAACGGCGACTTGGACAGCTGCTGTCGGCTCGCGTTTCTCCTGCTGGCCCTGGTGAGACCTCTTCGTCGTCTTCGTCGTGTGAGGAGAGTGAGGAGGGTGAGGAGAGTGAGGAGGGTGAGGAGGGTGGCGATGTGACCAGGCCAAAGCCCCGTTGCGTTCAGATACTGGGAGCCCGTTTGGGTCTCGATTAGCGACGTTAAATCTGTGGCGATGTCAAGCAGAGCGAAGTGTATAATTATATATCACTGTGTTAAGGTTCGAGTCCGTGTGCGCGTGTGTGTTGAACTTCATCACACGTAGGCTTTCGCGACCAGTATTTATATCTACGCGATATAACCCATACAACATTTATCATGACTACAGTACGTTGGGCTTCTTTCGCACCGTACGTAGCCCATAGTGCTCAGGGGCTGTGTGGGTACGGTAATTTGCGAGTAACTTTCACTTAAAAAAAGGGTTCTGGTAGGAGATCGGGTTTCATAGTCCATAGTTCATTTATTTGGTATAGCCCTGTGAGCCATTCGGCTCTTGAATCGGGTGCAACCGCAACAAACAAAAAAACATGAACAAGCAAACATCTTAAAGTGGTTATGTGACTGTGCAAAGAGAAAATACAGGAAAAAACATCTTAATATTCCTGAAATAGCACCGTACACCGACGCTGTGTGCAAAAATCCCAGTGGGATGCAAATCAAAATAACAACAACAACCACAAGACAACTAAGATTAAGGCCATCAGTCAACTCCGTACTACAATAAACAAAAACATGGCCAAAACCAAAAAAAAACTTTTCGAAATCACCAAAATAAAAGCCATAAATCCAATGTAACAGTGATCATGGGGACTGTGACCGAATTTTTTTTTTACAATAAACTACATAAATAAATTATAACACCAAAATGTAGAGCCATATTTTAGGCCACTAGTGACCGGCGTGGTGAAGTATGGCTAGATATCCCCGGGTGGCCCAGCTGACTGTAAAAGTGTCTTGGCTCTCCCACACACAACGAGTTATTGCTGTACGAGTGGGCGAATTGGCCACGTTCTGTTTACTAGTTGGCTGCGTCGGGTGGTGGCGGGTTTAACGACACAACATGTACGTGTATATATTTATTTACGCGATTTAACACAAGCAGCCTGTATTATGGATGCATATTGGTGGCGACAGCCCACGTGTTAAGTTGCAGTGACACTGGGGAGGTGAAGTATGGTCAAACGCCGAGCCTGGGGGGCCTTCTGCGGGGGTTTGAGTGAACGCGTCCCACGCTTTGTCACGCGGCCACTTTGATCAACATTTCTGTTTTTAAATAAATAAATAAAACATCTCCTCCGCGAGATTCGTTATCGTTCAAATGAAGAAGCTACTTATCATATTTGTAATTAAAACTAACGTTGTTACATTTCTTCTGCGTGAGGCGTTAGTCGTGTTTAAGGTGAAGACAAACAGGCGGGAGCCGCCATTGTGACCGTGCCTCGTGAAGCGTGTGGGGGTCTAGCCCCCCCCCGTCTATGTAGCCCCCCCCCCGTCTTGTAGCCCCCCCCGGCTTGTAGCCCCCCCGTCTTGTAGGCCCCCCCGTCTCGTAGCCCCCCCCATCGTGTAGCCCCCCCCGTCTTGTAGCCCCCCCGTTTTGTAGCCCCCCCGTCTTGTAGCCCCCCCGTCTTGTTGCCCCCCCGTCTTGTAGCCCCCCCCCCATCGTGTAGCCCGCCCCGTCTTGTAGCCCCCCCCGTCTTGTAGCCGCCCGTCTCATAGCCCCCCCCCCATCTTGTAGCCCCCCATCTCGTAGCCCCCCTCCCCGTCGTGTAGCCCCCCCCCGTCTTGTAGCCCCCCCCATCTCGTAGCCCCCCCCGTCTCGTAGCCCCCCCCCATCGTGTAGCCCCCCCCGTCTTGTAGCCCCCCCGTTTTGTAGCCCCCCCGTCTTGTAGCCCCCCCGTCTTGTTGCCCCCCCGTCTTGTAGCCCCCCCCCCATCGTGTAGCCCCCCCCCGTCTTGTAGCCCCCCCCCGTCTTGTAGCCGCCCGTCTCGTAGCCCCCCCCCATCTTGTAGCCCCCCATCTCGTAGCCCCCCTCCCCGTCGTGTAGCCCCCCCCCGTCTTGTAGCCCCCCCCATCTCGTAGCCCCCCCCCGTCTTGTAGCCCCCCCCGTCTCGTAGCCCCCCCCGTCTTGTAGCCCCCCCCTCTGGTTAGGCAGAAATGGCACTCCACCCGACAACCTAATTCCTCTCCATGACCAAATGTTTATTACCAAGGCCCCTAAAGAGGAACGTGCAGAGTGCTCTGGCTGAGGGCCCCCATGGTGCAGATGAACCATTCCTCTCTCGTTGTGAGGGCCCTCTGAGCGTGTGGCCAGGGGCTCGCTGTCCCCTGGATCGCTGTCCCAGTCCTCCCCCCTCTTGTAAGGCCCAGCTTGTACATGAAATGGGGATTCCAACCGATGCAGAACGACAACCACAACAACAAGCACTACCAAACGCTAACAACAATCCTACAAGCACTAACATTACTACCAAACAGCAAGTTAAGGACTGTATATCCAACTCACTAACAGCAATATTATCTTAGAAAGCTTGTTTTACCAACTCAACTCAACCAGAGTGGTTTTGCAACGTTTGAACAATGCCATAAAGATGAAATCAGGATAATTGCTCTGAAGAAGCCAGTGGGCCTGGCCAATCTGAGGCAACTGCCACCTCTGGAATGACGCCGGTGCACTTGAAGACATCAGTGGCACCACAGTTTGGTTGCTTGAACTGCATCATTTCTAATTCACTGGTGGTTCGAATTTGCCCAGCTGGGATGGTTTCATAACCATGATGATTGCGGGAATTATAATCGTTGAGGTGGCACGGTGATGCAGCGGCCAGCACACATGATGGAGACCTGAGTTTGATTCACGGCCAGGGCTAACATGAGTGGCGAGTGATATCTGAACCGGGCCTAAGCCTCCCTTCGCCATTCCGCACTGACCAGCGTGGTGTACCGTATGGTCTAATCAGCTGAGAACTCAAGGCAAGGGTGACATGGAGCATTGGTCTGCCAGGAGGAGGCGATGATTTATACGTGGAATCCCAATTGAGTAATTTTCAGAATTTTTTGTTAAGTAGGACCCTGACCTCAACACACAATGGCTTCTCTTTGGTCTTTGCACTGTTAAGTGAATGCCCTTTCATGCTATGCTAGTTATGGGAGTCGGTTATGGTCAGCTCACCACTTTTCCACCACACCCCACTTTCAGAATGTTTAATAATCAATTTAACTTTATTGCCTCCGGCTCATGAGCCTTCTTTACAGGGTTCAGTGTGAATGCACTCGGCTCACAGACAAGACTCGTGTTTTTGTTTTATGAATGGATGTTATCTAATCAGGTGAAAAATATAGATATGCACAGCCTCTTTTGATATGTTGCCTCTTGAGCGTCTTTATTTTATCAGAAGAAACCATTACTAATAACAAAAGCCTGACGTTATCCAGTACAGATAACAAAGTGGTTAATACATTGTAATAACAATAGTCCCAAACTATGTTTAATATGTAGGCTTTGACGACCAACATTTTCTATAAGATGTTTTTTGGGCGAGATCACGTAAATATACTCTCCTACACACCGGTGTGCTGAACTAGTAACTCATTGGCATGTTTTGTTTTCGTGACAAACCTTACTAGTTGGCTGTGTCAGTTGTGGCGGGTTAAGCGACGCATATTTATATTAACGCGATCTAACCCAAAAAAACCTCTGTTATAGTCCCAAAGTATGTTTACCTCTCTCGTGGAAAATGATAAAGGTGATTGAGTCACAGTTCCTGTTTATCTGTCAGCCGTAATCTTTAACCAGCGTCGATGGGACGTGCAGCAGCACATCTGTAAGGCTACACGGAAAATCCCTCGTTTGTTGGGCAGCTTAAGTGCACATTCTTGAAATAAAATGGTGGCTTTTGGGCTTCTTAAGATGGAGGGTGTGTTAACTCACTCTGCTAGAAGGGATATTTAGAGCTCACGTTTCACACAAGGAAAAACGAAGTTAATGTTTTTTTTATTAAAACGTCTGGGCTCCGTGCCAGCGGTCCCAATGAAAGGAGTCGCGGTCCCAGTCGGTGATCTAAATGAGGGAGGCTGACCTCAAAAGTAAAAATCCGCTGGAGATGCCAGTAAACATCCCACTCTAGACCCTTTTAAATACCCTCTAATATTCCCCTAACGCAGCTAACCAACAAACATGTCATGTCATAGTTTAAGCAGGTAGAGGGCATCACCGTCTGCTTGAAGAGCATCCACAATGAAGCCAATTTACCATGAGCCAGTTCTATTTCCATAAGCCGAGCTGAGCAGGTATTGTGCCTGGTTAGCTCATCATAATTTTCATAGACAAGATAATAAATAACGTAAATAATTTGTCTCGCTAAAGTTACTTGTAAGCGTGAACCTTTAAGCCAGCACAAACCGAGCCACTGGTGTATGTGGCTGTGTATGTAACGAGGCTCACGGTCCCAGCTCATGGAGTTCTCTCTTGTGTGAGCCTGAGGGCACCTTGCGGAGCTTCGGGCTGGCAGGGTCACTGGGACCGTGAAGATCGTCAACGTGGGGAATGGGGCCCATGGCTGCACGGTGCAAGCCGTGCCACGGTTTCCCAGCTCTACTGTTGATGATGCTGGTGATGATGATGATGATGACAATTATGATACTGCTGCTGTTGGTGCTTGTGATTACACTTTGTATATGAATCTGAGATGGTGGTCATAGAGTTGGTGGTGTGATGCTGGACATGACATTAATGCTTATAAGCCCAAGTCCCATTACTTGTTTTCAAGAATGTTATACTCGTGACGTTCACTATTGCTTTGTTGAAATGCCAATCCTAAAAACCGAGCTTCAAGAGCTACACTTGTCCGGCCAATGATACCGTCGTGTAGATTATAAGCCACATCTTATTTCTATATTTTAAGTAAATGTTCGTATGCGTATATGACCAGATTTATATGAATTTATTCGGGATGCGTCTTACTCTGTGGAGTGTCTTATAATGTAAATAATTTGAAATGAAAAAGCAGTGCCTTGCTCCAATAAATACAACTATATTAATATGTCTTTGTATTATATCGATAGGCTGCTTTTACGACTGCAATCGAAGGCCCAGCTGTGAATTCAGAATGTGCCAAAGGATCCTACAGATCGGAGATTGGTCACTGCTGCCTGCTGTGTCGAGCAGGTATGTATGGAAACACACACAGTGAGTCACCCAACACACATGACTGGCACTACTGCCGCTGCAGATCAAGGTCAAGGAAAGCATTCTCACGTGACCTTGTCTCAAACCTTGACCCAACCCTGAGTCCTAAGCTCTAACCTCTAACCCCAATCCTAACCCCAAAACCTTACCATACAAAAATAAGAAATTAGGGCATGCATCGCTTAAAATTAATTTATTAGGGGTATAGGTTGAAGGAAAAATTATATGTTGAACTTCTTTTGCACCGTACGTCCCCAACCGTGCTAATCGGAGGTGCAATTGGCAAATGTGACAAACTGGCTGGCAGCAGTGATGCAGCTATAGACCACTGTGCAGCGGTTTAATTTTGTTTAGGATTCATCAATGCGATATGGTCATTAATGTTCACCACTGCAATGTCTGCAGACTGTGAAAACTGGAAACTTGAACCCGAAAAAACATCACTTAATTAATAAAGAACCAAAACGTCATCATCGAACTCAGAATGAAAGCACTGAGAGAAATTGCCCTTCGCAGTGGTGCATTGCTGCTTTGTTCCCCTGTACCACTCAGGATCATACAAGAAAATGGACTGCGCATCAGAGGGCCAGGAGGCACAGTGTGACGTTTGCCCTCGTGACCAGTACATGCACCAAGACAACAATGCCCCGCGTTGTGAAATTTGCAGCCGCTGCAGAGAAGGTGAAGTAATGAATGATAATTTTGATGTTGGATATGGCCAGAATTTTGCTTTGTGTCTCAATGTAATGAAGATGCCTATGCCCACATCACCCAAATGCAGCCAGTCGTGAAGGATGAACAGGTTTGAGCCTAGACGGTACTTGGATGAGTGACCATCATGCATAAAACAATTTGTCGCCTACTGCTGAGCTATGTTCTCAACAGAGACCAGTGCATAAAAATCCATTGTTGCACAGTACTATTCTCCAATGTCTGCGTTACCTGCTTTCACCAACTCGCACTGACCAGCGTGGTGAAGTAATATCAAATAACTTTACCACGATCCACATGGTGGCAAGGTGTTTACTCGCTCGCCTGGAATGCTGGAGTTCATGGGTTCGATCCCGACCCTGACGCCTGTTTATTTGGAGTTTTCATGTTTTCCCTGTGGTCGTGTGGATTTTTTCCCGCGTCTTCCGGTTTTTGTCTCATTTAGAAACATGCGTTTATAGTATTTGGCAGCTATACATTTCCACGCGATAAGCCACTTAATTAAACTATCGTTTGTTGCCAGGTTGCTTCTGAAAAAGAGTGATGTAGCTCAGTGGGCCTTACCTGGTTAAATACAAATAGTTTAATAGTTTAGTTTAAACATGTTTGTGCAAACACACCGACCGCCTGGATTTTGACCTGTCATCGAGTTAATTTTGTCATCGAACTCATCATTTTCATTCACACAAATGTCAATCTCTCTGATTCCATATGCAGATGAAGAAGCTGTTGTCAACTGCTCTGTGGCCCAGGACACCAAATGTGATTGCAAAGATGGACTCAGGAGAGACCCCACCTCAGAAACTTGCGTGCCTATTGGAGGTAAGTTTACGAGTTGTTCACGCCAATTATACATATTTGAATAGCATTGGCCAGTCACTATCACCCACAGTGGTGAATTGTTTCCACTGGGTCTTAGATTAAGAAAGAATTGCACACACTCCCTCAGGTTACCCAAACATCTATCTGGGTAACAGAGGTGTTGCTGTACTTGTTAAATTGCTAAATTTAAGTGACATTTGCATGTCATCAACACCCACTAACGTTTAAGTCACACTTAGTAACTATTGCCTAGATATTTACACTTCAATAGCACTTAAACATCACTAGAGTACAGTAAGCCCAAGTAATTTACAGTCGCCATGATGCAGAGGTGGTTCTCTGAGGTTCACTGGATGGCAATGACTGAAGAGCTCTTTCTGATGGGCTTGAAGATTACCGTCTTTTTTATTTGCTCAATAAACGTTAAAGAAACGCGATACAATGACAGACGGAGTGCATCTAGCGGAGCACGTGTCATCGTAGTCAGTGAGTTCACCACATTCCATACAACAGACAAGGACATCGCTTCAAATGTCCTAGAGCACACAAACGCACATCAATTGTACCCTCTTGAATGGTACTAACATTGTACGGGATAGCATCTTAAGTAAAACCTCACGTTGACAAGCGTTACTTGCATTTTCCAAACACGATTAGCACAGTGCTTTGACCCATAACCTACCACACACAGCTTAATTCGGTCACAAAAACATTGTTCTGGTCGGAGATTTTGTTTTTTCTAAATATTTGTTGACATACTTTGATTGACTGTCTCCAAATGTTGGCTTATTTTAATCTGGCTGGGAGAGGCTTTACTCTGCCGCAATGTGAAAGTTAAATGTTGGAAATGTAAAAGTCAAGGAAGCTCTTGTGGGCGATGTTTAAAATGAAGTGTTGTGTTTTCAACAATGTTTTAATGATGATGAATCTTCATAGAGGGTTCATTGCTTTTGTGCACCTGGATCATGTATTATTTACTTCTTTCACACTGTACGTAGCCAACCGTGCTAATTGGAGGTGTGGGGGAAGGACAATAATGGTAATGTCAGGTGCATTTGAATTGTATCTGCGCATGAGATGCGTTTCATGAAATGACTTTGTACTGATTATTTATGTTTTTCATATTCTCAGTTCATTGGCTTACCATCATTTTATGGATTATCGGGATCATTTTGGCGTTCATTCTGGCGTTTATCTTTGCCTTCAACACTTTGAAGCTGCAATTATTTCCCGGTGAGTGTATAAAATGACGCGAATGAAATAAGATGTCCGGATACTGATTTATTGTTTTAAATAATGTATATTTAAACTTACTTTCCAGGTACTAAACTAGAAAAAGTCACAAGCACGTCTCGTGCAGATGTAAAGCTACCAACGTCTTGCTTTGTCTGCCATGGTCCCAGTCTCAGTTATCCCAAAGCGCCTGAGAAAATGCGATTTTGTTCCAGTTAAAAAAATATTTTGGCCTCCCGATCAACTCGTGATACAGCAGAGACTCCAATAATCCACGTCGATATGGGGAGACCTCCTCACGAATCTCCTCGCCTACGGCGCACCGCGGAGGTTCTGCCGCGGATTAACGGAGGAATTGGCCGCACGACCACGTTAGCCCAAAGTGTAGAAAATCTGCTAGATGGCTCAATGTTTTAGGGTTTTTTTTATATTTCATATTTTGGAGACCTTTTTTAAAATATATATGAATAGGTTTTACCCTTTCTGGCAATAAACCAGGAGGTGTTAAGATGTTCAAACACCAAATAGAAACCACACGCAGTACTTGTGGGGGACATGCAAACAAACATGCTCTGATAATATTTGCATTGTCTTTGAAACTGATTGACCAACCCCAGAGACAGCCTTCTTTTGGGCCTAGTCTCATCAGTGTCAGATCAGAGAACGCCAAAAGTGAACAGTTAAAAGGACAATGCACTATCAGGGCATTTATGGCTCAGGGTGAGCAGGACATCTTAACAGCTGTTTTATAGAGCAGATGGAGAGATGTGAGGGAGAGAGGAGGGCATTACATTAACAGAGGAAGATAGAGGAGCGAGTCAGAGAAGGGTGGCGAGGAAGGGAGCTAGAGGAGGGAGGTGAGGGCGGGAGCTGGAGCACGGATGAAGAGATGGAGAGGAGAGGGCTGGGGAGAGAGTGAGGAGAGGAAAGAGTTGAAGCACAAGAGAAAGAGGAGAGCGAGAGAAAGCGACGAGCGGTGGGAAAGAGGATTAGGGAGAGGCAAGAGAGACTGAGACAGGGAATGGAGAGTTGGGAATAAGGAGGGCGAGGGTGAGAGAGAAACAGGAAGAGGAATAGTGGGGAGGGAAGTGGGAGAGAGAGAATGGAGGGAGGAGAGCAATATCGAGTGAGGGAGTGGTGGAAGAGGGGACAGAGATAAAAACAGACAAGGCAAGAAACTGAGATCAATTGGGATATACGGAACAGAGAAGATGAGAGAAAGGTGGAGAGAGAGACAGGGCTCTCTGTACTCGATGAAAGTTTTGCTGGCTGGCTAGAGAGACAGACAGACGATCGCCTCTAAAGGACATGCAGGTTGCAAGTATGATTTTTTAAAATAAATAAGGAATATCTGTCTATAGATTTGATTAGAGTATTAATGATCTCTTCCTGGTACTTTCTTTACAGCACGCTGGACTAAAGAGGGTGAAGAAAAGTTGAATTTGATTCCAGTAAGTGAA
Source organism: Petromyzon marinus (assembly GCF_048934315.1). Lineage (NCBI taxonomy): Eukaryota > Metazoa > Chordata > Hyperoartia > Petromyzontiformes > Petromyzontidae > Petromyzon > Petromyzon marinus. The sequence goes on from NC_133724.1 coordinate 565,829, forward strand.
GTGGCCCAGGGACTCGTAATAGATGTGTCTGAGCATTGTTCTAATACTTTTGTGATCTTGAATTGTACCCATGAGTAGTCATCAGAGATCAAACTAGGTTTGGTGATGTTAAACAAATGAAAGTCAATGTCTCCTGGTCGTTGGATAAGAGAGATCAGAGGTTGTTGCGTGATGTTATCGTCTGGCCCTGATCTGCCACCGGCAGTGGAGTCCCACTGTGAATGCCTTGGCGGCAGGCCCAGTGCCGGAGTTTGCCAGGGCACGGCATCAAGGGCTCGGTGAGGACGGTGACACCGGCGTGGGGGGTGCCCAGACACGGGTGGGAGAGTATTTGGTTCTCTGAGTTGTGGTGAAGGGGGGGGTGCGAGTAACCATTCACTTTTCTACAATCCACACGGCCACTTGTAAGAGGTGGGGGAGTGCCTCCCTTTCTCTCTCTCTGCCATTACTCCCACCTGTGTAGTGTTCCACTTCCAGCTCCTCTCTCTCTCCACTCGTTCCAGTCCTGGCCCACGATCTCCACGTCCACTCTGCAGGGCTTCATGTCAAAGTTCACTTCAAATGACCTCTATCTAGGCCAGCCTGTCGTTCTCTGACCTGGTGCTTCCATATTCATCGCCTTTCTTCTCGCCTCGTGTGACACGTCAGCTGAGTCAAAGTTCAGCTCGTGTCACACGGTTATCCTTCTTTCCTTCTTCCTTGTCTCTTTATTTCTGACCTGACTGAGTGTCCAATGGTGAATGGAAACTCCACGCCACCGCCTGTGGTGTGTGGAGAGTAGCGTTCGTCATTTACAAACTGGGTATGGGGCAGCTGTGACTTAATTGTGTAACCCAAATAAAAACAATATCGGTCGGCAGACTTACCTGCCTTTAACCTAAAAAAATGTTGTTAATGATAAAATGAAAAGTTAATGTGGACTAGCTTGTGATTCAAACTCAGGAATAAATGAATGCTGTTTACATTGTTTGAATGTGTTTCCTATATGAAACATGTTCAGATAGACCAATATGTGAGCATCGTATTCAGTCCTATTGAGAGAATGCTTCTTTATCTCACTTTTAGATACCAGAAGAGCAAAATATACAGAATCTCATCCAGGAGAATAAAGAAATGCTGGCTGAATGGATCGGGATAGATCCATTACCGATCCTGGAGCACATGGATGCGCATTCTCTAATCCCACGGGATGTCTACAATGAAGCCAAGAACAAGCTTGGACAAGACTGTGCAAAGTACTTGCTGTGGCAATGTATTGATGCTGGTAGCAGCCAATGCCAGAAGCTGCTGGAAGCACTCCTTGATATGCAGGATAGCTACCCTCAAATGCAGACATGGCTGATGGGCCCAGGTAAATATTTAGTTTTACATTTGACTGATAATAATTATACATTCTTTACTGTGATGTGTGCTTGCATTTTGGGTCTCTCTCATTCTGTGCAGAACATTGCATCCTTCTGTCTTCAAATAATAAAATCTATGGAAGCCAGACTCAGTTACACCGGAGTTTTGGGTGTGCCAGAACAGCTTCCCAAAAGTAAACCAAAAAATTGCAGCTGAAGCACTCTTAACGTGAGAACTAAGGTGTGGACAGAAAGATGCAGCGTTGTGTGGTCATTCCACATGAGGATCTAAAGGGCAGATTGCAATGTATTTAAAATGTATTTACATATGATTCGTTAAAATGTAATTTATTTTAAAAATTTATATCCAAAACTAAGAGTACAGGGTCCCGAGTACCACGTGGTCTGATAAACCAGACAACAAACACACACAGACAGACACAGACAGACACAACATGTTATGAATAAAGCAGACAACACACACAGACAGACACACTGTGTCACTAATAAACCAGACAACAACAACAACCGCTATTCGCCAATAAGTGGCGGTGACACTTGTGCCAGGCCATGTGCACGTTGAACGGCCGCTGGCAGGAGGTCACGGGGCAGACCCAGGTGCCACGGGTCGACTGACTGAGATGACTGGCTGATGCACCACCTGTGCCCTCTATTGTGCCAACTTGCTGTGTTTTAGCCACCCCGCGCACCGCTCGTTGTTGTGAGCGTCACTCCTCCGCCCTCCGTTATTGTTGGAGGGCAACTGCCTCCAACTGCCCAGTAGCATCCTTCACGAGCCTCTTCCACAGAGGCCAATCTGAACACCGCTGGTACCAGTCATGGGCAAGTCCACTCGGCCCCACATCCTCCTGTACCACATCACTCCATCTCTTCTCTAGCCCATGCTGCGCCCGTTTAGCCCCCTCTATCCGGCCGAATAAAAGCTGTTTAGGCATGCGGTTGCCGGGCATGCAGGCTACATGACCCAGCCAACACAGCCTTGCCTGCCGGAGGAGCTCACCGATGGGAATTTGTCTAGATCTTTCATGGATTTGTGAGCTCACACAATCCAGCCTGGTTAAACCCAGGATGGATCGTAGGCAGGCCAGCCTAAATGTTTCTAACCGGCGAAGATGTTCCATTAGAGGGGGTCCACGTTTTGCAAGCGTAGAGAAGGGAGGGAATGACTGTGACCGAGAAGACCTGAAGCTTCGTGCTGAATGACAGACCAGGTAGCTTCCACACAGCGTTACGCAACCGATGAAAAGATAATGCTGCTCGACTGATTCGGAGTGAGACCTCTGCTGTTAAACCGGAGCCGGTCATGAGCACACTGCCCTGGTATGGGAAACTCGCCACTCTCTCCACAACTGCCCCATCACCATTTGGGAGTTGTGTGGGTGGAATGTCCGATGGTACAATATTCCCAGTCTGGTGCTTAGTTTTGATGGGGCTGATGGTAAGGCCCCACCTCTTCGTGCCAAGCGCCAGGTTCAGCAGCAGCGCCTCCAACTCCTCTGAGTGAGCAGCAATTACCAGATCATCGGCATACATAACATGGTTGACCAATAGGGAGCCATCTCTTGCCCGCACCCAGGCATCGATCAGCCTCCGATTGTTTCTGTACCAGATGGAAATTCCTCCGGTACAGCCATCAAAGGCTTCACAAACTACGTGGTTGAAATAGATGTTAAATAATGTGGGAGCCAGAGGACATCCCTGTCGCATCCCAAGGTGAACAGGGAATGGCTCCAACTCCCGGCCACATAGTTTTACCCGGGCCCGCTCACCATCATGAAGGTCCTTAATGATCGTGAGAAGCGGGTCAGGGAATCCGAAAGCATGAAGAGCAACCCAGAGCCCAGGCCTACTGATGGTATCATGACCAGGTCAATAAAACAGAGATGTAAGTCTTGTTGGAATTCCCTACACCTCTGCTGTAGCAGACGGACAGAAAATATGACATCTGTGCAGGACCGCCCTTTCCTGAAACCGCATTGGGGCTCCGCAAGCCTCTCCTCAGCATGCCTGGCAAGGCGATGTTGAATAATCCTCGCCAGGACCTTTCCCGGCACACTGAGGAGTGAGATGCCCCTGTAGTTGTTACAGTCTGTGTGGTCTTCCTTCTTTGTGATTGCGGGCCATTGAGGCAGACTCGATCTCCTCAGCAACCCGCGACCACCACCCATCCTTGCAGCGCCTCACGGCTCTCCGAACCTCCGAGCGAAGGCTGCGGTAAGCCTCATTCTCTGATGTGGGATGCTGTAGCCGATGACAGTGGGCCTGTCGTTTTTTCTCAACCATCCTGAACACCTCTGTCAGCCAGGGTCTCTGGGGACGTCTGGACCGTGTACCCAAAGCAGCCATTGCAGCTGCATGAGTCACAGTCCTAAACCTCACCCATTTACCCTCGACATCAGGAGGAGTGGGGGACGATGCCAACCCCAGCTGCAAGCGATGATGAAATTCTCGCTTGCAACTTTCATCAGCTAGCTGATACCAGGCCACCTTAGGTTGGAATGGGGTCCTGGGTGTACACCCACCACCGGAGTGGAAGAATCGGCAGGTGCATCTGACAGATGACAAGTCGATGGTCAGAGGGCAGATCAGCTCCACGGTAGGTCCTGGTGTCAAGGACAGGGGCTCGCATCCGCTGTTCCGTCACTATGTAGTCCAGCAGATGTTCTTGCTTGGACCCGGAATGCATCCATGATGTTGTGTGGATGCGCCGATGCCAGAACAGCGTGTTCTTAATTATTGAGCTGATCTGGCCCATGCCTTCCAATCACGCCAGACCCGGTGCCAGCATCATGACCAACTCGGGCATTGAAGTCACCCAACAAGATGACTCTATCCCAAGGGGCCACTTTAGCCAGCACCTGTGGCAGGTGATCATAGAAGGAATCTGACTCATCGGCCTTGCCTGCATCCCTCCACGGATGTCCGTCTTCGGTGGAGGCATAAGTAACCACGACCACCACTCCTTGTCTCTGGTTGATGGGAAGGCGAGCCCAAAGTAGCCTGGGGCTCAGCTTCCCACACCTCCCACGCCCCCTTCATTCTTTTGTTCAGAAGAAGAGCCACTCCCGATTGTTTGGCAGTCTCCTCCTTCGAGTAGAGGACTGTCCACCCCTCATGGTGGCAGGAGCCAGAGCCGGTCCACCGGACCTCCTGAATACCACTGAGATCCAGGCAGTACCAGTCCAGCTCCCGACAGAGGAGTACCAGCCTCTCCTCCGCAGTGAGCATTCGAACATTCCACATGGCCACCCGCAGTGTTTTTTTCTGGAGCCCCGAGGGTAAAGATTCAATCTCCTGGCTCCACCAAGTGGGGTTTGGCCAGGAGACGTCATAGACGCCTTCGGCACAAGCTTAATTAAAGTTTTATTTCGTGGTTTAGTGGTAATTAATTGAAGGTGGAGGGGTTGCCAGCCCCTCGCACCTATCCAGAGCCCCCTTTTACCGCTGTAGTGGCTACAAACGCCATGAGGGGAATGGCCAATCTAAATTGGGCCTCCCCCCATGGCACTGCTCACCACAGCGTTGCCGTCCGGCACCAACGAGGAAGTAGGGGGTTTTACCGGACAACAAACACGCAGACAGACACACCGTGTCACCAACATGCAGAAACATGCGCTATCACGAACACACGCGCACCACCCAACACAAACGTGCACAGTCACACGTTGATAACTTGAACAACTCAAGACAAATAAATGTGTGCACTCACCACACCTGTAACGCGATGCACGTTATCGCAACAAATTCAACAGCGATGCCCACAGCTGCAACAGCTCTTGCAAAGCAGCATACTCGTGCAACAAGCACAGCCGCTTGCAACAGCTGCAACACTCCCGAAACGAGCATGGTTATGGGAAAACAGTGAGGAGGAATGAACCACAAATGGACAATGGTTGGGGAAAAAGTTCCTTGATTCAGAGCCCACGCATCACAAACACCGCTCTTTTACCACCCGAGGTGTCAACCTCCGAAAGCCTCTCTGTGTGCCTGGACAACTGCATGACGCTTTCCGCGAGACCCTGGCTGCCAAATCCTTGGCGACTGCTGGAGAATGTTTATGTTGGCATCGTGCGGTCACATGAAACAATATTTGTCTTTCCCCTGCACCTCCGATTAGCATGGTTGGCTACGTATGGTGTTAAAGAAGTTCAACGTACATACATAATTGGTCAGATCATTATGTGGGCAAACTCATTCAATTCTGAATTGTAGTTTTTATAGCGACACAAGAATATAACCCCTTTAACATAATGTCGTGCAACAAACACATTATTCCCTTGTGTGTCGAGAGCGAATGCTGGTCCTAGATGCATGAAAGTAATTATGTGTGTTCAATTACGCATTTGTGAAAGGAACTTAATGCATCACATGACCGCAGCTCGGGATGATGTACAAACAGGTGAAGCGTGCCCATATAACCAATGCGGTCCATATGGAACTTTTGTCTTAAGCTTTGATTGACTCCATCTGGAACCGTACCACGATTAACAATATCTGCGTTGTGCATTCACTCTCCTCGCCAACCTAAATCCCACAGACGTCAAGCGGCTGTTTCCAACGTTCAAGGGAATCGTCTGGAAGATGGTTCTCAGAGCGAAACCTGACCTCAAGCACTGGATCGGTGTGGAGACTCAACCCCTTGTGGAGCATATGAAGAGGCAGAACTCCACGTTGAGGCAACAAATCCCTGAGGGCTTCCAATCATCCTCTGAACTCATTGACTTTGTCATTGATCATGGGGAGGAGTTCTGTCGGGGACTGATGTCTGCCTTGAAGAATCTGCCGGATCAGTATAATAATATCCAGCCTTGGCTGAATCTGCCCCATGTAAAATCTAAAATGCCGCTGTGAGAATTATAAGCTCAAAATCGAATCCCGAATCGATTTAAATATCGAACTTGCAGTCTTCAAGATCCTCCATGCCAACGTTTCCCATGGCATCTCTCTACTCCACTCCACTCACTCTCCCACCTATCTCCACTCCACTCACTCTCCCACCTCTCTCCACTCCACTCCCATCACTCTCCCACCTCTCTACTCCACTCACTCTCCCACCTCTCTCCACTCCACCCCACTCACTCTCCCACCTCTCTCTCTACTCCACTCACTCTCCCACCTCTCTCTCTACTCCACTCACTCTCCCACCTCTCTCTACTCCACTCCACTCACTCTCCCACCTCTCTCCACTCCACCCCGCTCACTCTCCCACCTCTCTCCACTCCACTCACTCTCCCACCTCTCTCTCTACTCCACTCACTCTCCCACCTCTCTCTCTACTCCACTCACTCTCCCACCTCTCTCTCTACTCCACTCACTCTCCCACCTCTCTACTCCACTCACTCTCCCACCTCTACTCCACCCCACTCACTCTCCCACCTCTCTATCTACTCCACTCACTCTCCCACCTCTCTACACTCCACCCCACTCACTCTCCAACCTCTCTATCTACTCCACTCACTCTCCCACCTCTCTACACTCCACCCCACTCACTCTCCCACCTCTATCTCTACTCCACGCACTCTCCCACCTCTCTCCACTCCACGCACTCTCCCACCTCTCTCCACTCCACTCCACTCACTCTCCCACCTCTCTCTACTCCACTCCACTCACTCTCCCACCTCTCTCCACTCCACCCCACTCACTCTCCCACCTCTCTCCACTCCACTCACTCTCCCACCTCTCTCTCTACTCCACTCACTCTCCCACCTCTCTCTACTCCACTCCACTCACTCTCCCACCTCTCTCCACTCCACCCCACTCACTCTCCCACCTCTCTCTCTACTCCACTCACTCTCCCACCTCTCTCTCTACTCCACTCACTCTCCCACCTCTCTCTACTCCACTCCACTCACTCTCCCACCTCTCTCCACTCCACCCCGCTCACTCTCCCACCTCTCTCCACTCCACTCACTCTCCCACCTCTCTCTCTACTCCACTCACTCTCCCACCTCTCTCTACTCCACTCCACTCACTCTCCCACCTCTCTCCACTCCACCCCACTCACTCTCCCACCTCTCTCCACTCCACTCACTCTCCCACCTCTCTCCACTCCACTCCCATCACTCTCCCACCTCTCTACTCCACTCACTCTCCCACCTCTCTCTACTCCACTCCACTCACTCTCCCACCTCTCTCCAGTCCACCCCACTCACTCTCCCACCTCTCTCTCTACCCCACTCACTCTCCCACCTCTCTCTCTACTCCACTCTCCCACCTCTCTCTACTCCACTCCACTCACTCTCCCACCTCTCTCTACTCCACTCACTCTCCCACCTCTCTCTCTACTCCACCCCGCGCGCTCTCCCACCTCTCTCTACTCTACTCCACTCACTCTCCCACCTCTCTCCACTCCACTCCACGCACTCTCCCACCTCTCTCTCTACTCCACTCCACTCACTCTCCCACCTCTCTCTACACTCACTCTCCCACCTCTCCTACCTCTCCCATCTCTCCCATCTCATCTGACCCCACTCCCTTATGTGCACTCTTGATCCTAGCAGCTGAGACTTCCATTCTGTCAAAGCCTCCAGTCAACCTTTGTTCAGTGGGAGGTCGCTCTTTATCATCTGCTGCCCCCATGGTCTGTAACTGCCTTCCCCCAGCCACGCACACGACACTGCCTGCCCCTGCTCAGGTCCAGACTCAACACTCTGCTTTGTTTCCACATCCGATAGCTGCCTATCAAATAAACATGCTCGCTGTTTCTGTACAGTGCCTTGAGGTGCAGGTGCATGAAGGCAATGCATATTGAATGCTCTGGGTTCAAGTCCCATGGATGGGTCTCTCTCCCACATTGGGTCACAGTTCATCTATCTGAATATTCTATTGAGGCAGCGGCACTCGTATAGTAGTCCTAGCAGTCCCTAAGCCATCGATGGGGCCGTGGTTTCAAACTTTCCTGCGGGTGTCACGAGCCATTGCCTCTGGCCAGGCCTGGACAGGCTTCATGTCCACATCATCTACCACGATGATGATCTGTGAGTAGCACCATGCTGAGCGTGAGAGTCCTGGGTTATGTTTCTGAACTCCCAACTTGCGTTAAATGAAGCAATGGTATCTGGTGTGCTTGATACCATCTGTTTCATCACTAAAGCCTGGGGCCATTGTGTTTTAAATTCTTCATGTTAGTTAATGGGTGATATGTTCCATGTACATTGTTTTAAAAAGTTACTGTAGTAGAATTTTTCCTAAATATATCGTATGTTTATCTATTATGTGTTTTAAGTTAAGTTTAACGGTGCATATTTCCTCTTTATAACTTTGTGGTACAGTTTGTTTTCCTGCAACGCTGCGTTTTCATGATGCAAATTGTATAGAACGCAATTTGCGTGAACAGAAACACGTAGCGCGAGTAGGAATAAGCGGTCGTACGGCTGCCTCGGCGTAGCGTCATCGCCACATGATGCAGTGGGATGCTGCTGGATGCTTCTAGACGCTACCCACACCTCGTTGTCTTTGTTCAGCCTGCATATGCATCTCACGTGTTATCGCCGACCGCTTTACCCTATATTCTTTATTAAACGCGATTTTCCCATTACGCGGTGTTCATCAGGAACACAACCACTACCGCGTTATAGGAGAGCAGACTGTACTCTTAAAATATTGGTGCAAAAGTGGCCGTGGTGCTCAGAAGATCGGTGCCCCTGTGATGAATTTGACTGCTCAGGTTTACAGATGTGATGGTCTCAGCTCAGTCACCAACAACTGCCCATGGAAAAAAAAAAAACATTACACTCAATTTAACAATGCACTTAATTTGGGAACATTCCAGCTCTTAAAGTTTTAAAGAGAGTTGACGTTCATGCAGTGAACATTACTCTCATGTGGCAGGGCAGATGAGAAAGCGATATCCCATACTGTGTAGACCAAGGCCACTTGAAGGGCCTCTCGAAGGTGGCTCTATGGTATCCGCTTCTTTCGCGCCATTCACGAACACAACACGTCACACTCTCGTGTGAGAAATCAGAATAGATGATTTGTGTTCGTCACTTGACACAATGTGAGCACAATTGGGATAACATCGAGGGGAAAAGACGGATTATTGTCTTGGATTAATTTAATCTCTCATATTTCACTGGAAAACCCTGAAGAAAATTGATGCTTGCAGGAAAGAAAAAATCCTAAACAAATCAATGTAACTAAATCGGATGTTTTTCACTCGGGGAAATTGAATCTTAAGCAGGCAACTTGGGAAGGGAATGACGTGTGGCGAGCTGAAAATTGTCGCGTTCCCTTAGAAATTCCAGACAGCAGAAGCTGCAAATTTCATGACGTCAGAGCTCAGCGTTGGAGAGTTTTTTCTGCTTCACACAAACAGATGGATTTTCTGCTTTATATTTAAGTGCGAGCTGAAAATAGTCGCGTTGACTTAGAACGTCGAGACAGCTGTGCCAGGCTTTTGTGCGGGATACACGGCCTACGCAGAGGGTGGGGGGGGGGGGATGCGTGACGTCAGCAGGCACACTGCGTGACGCTGCCGCATGCGGGTGACATGACAGATGTGACGTCACCGCTCAGTTTGGAAACTACCCACATGCCAAATTTCCAGTTTGTTGCATGTCTGGAAGTACGCTAAACATTTTAAACAGACACATTCACATTTCCCTTTTATATATAGATTACTAATCTATGCTTTATTTCGCGAATGCTGTTACACGTGACTTCCACACGGTTAGAGCACCAGATACACAAGGAAACAATCTTAGTTTTCATTTATTTGTATTTTATTTTTTACCTACGTGACTTTACCGAAAAAACCCCAAAGAGTATGAATCCTTGCAGTCACGAATCCTTGCAGTCACGAAAGCTTCAAATCTAGAAGGAAACAATCGTTGAGTACTAACGTATGTCGACGTTCTTGTCAGCGGACGTCAGCCCACGTGGCCACAGAGGCACGTGACGGCCTCGTCATCCAACGCGTGCAGGACAACAACGAGCAGAGGCAGCCCGCCCGGCACGCCGTGGCGCGCTGCACTCTCTTCAGTGGTGTCCAGTGGTGGTGTGAGCCACCATCCATCCACAATGGTTACTCAATGAGTTCATTTATAGCCGTGTGGTTTTCACTTGCTTTGAATATCTACGTCGACGCATGTCTGTGATTATTCAGCTGTGGTGTGCTTCTTTGTATTTTTGTACTTTAATAAACTTGCCACAATGCCAGTGTTCACTTACTGTTCCTGCTCGCTGCCAGGCTGTTCACGCACCGTCAAGAAGACTTGTTATCGGGCACACGCAAAAGATAATCTCCCATCACCCCGGTGTCACTGACAGATATTGGAATACAAATGGAAAACACAGCAGAAAATATATTACCAAGGGCAGGTGTTGAAGTTGGTTTGGGATCAGTGTGCATTCAAATCAGTATACCAGTGTGCCTAATTAAAGTGTCAATCAGTGCATATCACCTGCTATGACGTCTATCATGAACGTGGACAGTGACGAAGAAAATCAGAGGCTGGAAGTAGAGGAAAAGCAGCACGGATGAGGAAGCAGTGATCATACTCTTTGGTTCTATTGGGTAAAGTCACGTAGGTGAAAATAAAATAACAAAATATCACGACGTTTCGGCCACAACACAAGCGGCCTTCATCAGGTGAAGGGACGAGACTGTCTGGAGGACAGCGCTGGAGTGATCAGCTTAGACATCGTACTGGGGGCTTGGACAGGACACGACCGAGAGGGGATCGTGCCCTCGAGACGAGCGACCGAGTGGCAGCCAAAGCAACTCGCCCCACTGAGACCCCTGTGGAGATGGAGCGATGAAATGATCTGGCACGTGGGAGCTGGATGGATTGTTCCATTGTTTCTCTATCTGGGTGGATCCTTCCATTGTTTATTTAGAGCTGCTTTGTGTGTTTAGTTGTCATTCCCCCGCACATCCAATTAGCGCGGTTGGCTCCGTACGGTGCGAAAGAAGTTCAACGTACACACTTCAGAGTTGTGTAATGTTACTGTGTTGTGTCGCGATACTGTACATCAGATCCTTCTTAAGGAAATAGACAAAACATTCACCCGGCTCTTTGCATTGGATGCTGCTTGCAGTGCACACGAGTGACCTTTATGGCGAATTGCCCGATGATGCTGGATGTATTTACCAGCGAAACGTCGTACTCAAACTGTAAATGTGGATTCGCTCTTCAACACACCGGTGGGCTAAAGTAGTGAATTATTTGTCTTTTGTCAACGTGACACTTTTTTTTGCTGATTGGCCGTGTCGGGTGGTGGAGGGTTACGACACATTTATAAATAAACGCGATCTAACCCAAAAACCGTTATTATGAATAATATTGGTCGCGATAGCCTACGTGTTAAACTTTATAGAGAGGAGTTCAAACTTGAACTTGAACTCCTCTCTGCCCCCATACGCATTCACTGGGTTCCGGTTATTCTCAAAATGTCCTTTCGGATACATCCGCGCTCGTTCCTGATGGATCTGTTGACGTCAAAAGAAAATAAACGATCGATTTCTCTTTTGGTAAATTACAAAGATAAATACTAATTGGTTCTTTCGGTGAAGTCACGTAGGTGAAAAAAATAAAAAAATAGAAATAATCCAATTTTTGTTTAATTTTTCCACCTACGTGACTTTACCGAAGGAACCAAAGAGTATGGATCCTTGCAGTCACGAAAACTTCAAATCTACAAAGGTAAACGAATTCCTTTATTTTTTGTTCCCACAACAAGGCAGTCACTTTCACGCGAGGCAGCAGGTATCGATACCCACGAAGTTACGAACTCTGTGCATCACTGCGAGGCAGCAGGTATCGATACCCACGAAGTAATGAACTCTGTGCATCACTGCGAGGCAGCAGGTATCGATACCCACGAAGTAACGAACTGTGTGCATCACTGCGAGGCAGCAGGTATCGATACCCACGAAGTAACGAACTGTGTGCATCACAACTGGACGAAGGCCTCCCCCGAACTGCGTGGCTTGCGGGGCCCTGCAGACCGTGCATACTTCCCCACGCTGGTCAGTGTGGGTCAGGGAAAACGTGCGAGAGCACAGAGAGTACCGTACAACACTGGGTTGTGCCGAGCTGCCCTCTCTGCTGCCCACGTGACCTCCGGGGCCCTGTGACTCCTCCTGGCTGTCTGGGCACGGCAGTGAACCGTGCGCGACTTCTCCCGACGACTCAGCTGCCTCCCCCCGCCCCCCCGTCCAACGAGACCGGGCACATTGCCGGGGATTTGGCAGCTCGGCCTCTGCCGATAGGGTCGCTCGGTACAAAGCCGTCGTACCGGTTTCACAAGGTGACGGCTACCCCTACCCTCGTCGCACTTTGTTGTGAGTGCGATTGGCAGTTGTTTTCAACTCCAAAGTTCCCCTCGTTTGAATTGTTTTTTTCTCGACACAATCACTGCCGGTCACTGTAACACTTTTTTTTAACCACAGACGTTTTTCAGTCCACTGCTGGAGGCCTCCAACACCGTTTGGGTCATGGGAGGTGTTCAGGGGTGGGGAAGGTGCGGCCCGCGGGCCGTACGAGGCCCGTGAAATCATTTGGTGTGGCCCTGCCAAGGCAACCGCAGGCGGGACTCGAAATTCAACAAATCATGGAACAAACCTGTAAAAGCAGTTGCGAGTAGCAACATCATCAATACCAGTTAACATCAATACCAGCTAACATCATTAATACCAGCTTACATCATCAATACCAGCTAACATCATTACACGCCTCGCCAAAGAGAAGCATTTCCAGCCATCGCATTAGGGGCGAGTTATTTAAATGTTTGACCAAATATTACAGGCTAATTTTTATGTTGATAATTTTGTATGGCCCGCAAATGATGCTATAAATTTCCAAATGGCCCTTGGCAGAAAAAAGTTTCCCCACCGCTGTGTTAGACCAAACTTCACCACGTTGGTCCGTGCCGGTTGCTGGAGGGGTGGGGCCCGTGACCTGCTCAGATTCCACTCGCCCACCGATCCTCCCCGTGGTCGGGAATCGAACTCGCGTGGCCGGGTTCTGAACGCTGAGCGATAAGCGCTGCATCGCAACTCCAGTGAGTCGTGACGAACCACAGATTCTGCTCTGACCATCAAGCGGTCTGTGGTATTCTCACGGGCAAGCTACCGTGGGTGTCATTGTATGTACTGTATGGACGTTGAACTTCTTTCGCACCGTACGTAGCCAACCGTGCAAATCGGAGGTGCGGTTGAAGGACAATAAACTTCACACAAAAATCAGTTCTAAAGAAATGAGTTTGTCAATCTAGATGATGTAAAAGTGCACAGTGATGTTGGTTCACAAGTGTGGTCACCACATCTACGCCTATATTTACTGGTAGGAACCTCCTGGTTACACCACCAGCCCACAGGGGATTATTGTGTCCGTCCGTCCGTCGTGCATCCAAAAATGTGAGGGGTGGGGCTGGGTGGAGAGGGGAGGGTGGGGAGGGGCTGGGTGAGGAGGGAGGGGCTGGGTGGGGGGTGGGAGGGAAGGGGCTGGGTGGGGAGGGGCTGGTCACCCCGTGGTGCCCTTATAAAACTCAATGTTTAACCTACTCACGCCGGCTTGTGCCCGCCCTCACAGTCGGGCATATTTGCGGAACACACCACGTGGTGCCGCCGTTGACCTTGGCCATTGACCGAGCAACTCAACGTTCCTACCAGCTCCTCCCTCCGCAGGAGAATTTGTTAAGGAACGAAACAAGTGGACTTCACCAATCTGGCTGCTGTCCGCCTGATGAAGCTAGTTGTAATTACTGGCGAAACGTCGTACTCATATTGTAAATGTTGTGGCTTGGCTCTCCAACACAACCGGTTAGTGCTGTACTAGTTTACTACACTATACACTACACTATACACTACACTATACACTAGTGCTGTACTAGTATACTGCACTATACACTACACTATACACTAGTGCTGTACTAGTATACTACACTATACACTACACTATACACTAGTGCTGTACTAGTATACTACACTATACACTACACTATACTATACACTAGTGCTGTACTAGTATACTACACTATACACTACACTATACACTAGTGCTGTACTAGTATACTACACTATACACTACACACTAGTGCTGTACTAGTATACTACACTATACACTACACTATACACTACACTATACACTAGTGCTGTACTAGTATACTACACTATACACTACACTACACACTAGTGCTGTACTAGTATACTACACTATACACTACACTATACTATACACTAGTGCTGTACTAGTATACTACACTATACACTACACTATACACTACACTATACACTAGTGCTGTACTAGTATACTACACTATACACTACACTATACACTACACTATACACTAGTGCTGTACTAGTATACTACACTATATACTACACTATACACTAGTGCTGTACTAGTATACTACACTATACACTACACTATACACTACACTATACACTACAATATACACTAGTGCTGTACTAGTATACTACAATATTCACTACATTATACACTAGTACTGTACTAGTGTACTACACTATACACTACACTATACTATACACTAGTGCTGTACTAGTATACTACACTATACACTACACTATACACTAGTGCTGTAATAGTATACTACACTATACACTAGTGCTGTACTAGTATACTACACAATACACTACACTATACACTAGTGCTGTACTAGTACACTACACTATACACTAGTGCTGTACTAGTATACTACACTATACACTACACTATACACAAGTGCTGTACTAGTGACGAAATGACACGTTCTGTTGACGTGACAACCCTTACTAGTTGGCTGTGTCGGGTGGTGGCGGGTTTAACGACACAACATTTATTTACGCGATCTCACCCCCAAAGAACATGTATTATGGTTTATGCTCCTTGGGGGTCGTCCATAAATGACGTCACGCACCTGGAGGGGGGGGGGTCAGACATTTGTGACGATGTGTCACGAGGGGGGGGGGGTTGAGAAATGTGACGTCACATCAAAAAGCGCAACTTTAAATAAATATAGACAACACGTTCTACTGAATTTAATAGACTTTGTAATATTTTTTTCTCCTACAACATCAGAGTGCAGCGCCACATTAAATACGCACTACAATGACAATAGTTTAAAGCGATTTGAAGCGTGTTTTATTTTCAAAATGGAAACATGTGGGGGTTTTTTCGGGGGGGGGGGGCAGAGCTTTGTGACGTCATATTTGAGGGGGGATCTGACTTTTTGTGACGCCGTGTGACGAGGAAAAACCGTGTTTCGTCATGTATGCACGGGCCCCTTGGCATTGTGGTTCATGTGCGACAAAAGCACTTTGCGTGTCACGAGCGCGACCTTTCATGGATTCGTTCGGCAGCCGAAAGCCAACGCAGCTCGGCCAGCCCCGCACGGGCACGAACTCGCAACGCGGAGGTCGCCGAGTTGACCTCCTCACGCCACAGGTGAACGTCGGTGCAAGCCTCTCGCAACCCAGAGGCTGTGTGCACCCAGAGGCGGTGTGCATGTGCGACACCGCTGGGTGGACACCGCTGGGTGGAGCTGCCATGTCGAAATAAACACGCTGGAAGCGCTCTCTAGTCGCGATGTTAGCACAGAAAAGCACAACGACTATGGCAATACAATATGATGCGTTTGTGGGAAACTGCGAACACGATATTGTCGTCTTTTTTCCTCCTGATGACGATCGATTGTGTTGTGATCGAAACGTCGTAGTTTTTTTGTTATTTTCGTTGAAGCTATCTACGTCACTTTACGGAAAGACCCAATGAGAATTCGCGTTGGTTCCTCTTTCGTTTCATTTGCCCTTCCGCCCAGCACCATGCAGGCTGAGTGAACGCAGCGACTCCTCCGCCAGGTTTTAAAGTTACTTCACAAGCCATCCTACACACACAGATCTCTACTGCTACTACTTCACAAGCCATCCTACACACACACAGATCTCTGCTGCTACTCCACAAGCCATCCTACACACAGATCTCTGCTGCTGCTACTCCACAAGCCATCCTACACACACAGATCTCTGCTGCTGCTACTCCACAAGCCATCCTACACACACAGATCTCTGCTGCTACTCCACAAGCCATCCTACACACACAGATCTCTGCTGCTGCTACTCCACAAGCCATCCTACACACACAGATCTCTGCTGCTACTCCACAAGCCATCCTACACACAGATCTCTGCTGCCACTTCACAAGCCATCCTACACACACAGATCTCTGCTGCTGCTGCTACTTGACAAGCCATCCTACACACACAGATCTCTGCTGCTGCTACTCCACATGCCATCCTACACACTCAGAGATCTCTGCTGCTGATACTTCACAAGCCATCCTACACACACAGATCTCTGCTGCTACTCCACAAGCCATCCTACACACAGATCTCTGCTGCTGCTGATACTTCACAAGCCATCCTACACACAGATCTCTGCTGCTGCTACGTCACAAGCCATCCTACACACACACAGATCTCTGCTGATACTTCACAAGTCATCCTACACACACACAGATCTCTGCTGCTGATACCTCACAAGCCATCCTACACACACACAGATCTCTGCTGCTGCTACGTCACAAGCCATCCTACACACACACAGATCTCTGCTGCTGCTACTTGACAAGCCATCCTTCACACACACAGATCTCTGCTGCTGCTACGTCACAAGCCATCCTACACACACACAGATCTCTGCTGCTGCTACGTCACAAGCCATCCTACACACACACAGATCTCTGCTGCTGCTACGTCACAAGCCATCCTTCACACACACAGATCTCTGCTGCTGCTACTCCACAAGCCATCCTACACACACAGATCTCTGCAGCTACTTCACAAGCCATCCTACACACTCAGATCTCTGCTGCTGCTACGTCACAAGCCATCCTTCACACACACAGATCTCTGCTGCTGCTACGTCACAAGCCATCCTACACACACAGATCTCTGCTGCTACTACTTCACAAGCCATCCTACACACAGATCTCTGCTGCTACGTCACAAGCCATCCTTCACACACACAGATCTCTGCTGCTGCTACTCCACAAGCCATCCTACACACACAGATCTCTGCTGATACTCCACAAGCCATCCTACACACAGATCTCTGCTGCTACGTCACAAGCCATCCTACACACACAGATCTCTGCTGCTGCTACTTGACAAGCCATCCTACACACAGATCTCTGCTGCTGCTACTCCACAAGCCATCCTACACACACAGATCTCTGCTGCTGCTGCTACTCCACAAGCCATCCTACACACACAGATCTCTGCTGCTGCTACGTCACAAGCCATCCTACACACACAGATCTCTGCTGCTGCTACTCCACAAGCCATCCTACACACACAGATCTCTGCTGCTGCTACGTCACAAGCCATCCTACACACACAGATCTCTGCTGCTGCTGCTACTCCACAAGCCATCCTACACACACAGATCTCTGTGTGATCTCTGTGTGTGTGTAGGCACGAGGCGCGCGTCTCGAAGGGGGCTGGCGGTCGATCGTCGCAGGGACACCGATGTGGCCGTGGGAGTCACCGAGGCAGGCGACTCGCGGCCCGCGTGATGCAGGAAGGAGCCTGGGCGAGGTGGAGAGCCGTCGTCTCGCTCGCCCTCGGGGTGAGTCTTAACCTCGTCGACTTGCGCTCGGCGCTCTATAAATGCGCGATGTGTGTCGGACTTTGTTCGCGCCGTACGTAGCCAGCCGCGCTAAGACTGTGGCAGCTGCCGCTGCTGTGCCGGCCTCCTGAGCTGAAGAGGGAGACACACGCACAGACACACACACAGACACACACAGACACACGCACAGACACACACACACGCACACACACACACAGACACACACAGACACACACAGACACACACACGCACAGACACACACACACGCACAGACACACGCACAGACACACACACACGCACACACACACACAGACACACACAGACACACACACACGCACAGACACACACACGCACAGACACACACACACGCACAGATACACGCACAGACACACACACAGACACACACACAGACACACGCACAGACACACATACAGACACACACAGACACACGCACAGACACACAGACACACGCACAGACACACAGACACACGCACAGACACACAGACACACACACGCACAGACACACAGACACACGCACAGACACACAGACACACACACAGACACACACACAGACACACACACACACACAGACACACACACAGACACACAGACACACGCACAGACACACACACACAGACACACATACAGACACACACACACGCACACACAGACACACACACAGACACACACACACACACAGACACACACACAGACACACAGACACACGCACAGACACACACACACACAGACACACATACAGACACACACACACGCACACACAGACACACACACACAGACACACACAGACACACGCACAGACACACAGACACACACACAGACACACACGCAGACACACACACAGACACGGAGAGAGAGAGACAGGGGTCTGTGCAGTGCTCACGTCGTCGATGTTTCACAGAGACGACGTTCCGCCACCTGCGCTTGGCTGCCGTTGTTGCGTCTCACAGCTGCAGCTCGTTCCTGAACTCCCCCCGTGTATGAGTGGTGTAGTAGTTTCTCAGCTCAGGCTGCAATAGTCACGACATCGCGATTGAAGAAACATCACTTTGAGCAGCACACCACGCGAGAATTACAGCTGTGATCGATGCGCGTCGAACAGGCGTCTTGAACTGAGCACGGTGATGGTTGTGTAAGAGTTTGGGAGAGACGATGGCGATGGGAGGAGGATGCCAGAGCGGAGGAGTGCGAGGGAAGGAGCAGAAAGAGAAGTTGAGGAGGTGACCTGCAGGGTGGGTGGTGGGTGGGTGGATGAGGGGGTGAGTGAGTGGGTGAGTGAGTAGGTGGATGAGGGGGTGAGTGGGTGACTGAGTGGGTGGATTAATGGGTAGATGAATGGGTGGATGAGTGGGTGGGTGGATGAGGGGGTGAGTGAGTGGGCGAGTGAGTGGGTGACTGAGTAAGTGAATGAATGGGTGGATGAGTGGGTGAGTGGGTGGGTGGGTGAGTGAGTGAGTGAGTGGGTGAGTGGGTGAGTGAGTGGGTAGGTGAGCGGGTGAGTGGTTTGGTGAGTGGGTGAGCGAGTGGGTGAGTGAGTAGGTGGGTGAGTGAGTAGGTGGGTGAGTGAGTGGGTGGGTGAGTAGGTGGGTGAATGGGTGGGTGAGTAGGTGGATGAGTGGGTGACTGAATGGGTGGATGAGTGGGTGGGTGAGTGAGTGGGTGAGTGAGTGGGTAGGTGAGCGGGTGAGTGGTTTGGTGAGTAGGTGAGTGAGTGGGTGAGTGAGTAGGTGGATGAGGGGGTGAGTGGGTGAGTGAGTAGGTGGATGAGTGGGTGACTGAGTGGGTGGATGAATGGGTGGATGAGGGAGTGAGTAGGTGGATGAGTGGGTGACTGAATGGGTGAATGAATGGGTGGATGAGTGGGTGAGTGAGTGGGTGGGTGAGTGAGTGAGTGAGTGGGTGAGTGAGTGGGTGAGTGAGTGGGTAGGTGAGCGGGTGAGTGGTTTGGTGAGTAGGTGAGTGAGTGGGTGAGTGAGTGGGTGAGTGAGTAGGTGAGTGAGTAGGTGAGTGAGTAGGTGGGTGAGTGGGTGGGTGGGTGAGTGAGTGGGTGGGTGAGTGGGTGGGTGAGTAGGTGGGTGAGTAAGTAGGTGAGTGGGTGGGTGAGTGGGTGGGATTGTTGTTGTCTTGGTGTGATCTGAGACTGTTGTTTTGCTGCCTTTCCCACTCGCATTTAGTCTTGAAACATCGACAGGAATGAATAAACAATTGCGATTTCTACTCGCGCACTTTGTTTAGTGAGTATTTCGTTTCAGTGATGTGCACAACTTCCCTATACCGAGCGCTCCTGCCGTGTTTTTGTATCGTTGTTGTAACTTTCTGACCCGCCCTCTGGACATCGGTGATAAAGAGCTTCATAGCTCATCGGATTCCTCCAGGACAAAAACTAATTCTGAGTCACCCCGGGTGGTGTCTGCGTGGGGGGGTAGTTGGCTCGATCGATCATCGTCACCCCAGGTCCGAGCAGGTTGACCGATCGATACAGCAGGGAGCCCGAAACCGCCACTGATGGCCGGTGATCGAACCCAGCGCGCCGGGTGCACGCAAAGTTCAGTGCGCTAACCACTGCGCCACTACTCCACCCACAATTCAAATTTGTCGTCGTTAAACTCTCCTCGACCTTGCGACTGCAACCGCCGCCACAAAACCCCCACCCCGCCCGCCCGCCCGGCATCGACTCACACGCCCCCTGCTGTACCGTGCTGCCCCTGCTGCCCGTGCTGCCCCTGCTGCCCGTGCTGCCCCTGCTGCCCTGCTGTACCGTGCTGCCCCTGCTGCCCCTGCTGCCCCTGCTGCCCCTGCTGTACCGTGCTGCCTCTGCTGCCCGCGACTCGCCCCTGCTGCCCCTGCTGCCCCTGCTGCCCCTGCTGCCCCTGCTGCCCTGCTGTACCGGGCTGCTCGTGGTGTGCGGCTCCATCTCTCGGCACGGCAGTCGAAGCAAGGGGCGGGGTTCTCACCCCCCCCCCACACACCTCTTGTGTTTGTGTCCCGGAAGAATCCGATGAGCTATGAAGCTCTTTTCCACAGATGCCGGAATAAATAACATCACCGACATCGATCGGCAGGTCGCGTGCGGTGGGTTAAGGTGTGGTCGCCTCCACTCCTTCAAGACGTCTGAAGAGCGTGGAAGAGTAGGCCAAATCTCCTCTACAGAGGGCCTCTGTTGGAGGCCCTTCCGCCAGCGGTGGTGTGGGCGAGGCAGTTGCGGGACCGCGCCTTCGCAACGTTGTTCGGGAATGTCGACCATTCGCTCTGTGGGCGCTGCAAGGATGCAGAGTGACTCCGTGAGGTCATTGTCCCCTCCACTCTTCTCGGGCCTCGCCGCTGTTGCCCCACGGCGATGCCGCTGTGTTGACACCAATGTGTCACAGTGCTTGGGTGCCACTGCTCAGCGTCACGGCGTCGTCACGCTGAGCATCCGTCCCACACGCGCCGCTCATTCAGAACGGATGTTTGAAATGCCCGTACCCTGTGCACATTGAGCCGTGACCTTTGGCGACGTTTCTGTTTTTCTTTCTAGATTGTATTCATCACCAGGCTGGTGTCCTGTCAAGACTGCAGTGCAGAATTCTACAAAACGACTGACAACATCTGTTGCAGGCTATGCCGTGCAGGTAAATCAACCATACATTGTACCATGTTAGGGTTCATAATCAAGGTTGGTTTGGGTTAGATCGCATGAATATAAATGCCACCTTCCGACACAGCCAACTAGCAAGGTTTGTCACGTAAACAGAGCATGCCAATTCGTTACGAGTACAGCACCACCGGTAGAGCCAAGCCACAACATTGATAAGTCGTGTTAGAGTTAAATTTTTAAAGCTTTCGTGACTGCAGGGATTCATATTCTTGGTTCTTTCGGTGAAGTCACGTAGAAGGGAAACAATAAAATAATAAAAATATAAAACAATACAATTCTAACGACGTTTCGACTGCAACACAAGCAATCATCATGGTTTTCACACCTGATGATGATTGCTTGTGTTGCAGTCGAAACGTCGTGAGAATTTTATTGTTTTATATTTTTATTGTTTCCCTTCTACGTGACTTTACCGAAAGAACCAAGAATACGTGTTACAGTTGTTAAACAACAACAGCAGCAAAAAACCGGTCGACCGGCTTCTCTCTCTGTACGTGAGTTATGTTCTCTCTCAAAGACGTTGGTGACCACAGCCTTCCTGCCATTCAGCTCTGAGACACACAGACTCACAGAGATACCCACAGACTCACAGAGATACCCACAGACTCACAGAGAGACTTACAGACTCACATAGAGACCTACAGACTCACACAGAGACCTACAGACTCACATAGAGACCCACAGACTCACAGAGATACCCACAGACTCACAGAGAGACCTACAGACTCACATAGAAACCCACACACTCACAGAGACCTACAGACTCACATAGAGACCCACAGACTCACAGAGATACCCACAGACTCACAGAGACCTACAGAATCACATAGAGACCCACAGACCTGCATAGATATCCACAGACTCACAGAGACCTACAGACTCACAGAGATACCCACAGACTCACAGATATTCCTACAGACTCAGGTAGAGACCCACAGACTCGCATAGATACCCACACACTCACAGAGACCTACAGACTCACAGAGAGACCCACAGACCTGCATAGATACCCACAGACTCAGAGACCTACAGACCTGCATAGAGACCCACAAACTAATATAGAGACACAGACTCACAGAGACCTACAGACTCACAGAGATACCCACAGACTCACAGAGATACCCACAGACTCACATAGAGACCCACAAACTAATATAGAGACACAGACTCACAGAGCGACCCATAGACTCACACGGACACCCATAGACTCACAGCTTTCACATCCACACAGGAGATCAGACTTCCTATCTAGCACTGAAGTATTCTAATTCTCCTCGTGAATAATAATATACTTTGCAATGTAGATGCCATTTTCTATTGTTCTCTTTATCGCTGTGACGTGCCTTGCAGCTACTGTTACCACGCCTCCTAAAGAGTTCATTGGCTCCCACACCACCTGCTGGTTGTGGACGTCACAGACTTGTGTTTAACATTGAGGCTTGAACCTCTTCACTGGTATGACCAAACGCCCTGTGTGTTTACAGTGGATTGTTCATCCTTTCTTTAACTTCCTAACATTATGTTTAACCGGCGTATTTCGCAAATCGCTCTCAGATTCTGCAATGAATACAATGCCACCGGCCAATGTAATGTCATTTATGTTTTGACCACCATCTTGCACTCCATGCAACTACTCTGTCACTCCCAGCATCCTTTTACTACACGGCGAGTCATCGCTTAACGCGTGGCGGTGTTCGCACGACAACACTTTTCGCACAACGCGGAACACACGCCGTTATAACGCTTCTCGTTGTAACGGCGTTTCTGAGCGGCCGACGACGAACTACTTTCTTGAGCTGTGCGGCTGAGTGGTGCAGTGACACAGCACGCGGAATGATGCAGTAATGCCGCTGCAAACCCTCAGTTACTTGTGCCTCCTCACCGCCGTGTGGGTTGCGGTGCAGATTTGACTTGAACTCAGCTGTCAGTGTCGCTTGGTGAAGGCGGGAAGAAGTACAGTCCAACTATGGTGTTCGCGAAACTGCCCTCTCCCTGCCACAACGTGGCCCCGCAGCCTATAGCACCTGTTGTGCACGGTGCTTGCCCGTCCAAGCACTATCTATCCACCCTCGACTGTGCTGAGCTTCTGAGATCTCGCCAGATGGGGCGTCAGTCGTGTGTACAGTATTCGCTTCGAAACCAGAACAAAACAAGCCACGTTTAACACCATCAAACTTCACTCGACAGCACAAAATACTCAGCGGCGTCACTGTGGAGAACAAACTAAAATAAATAAGCGGCCAAAATTCCTCCTTTCCATAACTGACCCGACGCTGCCAAGATAAAGGTATTTTTTACACACCTCATCTGCCACACGGCTTCTGGGAGTGCATAATTTCAGGGGCATTGGATCAACACAAGTAAGCACTGGGCCAAGTGAGAGAGAACTGTAGCCAACTCCACAAATGAGCACGGCTTAGCCAATCACACAATAACTGCAGCGCTTTCGCATGATTTGGCATCTCATAAGTATGACTAATGCCTCTTTTTATTGCAGGAACTTACAAGGCAGTGGACTGCACAGAGAATGGAAAGGATGCTTTCTGTTTGTTGTGTCCCGAGGGCCTCTACATGGAGACAGATAACCACGCCACATCCTGTAACCCGTGTAAGAAATGCAGAAAAGGTAAAGACATCGTGAACGATAGAGGCAGCATTGGCATGGCTATCGCACCGCAGTGTGGGGCGGCCGACTGTAACCATCACCGAGAACATTCAGCTGACTGAATGCTCTCAAATCCAGCCATCCCCGAAGATCTGAGGGGGTCTACGGAATCGCCATTCACGGCGGCTTGAGATGCAGAAGCGTCTCGACGCTCGGTGCATTTAAAACATCGCCATTGATGCTGCGCCTCCTCAAAACACCATCTTCACCATGCCTTAGGAATTACGCATTACGACTGCAGTTATACCATCACACGTATACCACCATGCAGACTCCGGTCATACTCGCAGCAGCGGCTTTTGGCTGGCCATCAAACAAAGACGGCAGTCACCGCATCACGCGCTTTCAGACACGCTTCTGCGGCCGTCTGGAACGCTCTTCCTTCCGATATTAGGAAGCCTCTGGAGCTGAACACTTTTAAATCATCATCATCTAGATTGGCAAACTAATTTCATTAGAACTGAATTTTGTGTTTAGTTTTTTGTCCTTCCCCCGCACCTCTGATTAGCACGGTTGGCTACATACGGTGCAAAAGAAGTTCAACGTATATGCGAATAAGTCATCATAGCCCAAAACAGTTTTCTTCTGGTTAAACTAAAGAAGCTTGAAACTGCATGGGCCACCATTCGAAGTAGGTATATTCATATTAAAGATGATAATTGTCTATTATTCTTGAAGCCCACTGAAGACAATGGTATTATCTGAATTGTAGGTGGGCAATACAGTTTATAATAAAATATCAAGAAAAATAATGTATGTATGTTGAACTTCTTCTTCACCATCCGTAGCTAATAGGAGGTGGGGGTTACAGGATGTGACATGGGTTTCTGTCTCCATGTAATGGCAACGCATCACGTGGCATAAGCAGTTACCAGAGTCCACGTCCATCTCATTGTGGCAGTAGATCTGAGCAGTGTAACGCATGGAGGAGTTGTCATTGCTTCCAGCAAACTTCATCTGATCACAACATAAACTAAAAGTTGCATTTCTGATTTACGCATGCTGCTTTCCGTACAGACGAAACCATTAAAACTCCATGCACTATCGCATCGAATACCCAGTGCCGGTGCAAAGAGGGCCTTCAGTGGAATCCAGAGACCAGAACTTGTTGGATGACCGAGCCAGGTAAGGACACGCATGGTGACCCTTCCCCTGGTGACCCTTCCCCTGGTGACCCTTCCCCTGGTGACCCTTGCCCTGGTGACCCTCGCCCTGGTGACCCTTCCCCTGGTGACCCTTCCCCTGGTGACCCTTGCCCTGGTGACCCTTCCCCTGGGGACCCTTCCCCTGGGGACCCTTCCCCTGGTAACCCTTCCCCTGGTGACCCTTGTCCTGGTGACCCCCTGGTGACCCTTCCCCTGGGGACCCTTCCCCTGGTGACCCTTCCCCTCATCTTCATAGGCCAGGTTCTGAGATCACCCCGCCCACGGGCTCCAGTGCAGCTGCACCACCTGCACACTCGGCATCGATACCGCTGGGTCCCATCGAGCCAGGGGGCAGCAACCTGCAGCTCTAGAGCCAAGGGCAGCAGCCTGCAGCTCCAGGGGGCAGCAACCGGCAGCTCCAGAGCCAGGGGGCAGCTCCAGAGCCAGGGGCAGCAACCTGCAGCTCCAGAGCCAGGGGCAGCAACCTGCAGCTCCAGAGCCAGGGGGCAGCTCCAGAGCCAGGGGCAGCAACCTGCAGCTCCAGAGCCATGGGCAGCAACCTGCAGCTCCAGAGCCATGGGCAGCAACCTGCGGCTCCAGAGCCGCGTGCGGTGGCTCTTTGGCTTCCCCGCTTGCTGGCAGCCGTTTTTTTTAACGTGAATCTTAAACGTAACTTAACACAACGATAATAATCAATTTATATAAGAATCAATTTGTTAAATATGAAAGGGAATGGGTCACTATGGAACGTCTTGGTGGCGAAATGGTTACACCAGTCCAACGTGTTTTGTGAAAGAATAACTAAAGGGGGAACCCACGAAATAGACGCAGTTTATTCCTTCAGCTATTTTGTTTATTTAAGTCATGTGGTGTATAGCTGCTGTGTGTATGTGTTTGTGTATAAGTGGCCCTGCGTGTGACGCGACTCTCGAACTATTTTGGTCAAAGACACAAAATGGATCTTCTACCTTTAAAGGGTCGCCAGCCCCTGCCCACAGACGACGGATGAACCCGCAGGCTCACACCGAGACCGTCGCCTCACACCGAGCCTGCTTGACGAGGGCGTCTGTGGCCAATGACGTGATTCATCATTGACTTTGTGTTCGACCACGGAATGATCTGACCAAATCTGTATCGCGAATCCTCCACCAATCAGACACAGCCAAACAAATTCTATTGGCGCCGTGAAGACGCGTTTAACGTCCCGATGGTTATCAATATTGTCGTCGTTTCAAGTTCAAGAGTAAATCACAAAACCAAATTCAGCGACGGGTACAACGTTTCGTTAGTAAATACGCCAAAAACATCGTCAGAGATAAACATCCAGAGCCGCAAAATGAGAATCCGAGTAGCCGCGTCACCTGACCAGGCCTCCACAAACAGGCATTATGTGCATCGTACGGAACAACTAATCAGATTCAAAGTATGCACATACGTCGTGGAAACATTCCAGTGCTAAGCTAACTGGTATTGCTTATTTAGCCACCTAGCAGAACTCGCATGTCAGGGTGAGGGCCATAGTGTTGATCTCAATAACGTGGAAGGTTTCTGTAAAATCCTTATTGCCAAAGATGAATCCATTGGGAGGGAGAAACATACAAATTACAGTACTTCGAGCTGATTGTTACACATGAAATGTGGCTTCGAAACACATTGTCGATTAGTAGGTGATATACACAATTGACTTATTTAACAATTCCAACCTTAGGTTTATCACTTGGGCTTTCACAACGGATAAAACAAATCTCATGGAGAGGTTGTGTTTTAATACAAGGCAAAGAACGTGCGTACCTGTGTTGATGTTTGTTGTTTATCTGCTTTATCCAGGTGCGATAGTAAAACCAGTGGCGCATTTGGCCACGTTCATTCTTTTTTTGCTTCTGATTTGGATCGCTCGACAAACGTGGAAGTTATTCAGTGAGTACTGACTGCACATTGTCACTTGCTCATGATGTTTGCGCTTCTTCCCTGATCGTGCTATCGTCGTCGTGTGACATGACGAAGAATGAATTTTGATATCTTTCGCTGAGCAGTTGCGACCCCCTTGCGTTTAGAGAACTACCTACAGAAGTGGATATCACAGAGCTCACCCTGAGATTTGTATTGTCATGTACAAATTGCCCAGATGTCGTCAGATCTCAGAAGCTAAGCAGAGATGAACCTGGATGATAGTGCTTGGATGGGTGACCACCATGCACTAACAGGTTGTCAGAGGGCAGCAGAAATATGTTGTTGGATTATGCATCTATGCTCTCTTGTCTATGCAGACAGCGATTAATGCTTTGGTATTTACATTGGCCTTGTACCGTTCACATTTTGGGGTTGTTCTCTGGTCTAACACCGGTGGTGAGACAAGGCCACGAAGGGCGGCTGTCTCTCGTGTGGCCAATCAGTTTCGAGGACTATGCGTAACATTGTTATGTATGTTTTGTTATGTATGTATGTTTTACCACGAGCATGTGTGGTGAATGAAGACTTGATGCCTTGTGATAATAGGTGTTGTCTATTTTGTGTTTGGACATCTTAACACCTTCTGTATTACGCTTTGGTTCTTTCGGTAAAGTAACGTAGAAAGAAAATAGATTAAATAATAGAATATGACGTTTCGATTGCAACACAAGCAACCGTCATCAGGTAGAACTAAATTTGAGAGAGAGACAAAACACAGACACGGAGACACACACAGACAGACACACAAGCAGAGAGAGACAACACAGAGACACACAGAGAGACACACAACATAGACACACAGACACACAACATAGACACACAGAGACACAATGCCTCTGTGTGGAGGCCTTAAACAGAGAGGGGGGGGGGGGCAGAGAGAGAGGTGGGTCTCCTGGGGCAGCTGCTGGAGCAGAGAATTCAGCATGTCAATGAATCCACCCCGAAGCGACCGAGTGAAAGAAGATCGAATGGCCCTATGAGAGCCTGGTACATTTTAGGCTCTCATTGGGCCATTCGATCTTCTTTTCCTCGGTCGCTTCGGGGTGGATTCATTGACATGCTGAATTCTCTGCTCCAGCAGCTGCCCCAGGAGACCCACCTCTCTCTCTGCCCAAACCCCCACCCCCCTCTCTCTCTGTTTAAGGCCTCGACACAGAGGCATTGTGTCTCTGTGTGTCTATGTTGTGTCTCTGTGTGTCTATGTTGTGTGTCTCTCTGTGTGTCTCTGTGTTGTCTCTCTCTGCTTGTCTGTCTGTCCGTGTGTCTCCGTGTCTGTGTTTTGTCTCTCTCTCAAATTTAGTTCTACCTGATGATGATTGCTTGTGTTGCAATCGAAACGTCGTATTCTATTATTTAATTTATTTTCTTTCTACGTGACGTTACCGAAAGAACCAAAGAGTAATTCCTGCAGTCACGAAAGCTTCAAATCAAGTTTGAACCTCCTGTATTATTGCCGGAAAGGGCAAAGCCTCTTCATCCTAAAACATTGATGTTTATGTTTTGCAGAAAATCTAATAAAAAAAATAAGGGAACCAAAGGATCAACTACCCATCGTCTGGCCCCATACAGTCGTGAGTGTCCCTGCAACGAGTGCGATTCTGACGACGTGTTAATCCATGCCACGTTTTGAATCTAAACGCGGATTCACATGAGGGGCTTCATTTATCACTCCAATCTTCCCGAAGGTTGCTTGGCTGGCTTGGAGTGGGGTTTTTGGGCATAAGGCACTACCACTACAGTACAAGCGATGACTATCCGTAACAATTCAATGTAATTTTGTATTCTCTACGCCTGTAATCCGAGGAACACGTTGAAACAAAATGATAAAATGAGGCTATATGCATGCGGAGTGCCAAGATAAGTCTGTGAACAGAGCTAATGACTGTTCTGGCCAAGTGTTAGAAATGGCTAAATGATTACTTTCAACACATGAGATGGTTTGGTGGCTCACAACTGCTGCTCCAAAGCAGATTGCCAACCATCCCGGTGGCTCAAGTCGAAACGAATGCCAATAGGGTTACACGGGAACACGGAATGCCCATGGGCTAACATTGCAAAATGAATGCCCATTGGGTTACTTGGGGGAAATGCCCGCTGCAAATGAATAAATTGTTATCAGAGCCTCGGCAACTTCCACTTCACGTGCAACTGCTTCCAAATACCAGGTTGCATAGTCCACCGTTGTCACAATGTATCGATTGCCTTTGTAAAAATGTGAAAACATTACGAGCATTTTCCCCAGTGGCACTGTATATATCCCTTTGCAATTGTCCTCAGGCAAATGTGATACAACTGGTAGAAACCCTGTGGTGAGTGCACAGCCCTATTGATCCATTCTTATCCATAGCTACCATCAGTGGGAGATTTCTGATCTGGTACAGGTACGCCCCCTTCACCAACCCACACTGACCTGCAAGGTGAAGTATGGTCAAATAACCCCCGTGACCTGCACGACACAGGCAGACCCTCATAGCAGTGGATTGAGAAAAGGGTTGTGCATGTACTTAGATACAGTTCGATGTGAGATTATTTCACCGTTTTCATCAAGGGCTCTGTGTTTTTGTTCACTCATAATGTTGGAGTTGGAAATGCTGATTACAAATGCTGACGATGAACTGGGGGGACCGGCGTTCTTTTTACTGAAAACCAAGAAGAGGGAATTGAAGCTCTGGCTCAGAGTCAACCCAGAGCACCTTCTGGAGCATCTCGACAGCAACAGCCTGATGTCACGTGACTTCTACAAACGAGTCACCGCCTTGCCGCTGGAACAACGCATCAACGTTCTGGTCACACATTTCATGGAGGGCGGAGAGCACCAATGTCGTGTCCTGCTGAGGGCCCTTTTTGATGTGAGAAAGACTTACGCTGAGATGTGGAATTGGCTGATCGCTATGGGTAAGAGAGATGTACCCACTTTAAAAGCGTTTTTATTTTTCCATAATGTAATCCCGATTGTGCTACCGGCATCAAGCAATGAGAGACATTCTCTCAATTGGATCTCTCACAAGGCGTGCAACACTTCGCATGAGAGAGCAGAGCGGCCCAGTGAAGCGGATGCCACAGAGCAACCTCTGAGATCCCTGCAAGTGACCTCGGGCCTATACAGTAGGAGGCAACTCTTTCCCATGACCTCTGCCACAGAGGTCAATGTTCATTGCATGACGGTCAAACCAGTGCGTTGCATTTTTAACTCTCTCAGCTGTGACTTTGCAAACTTAAGCGCAGAACGAAATTTAACGTCATCGGTTTGTGTGCAGTAATTAAAAACTGGGCTCTAACCATCAACTCACTTGAGAAGTCGGTTTAATCACATGCAGCTTCCTGAATTTGAACCCGCTAATCTTATTGGTGCCGGGGTCAGCGCTCTTGACCTCTGTAGGCACCTGGCCACCTCACCAAGGTGAGACTTGTATAGTTCAGCCAATGGCATGTCATGCTGTGTCCGCGTAGGAGGTGTAATCAAGTGCTCGATCGGTTGTTCTCACAGACAGGAACGTGAAGTTAATCATCGTGGAAGGACAGTCACTGAGAGCTATTCGCACGAATAAACTTGAACTTAAGCAATGGCTGAGCTCCAATCCGAGTCACCTCGTGGACAAGTTGGAAAAATACGGATTCCTGACAGCTTACAGGGCGTCTTCGTTCACAAACAACAAGGAATGCGCCTTGAATGTTCTGAATCACTTCATCGACCGAGGGGACGAAGGCTGTGAGAAGCTCCTGTTTGCCCTTCAAGCCGTGCACGTCCACTACTCCCACTTGCACGAGTGGCTACACTCTCTCGGTGAGTGGCATATGAGGAGATATTTTTGTTGTCTCGCAATTTTACGAATTTCATCCCTACAGTGACATCGGCCTCCTTTCACGCTAGACGAAGTACGGTAAACCCTGGCCCATCGCGGGGGGTTGCGTTTTTGAAAATAACCGCGAACGGAAAATCCGTGATCGGAAAACTCAAAAGCAAATGGGGAAAACTCGAGATTGGTTCACAGTTCGTAATACAACACCCAACCCTCCTGTTGCTTTATGTTAGCCTACATCAACCCAAACATTTAACAGGAAGTGTTTTGAATGGGAAATTGTAATCGTATTTTCTAGTGTTAAATAAAACTTTAACGGTGAATGAAAAAAATGAATGAGAAATTAGAACGGAAAAAAAATAACGCAGTGTACAATACTGCACACGTATCGTCTAAATGTAACTACCGTTGCACGTCTCCTCGCTTCTCCTGACCACTGTAGGGGCAGATAACGATGTCGTGCTTTTCTGTTCCTTGTTCACTTTGTTAGTTATATAATGACGCTAATGGTCATTTTGTGTTGTGTATTTTATTGTTTTGTGTCAAACCCGGACCCACATTTGACAGAGCGGGTGGTTGGCAATAAACAGCAGTTCACTCGCATTGGTTCAAACAGACGTTGTTCTGCTGATGAGACACTGATTTGTCAAATTTCTTCCATTCTTTGTTTGGAGTGAACCAATTCTGCTGAATGTTGCACTTCCAGAAGGCATATATAAGGGATGTAGGCACGTCGCCTATTTGTTGACTCTTCTTGTCGCTCGCTTTCAGGGTTCTTCATGGAAATTCTGAACAACTCCCCCTTATTTATCATGCAACGCAGCGACGCTGAACTCAGCAATGCTCTGCAGAATTCCCTCCCAAACCTGATTTGTATCCTGCAAAGTGATGTCAAATTTCTTCTACGTCACCTCCTCCAACAAAACCTCATCACTAAGGTGGGCACCGCGGGGTAACTTTCTACCTTCTGTCAGCGTGTAAATACACTCAAATTCATCGTTATTTCTCAATCCATAAATGGATGCGGGCTACCACATGCCACCTGGGCCATCACGTTTGTTTTTCTCTATATATACAGTATATATACAGTATTTACAGTGTATATACAGTATATACAGTGTATATGTACAGTATATATGCAGTGTATATACAGTGTGTATATACATGTGGCTGCTGAAGTCTACATTCAATTTGGAAGTTGGGAATATGAAACCGATGCAGACATCGGCATCAAGAGGATCGTACACGATGGTAGGGAGGCGTCGTGTAAGAATGGAGGAGAGCACTTTACCAAGACTGGCATTCAAGTGGCAATCACAGCGTTTGGTGACCAAGGAGGCGAGCTAAAGCCACACATCGGGATGCTAAGGAAATGGAGCTTTGAGGTTTGGTTTCTAGGGCGGTGACATGACCTCGCGGTAGCGCACTCGGCGCTTGTTGAAGAGGGTCACGGCAGCCACTCCGATGGATACTCTGGGCGTGTTAACCACACAACTACATGCCGTCTGCGTCACAGTGGATGTTACATATCCCGTGACAGCATTCATAGGAGCAGATCGTTGCACGCTGGCCTCATGCTCCAAATTTGCCACGTTTTAAAAATGACTCGCAAAATATACAGAGCATAGCAATCATCAACCCCCTGCTGTCAAAAACGTGGCAAGACCCTTATATATATAAAAAAAAAAACATTCATGATACTTTCCTCGGTAAGCAAGCGTAATGATCATACAAAATATACTTTGTAGCGTTTGTGGATTCTAGGAGAATGGCGAGGTGTGGAGGTATAAACGATGCGAGCTGCAAAGACATCTTGATCTTAAAAGGACATTGCATGACACTGTCATCACCGATGTTTCAGGAGACAGAGGCTACGTTGCTTGGAGATGCAACGGAGATGAAGAAGTCTGTCACGCTGCTGCTGGATGTCGTGAAGAAATATCCGCGTTGCGCGAACAGACTGTGGGAGATCGTGTGGGGTCTCCGAGATACCCACCCACAGCTCACGGAGTTTTGTCTGCAGCTTTGAGACCCCCCCCCTACCAAAAGTAATCTTTGGTTGATTATAACATTTATGCAAAACAACAAATTTACAGCGAGTCAGCTTCGAGGGGAATTGTATATGGGTGGGTGGGGATAGTACGTGGTGACATCTCTGCTTTATTGACCTGGCCAAGACCTATGTTATCAATAACAGGCCAGGGCTGTGAGCAGTTCTTCATCCTTTCGGAGTCCCTGACTTTCTGTTCACAATCATTAAGGGCCTTCATGATGGTAGGCTACGTAGCCAGGAGTCGGAGCCATTCCCTGGTCACCTAGGGGTGCGACAGGGATGTCCTCTGGCTTCCACATTATTTAACATCATCTTTGACCACGTAGTTCAAGAAACTTTCCATGGCTGTACTGGAGGAATTTCTATCTGGGACAGATACAATGGGAGGCTGATCAATGCCCGTGTGCGGTCGAGGGATGGTTCCCTATTGGTCAACCACGTTATGTATGCTGATGATCTGGTAATTGCTGTTCACTCAGAAGAGTTGGAGGGGCTGCTGCTGAACCTTGAGTGTGCCACTAAGAGGTGGGGTCTTACCATCAGCCTCACCAAAACTAAGCATCTGCATGGGTATTTTGTGCCACCAAACACGCCACCTCTTCAGCTCCCCATTGGTGATGGAGGAGTTGTGGAGAGTTTCACAAACCTGGGCAGTGTGCTTATGAAAAGCTCCGGTTTTACAGCAGAGGTCTCACTCCGAATCAGTCGGGCGGCATTATCGGCTGCGCAATGCTGTGTGGAAGCTGCTGGTCTATCACTCCGCACAAGCTTCGGGTCTTCTCGCCACAGTCATGCCCTCCCTTCTCTATGCTTGTGAAACGTAGACTCTTCTAATGAAACATCTGCGCCAGTTAGAAACATTCAGGCTGGCATGCCTGCGATCCATCCTGGGTTTAACCAGCCTGTATTGTGTGAGGAGCTCACAATCCTTTAAAGATCTGGACACATTCAGTGAGCTCGTCTGGCAGGC